>NW_022280051.1:1331472-1352855 GCF_004355925.1 Anarrhichthys ocellatus | reverse complement strand
ACACACACACACACACACACACACACACACACACACACACACACACAAACACACAGACACACACACACATCTTACCACACTTTTCTACCACCTGCTGGGTGACTAGCTCCTTCACTTCTTCAGCCTTGACACAGAGAATGACAAGATTCAAAGTAAGTTAATCCATTTAGCTAACTCTGTATATGTACAGTATGTATTTTAATGGTGTGTCTTTGTGTTTGTGATTGTGATAAACACGTACTGAGAGTCCAGGCTCCCCCTTCTCCCCTCTTCCTCCTTCAATACCCATTTTGCCCTAAAGCAAAAACACATTCACAAATGTATGAGCTTAGTTATATTTAAAGCTATAATTATTTGTACAAAGCATTTTAATTTGAACAACCAGCATCTATAACCAAGATTAATACCACATTCATGTCATATTGTAGCGTAAATACAAACAGCCAAGTGAGAAAACAGTCACACAAGACTCTCTGATGTCTACGATATCTTGCACTCAGCAGAAACACAAAGACTTTGTGAACAAGGAAACACAAAAAGTCCTGCAAACAGAAATTGTAGTTTACATCACCGTAATCAATGACAGATAAAATCCACCAATTTCCCTTTCACACACAAAAAGTGTGTGTGTGTGTGTGTGTGTTCATGCAAGACTCTCACACTCTGTCCTCTTAGTCCTGGAATACCGGGTCCTCCCCTCTGACATTGCTTCGATCTGCCCCTTCTGCCCTTGTCCCCCTGTTTGACAAAAATCAAAGTGTGTCCAGAGAAAACACATTGTGAGTTTTAAGATTATTTAAAAAAAAAAAAACCTGCTGAGCATAATGAAAGACAGACCAATTAGCTACACCCTTTGTATATCCTCATAAGTTTCCAGCTCTCTGCCAACACTGAAAGTCTGCTAACTGTTGCTGAAAGGACCTAATTGAGGAAGATATTGCTTGAAAGCTGCAGACGGAAATAGACCTCTACGTATGTGTATGCATGTTAATTAAGGACATGACTGTGCCGTCTCCACTGCTGCATTATACAGAGCACATGCAGCTAGTCTCTCTGAACAAGACACAGACATGATGATGACTGTAATCAAGCTCAGCTCATCCTCCTGTCCATTGTGGTCTGTCACATTCAAGTCTCCTCTTGTAACTTGGACTTTTTTGCACAAAAATATAAAGTTTTTTAAAGACTGACAGATGGCTGTGTTTGTGCACAAGTACCTGCTCTGTCTCATACAAGCATTAACAAATAAATACAGGATTATTGGCATTGAAGCAAGTAGATACTCATACATGCATTTATTCTCTTAGATAAGTTAATACGAGGGCATTGAACTGGCATCCAAACTGATTTTATTGTATCCTGAAAGCAGATTCAGACCCTGAATCCTCATGAAATGTAGTTAGTTAGCCGTAGTTAGGAATGTTCTTGGCTGCATATACTGGGTTTACCTGCGTTTAAAAAGTTATGTTCTTGTCATATCAAACTGTGCTTTCATAAATTATATAATTTAAGTACGCCATTATTGATAAAAAAGGGGACGTGACACAAACAGAGATTAACCGTTGATTAGAGGGAACTATTATCAATCTGTTATCTTGAGAAAAATGATGCAGTGAAGTTGTGATCAAGAGAACAGCTTGATAACCTGATATAATGAGGTAATTAATCTATGACGTTGATAACAAGCCCATGTTTTTCCTCCATTTTTCTTTTAATTCATCAGCAGCTCAAAATATACAAGTCACTATCATATTTCCTAAATACACTGAGGGAGCAGGAACACGGTACCTTAGGTCCTGTGACCCCTCGGGGTCCTGGAGGTGCTGGTGGTCCCTCATCTCCATCCCTTCCTGGACTCCCTAAAGACCCCTTAAACCCTGGAAAACCTGAGAAGCCTGATTCCCCCTGCATGGAGTAAAGAAGTGCATTAACACACTAAGACGTCTTTTGTGTACAGGGGAAGATAAAAAAAACACATAGTTTTTTCCTGGGAATTTAACAATATACAACTGTGACAAGCAGATAATCAGTAAAATGAGATGGATAATGACCAGTGATGTTGATGTTAATTTACTAACCTTGTCTCCTTTCACTCCTGGAGCACCATCAGCACCATTGATGCCTCCCTGTCCCTTATCGGCCTGAAGTGATAAGGGTGATTGTGAGTTTGTATACATTTGGGGAAAAGAGGAAACACTTGAATGTTTACCTTGCGCCCTGTGAGTCCATTCAGCCCAGGTACACCAGGGATTCCGTGTAACCCCATATCTCCCTGTTTTGCAAAGACAAGGTAATGGAGATTACCGGCAGAATTTCTTCACATGACATTGTTATAGAACGTGTAACTTTGATCTAACATGCTAATTTAGGCCTAACCTTTTCTCCATCCAGGCCTGGATTCCCAGTGCGTCCAGGTAAACCTATGAAGCCCTTGAATAGCAGGTAAAAGAAATGACAAGATAGTGATATCATGCAAATAGAGAACCTGAAACTCAACAAAAGATTCATACGGAGCTGAGGTGGGGAAAAAAATTATTTGTGGGAAAACTGTGACAAATTATAAGTGCTTCCACCTTTTCTCCATTCTCCCCATGGTCTCCTGGTGAGCCTGGTTCTCCTTGATCACCCTGTGAAAAAAAAGGTTGATTCTTTAAAAATCGAAAGGATCACGATTGGTTATATATTGTTTGTCAATGTACCTGATTGCCCTTCTCGCCCAGCAGTCCTTTGTCTCCTGTGTCCCCCTTGGCCCCATCATCTCCGTGATCTCCATTGCGACCCTTAAATCAAATTGTGTGTTTTTACTGTGTGTGATTCCCTGAAGTTTGAACTGAATTTTGGTTCAATTTACGATTACTGAATGCGTGTTTGCTCGTGTTTGTACTGTAGCTCTACCATCACTCCATGAATTCCTGGCTCTCCTGGATCTCCCTGTAGGAGAAGAGGAACATGTCACACACAGTACTAACATGAAAGTGTTGAATGGTTAAACTAGTGTTGTTGCAGTGCCAAGATATTCAAATGAACCATTATTTACCTTCTGGCCTACTGGTCCTCGTGCTCCAAAGCGCCCCAATGCCCCCTTGGTGCCTGCATCACCCTTTATGCCCTTTCAAAAAACATTTAAAAGACTTTCCATTGTTATGTATTTTTTGCAGTGCCGTTTATTATAAATCAAAGTATGAAGCAAACTGATAATTGTCTATCACAGACTTGATGATGACCTGTATAACATTACTGTTGACATCACATATCCATGCTCGAAATATCTTCTGGAAAGTTTTCTTCTTCTTTGTGGTTTTTAAATGTTTACATCAGGATTTATTACCTTGACTCCAGGAGGACCATCCTCGCCCTTTTCTCCTTTATCACCATCAAAACCCGGTAGGCCTCGCTCACCCTGAAACAAAACATCTACTCAATACTTCATCGGTCTTCTTATGCGTTTACTTTGTGAGCGCTTTAGATATGTTTGGAGGTTTATTAAAAGCATTTCTTTCGAATTCCAAGTGTGCAGCATTTGATTTGTATAGCTTTGACATTAAGGACATTCTTTTCTTATTTATTGTGTGTATATTTGTTGAGCTGGGTGGTGAAAGGAGTACAATTACCCTTGTAAGAACAAATAAAGTTGCATTGAAATGTGTTACTTTGTGTTAATAGAATAGATGATCTCACAGCCTCTCCTTTGGAACCTTTAAATCCACGGGGTCCTTGGATTTGAAGCAAACTCCCCTGTAGGAAGTGATTAAATGGTGAAACACAGCTGCAAATGAATGTAATCTGCAATAAATGATAAAGCAAGTAATGTGTTTTCCAATGGATATATATGGAGCCATGAATATGGTGTACTTCTTCTTCTATGATACATAATGTGTACTGTCAAGCAAACAAACTGCATGCAAAGCCCCACAAAGAACCATGGAAATCATCATACCCTTTCTCCTCTGACTCCAAGTAACCCATGATCACCCTGCAAAGAAAGATGTTTTTAATTCCCATACATACACTATTTCAATTCCGAATGTCGTACATATATTGCTTCATAGTTATTCCTGTAAATATTAAGTACAAGAGGTCGAGAAGTACATTGATCATCTAGCATCTCAGACATTGCAGCACCAGCATGTACACCATAGTGTGTAGATTTTTACAGAAACTGCATCATAAATAGAAAAACATCAAGTTACTAGTAGCAGTCCTTTGGAAGAACACACTGACAGAGGTCAGAAAACCGCATGAATGTATCAAAGTATGTACGTATGTTGCCTGCTTCAGCCAAACATCTATCAACTTGCAAAGTCTTGTTTGCTTAAATCAGTCTCCAAATTGGCATCAAACATCATAGTATTCCAGTGTTATAATTTCCAGTATATGATTAATTAAGTTGGTAAAATAAGTGAAAAAATATCAATTTTAAAAGTGTGTCAAACTAAATTTTGACAAATCATGTCAAATAACAGCTCACCTTTTCACCTTTGCTGCCATGCCAGCCTTTTGGACCCTAGTGAAAAAGGTTCAAATAAAAGGATTTTGTACAAAAGTGAAACTCTGATCGTCTTAAATGAAATTTTGTTACTCAGTTGTATGGTTTTGAAAAGTTGCTTACTAAATACCCAGGAGCTCCTCTAATGCCGAGAGTGCCTTTTTCACCCTGGAAAGAAAAGAAAGGAGTCTGCTAAATACAGTAAGGGTATAAACCGGGGAAAGATCGGATAAGCTGTCACACAAACTGGTGAACAAATCAGTGTGTGATAGTTTACATGACATAAACAAAGCTAAAAAATAGATTAAACATGTTTCAAGGTGTTGTCCCCCGTCACAGGGTTTGTCTGTGATGAATAGGCTGAGCTTAACTCACCCTTCTGCCTGGGAAGCCAAGCAACCCTCTGGCACCAGGCTCGCCAGGAGCACTGGTACCCTGGTGAGGATACATAATAGGGTTATAAAGAATGGTCAACGTTTTTCTACACTGCACAAATGTAAACAGTATGCTGCTGCTACGAACATAAATCAAGTTCTCACAATATTACGTTCGATTCGTGGGCCGATCAAAGTAAAAAGTTAATTCGACCCAAATATCATATATGCAGTATTTGCACCTTTTCTCCTTTGACTCCAGGCACACCAGAAGGACCCTTTATTAGAGAGATGCAGTGGTAGAAAGAGAAAATATCATCATTTCCAGTTGACATACGATCAGATAAAATGTCCCTAATATCAAAGAATGATTAAAGAGAGTCAAACAGTATATTTGAAAGAGTTTTACTCAAACTTCGTATGGAAAACTTCACTGTATATGATGCTAAGTTGCTTACATTATAAGTGTATTTCTTGGACTGAGTGAACAGCTCCATGAAAAATCACTCAAATCAGAAAAGCTTGCAAATGTATCTATTTGTATTTTCTTACGTGAGGTCCTCCTGCTCCTCGAGGTCCAGGAGCTCCAGGCGATCCATTCTTCCCCCTTTTCCCCCGATCACCCTGCGTCATCAACACACAAAACCTCTTACGTCTCTATTTTAAACACCAGAAGAACAACCTTCTCTGTCCATTTCTGCATTCATTCACACCAAAGCGAGCTAAATGGCAACTTGTTAGTTGATATTTAATGATGTACCTCCCTGCCCGGCTCTCCCGAGTCCCCCGGGGAACCCCTAAGTCCGTAGGAGCCCTGCATGCCCGTGTTACCACGAATACCCTGGATGCCCTGAGCACCTGGAGGCCCTGGCTCGCCTGGTTCACCCTGAGGAAGAGGAAATGGGAGAGAAAGATAGAAACTAATTAAATGTTTGGAGACAAGCACACAGTTAAAGTTCACTTTGTTTCATGCCATGTAAAAAATTCGGTTCTTCTGTTCATTTTGAATAATTGTTTTCAAATAAAGTCGATTATTTTCCTTTAGCAATTTACATGCTCAAACACAATTTTAAATGAGTGAGTGAGTCACTGAGCCAATTACATTTGCTAAATTAAAACAGCGATGAGAAGCAGAGTCAATCAATGAGAGAGTGATGGAAACGACTGTGGGGATTAATTGATTCAGAAGGGATGTTGTAAAGAAGAGATTGCTTGTGTTTTTTTTTCTTGAACCTTATGTCCTGGAGGACCAGCCTGGCCTTCTGGACCTCTGTGGCCAATGCCTGGCTCTCCCTGAAACCACAAAACATCATGTCGATAACATATTTCACTGGCATTTCTTTTAATTAAAAGCACAACTACCAGATTTCACTGTTAAAAACTTAAATAACGATGTTAATTACAGATTACGAGTATTTACCTTGTGTCCGTTTTCACCAATTTCCCCCTAAAAAGTGTGGACAAAAAGAGCAAATATCAGTTAGAAAGTGCACCTCAGCACATTGTTCTTCATGCACGTAAATACATAATAAAAAAAGAATTGTCAGCATGTTTAACAAGGGGAATTATTAACGTCTGCTTTACTCTACTGTCTCCCAGTCACACAGAAATAGAGCAGAGGGTGACATCAAAGGCCTGGACTCAAATGGCTTCACTGACAGGCATAATGGGAGAGAAGTTCTCCCTCAGCTCTGATGCTGATTTACTGATGCACTGTGGGTAGGTGGGCAGAGCAGCGGTGGTATTTCTATAGACTGGTGATGTGTGGCGACTGTCATTCTTGCTCTGTGATCTCACGATGATGATAATGATGCTTTAAACTATAATAAGTGAGGTGATATCAGTGACTCGGTAAATCCTGCCTTTAAATCAATGCTCCCAAAATTTAAACACTTACCATTTTTTCGTGTTTTAAATTACATTAGGACTGACTCTGTAATATGACAGTACCTGGAATTAACATGATGTTCAATTCTTCGTAATGTAACATTTCTGATTTTGTTTGCTTTACAAGGTTGACCCTGTTCAATAAAGTTGTATTTAAAATATCGTTAGTCACCTTTCGTCCCGGTGCTCCATTCTCACCTGGATGTCCCTGTTGCATAAGAAACGTAGAGTACATTAGAGGACATTTATACTGCCTACTGTGCAAAACACAAGTTGAGTATTTCATAATGTTGAGCATGTTTTTAAAATGTTGTGCCCTTACCTTGAGGTAAAAATACTCTGGAGGGTACGGCTGTCCAGTTTCTTCATCATAACCCCCCTCTCTCCCCCTCTCCATCTCCACCCTCCTCCTCTCCCACTCCTGCCTCTCCCTCTCCAAGTCTCTCTCACCCTCGTGCTCTGTCCTCTCCAGCTCTTTCTCCCTCTCCATATTTTTTCTCTCCAGCTCCAACTCGGCCTCCCTCTCTTTCTCCAGCTCCTCTCTCTCCCTCTCCATTTCCATCCTTGCCCTCTCTCTCTCCCTCTCCAGGTCCTCCTCCTCTCCTCCTCTCTCTCGATCGACGTCCTCCTCCGTCTCCCAGTCGTAGTCTCCACTCCTCTCCTCCTCCCCATAGACAGGACCAGGTCCTGTTTCTGCAATTCCATCTGTCTCTACTCCTTTCTCTTTTTCCATTTCCCACTCCTCCACTTTTTCTACTTCAGTCGCTTCCTCTCCTCCTCGTGCTCCTGTATAAATCTCTCTTTCTGCATCACTGTGTCGCTGCCTCTCCCTCCGCTCTTGCATCTGCCTCCTGGAATGTGTTTGGAGGTCAGAGTTTTCTTGCATCTTTTGCTAGAGAAACACATTTTATAACACAAACCATTGTATATATAAGTCGCAACATCCTAATTTGGATTAATATATATGTTTTAATAGTTGATGACAGACTTACATTCCAGCTGTTGTAACCTTGAGCTCCAGAGGACAGATGCTGAAATTAAAATGAAGGGGCAATCACATTATGCTCCACGGATGGTTACCATGAAATTGTATTTTCATACTTTATTTGATGAAATGTAGGACATTTTAATTTTTAAGACTGGAAAAACCTACTTTTTGTGCCTCCTTGAAATGCCTTCTTCCACCTGGGGCACCTGGCATGAACACCTAAAATAACAAAAAGATTTTTACTGCCATTTTTTATTATATATATCAATCTGTTTTCTACAAAACCAGGAGACACTTACCATGGTGTCGGGCCAAGGCGCGCTTTTCTTCACCCTGATTTGGAATCGAGGCACCTGTGAAATCCCCCAAAGCTTCTCATGAGCAAATCAAGCGCAATCATTGTGATGCTTCCTTTCAACCAGCTGTGGTAATGTGTGTGCTCGTGGTTCAAATGTAAGAAAGGAAGACACAAATTTGCTGAGAAAGTCATTTCAATATTTTTTTTTACTGAAGGATACATGCACAGAGAGGTTAAAACACAGACACAACAATGTATTAACAGAGAAAAATTTCACCAGTGAAAAGAATGTTTGACCTGGCTGCAGATGTGATTATAGTACCACTACATTCTGAATGACATCACTGGCGTTCAAAGATGTTTGGTGAAGTAACAACACAACACATTTCCAAGTTTTAATAAATAAAATGTCAGTACAACTTGTCAAAAGGAGATATACGTATATATTGAAATTGTTGGCACCAACTTCTGTGTTTTATCCGATGTCTTATTTGTTACAAAGAAGTATTTGTCTAAATAAATAAATTAGGAGTTGTAGACAAGGTTTAGGCTACACTGGCGTTTACATTGAACAAAGTGAAGAACGAAAATAAACTGGACATGAGGAAACAATTCATATATTTTAACAGTGCCTGATTTTCATTATAGCTCTACTCAAAATAAAAGCCCCCATACGAGATATGAACTTTGGTATGGCCATAGGTTTGGTGTGAGTGACACGGTCTCTGTGTGGAAAGAAGTCCTTCCTCATGAAACGTTGGTCAGGTTCAGGGCTCCTCACCAGCAAAACAGTTCACAGTTTATTCACACGCTCCACGTAGTGTGTGCTTTCTTATGCTTAACACCCTATAGTCACAGTGTCTTGGGACTTAAGAGACATCCTGTTTAAAAAAAATGAGACAGAGAAAGTATTAAAAGTATACCTCTCTGGAGGTGTTTCTTTGCCAGTAAATCATTCCAGAAGAGACTAGGTCACTATTTCTGCTCATTCCCATTCAGGCAAGATAGAGAAATCATGCTCAAAGCATGCCGCTCAGAAATGCTCTCCTGTCTCATGCTTCGGTAATGTCTATGATGCTATATTTCCATTCCCACTCTATTCAAATTAGCCTTATACAAACATGTGCACTTTGTTTGCACTGGTGAAATTTTTAAAGGAAATAGAAAGAAGAAAAGGTCTTGAAATGTGATGCCAAGTGCTTATTACTTAAAGCATGTTTTTTTTTTATGTTATTACATATATTATGACACGGAGAAAGTGAAGCCCATCCTTCATTTCTTCAGCACTTGTCCATCATTTTCAGGCGTCTTGTGTTTAGCGTTAATAAAAGAGATTCGCATTTCAAGGCATGCAAGGGTCTTCAGACACATTCAGTTAAGATTCAAGCCTTTTCAAATCAAATCAAAGCTCTACCTTGTCTGCTTCTTCTGTGGTGATGGGAGGTGTAGGCAGTGACACTTCATCCTGGTCATAACAATAGAGGACAGATAAGAATGTGACAGTGACAATAGCGCCTCAAGAGTGAAGCACCGCGTTGATTAGAAATTCTATATGTGACACCAACAAGTCCAGCTGCCCCCCCCCCTTACCTTTTCTATACCACCCGTGGGTTGAGATAGTGGCTGTGTGGTTGTCAAGAGAACCTAGGGGATTTGAAAAAAAAGGTTATTGAGAAATAAAAACACATTATATACACACACCGCTACACTTCTTTGTTCCGTGTATGTCAGCGGATAGATTGGGATGAGGGATTTTGACCTGTTTTATTGGTACTTGGTTGCGTTTGATATACGTTTATTATATATAAAATATATATGTAAATGTTGAGAACAATTTTAAGAAATAAATCAGACATTGAGTGTAGTTTCACCTGTGCATCTATTTGTCTGTCTGTGGAGGGTGTTAGAGGATGACTGGAGGCTCCCGCCGTTGTTTGTAACTGAGCAGGACTGTGTGTGGGTAATTGTTCCTCCTACAAAAGATAAAATGAGCATACATATGTTATTATTGCTCATAACTGAGCTCAGCTGTCTCTGCTTCCTTTCTATCAGAGTGCAGTCGTGCAACAGTAAATTACTTTTTGTTATCATCTAGGCTACCGATTAATAATCCTCCACCTTTTTATCCACTGGAAGAGGGTGAGCTGCAAAACATTTTATTCCCAATCCAGCTAAAACAGATGTTGTATGAAGCACATTTACCTGTCTGTTGTCTTTCCTCTCCTTAGAAACTGAAGAGTCACTTGGGGAAAGTTCTTCCTGTTTAAAAAAAAGGAAAAAAAAATATTTCATTATAACTTTTAAACATTCCCAACCTCCAGAGACCCCAGTGGATGATGTGCAGAGCAGATGCAGTAAGCTGTAATGACGAACTAATTTATTCTTAATGATTAATTCAGGTAGTGGGTGTGTCATTAATCAACTCTCTCCAGTGTTTAGCGTGGGCACAAATGATACGCTGCTATTAAAAAAAACCTGATATGATGACAGGTCTGTTAGCAAGAAGCCACCCACCACGACATCGCTCCAAATCTGTAACAACCCCACGTCATCGATCATCACTTCGAACTGAAGTTTCCCACAGTTCATGAACTAGTTATTCATCGCAGCAGCTGCCTACCTCGTATTCATAACTGTAGTCTTCGCTGTTATAAAACTCCTCTTCTTCTTCTTCTTCTTCTTCTTCTTCTTCTTGCTTGTCCTCATCACTTGTCTTTAGATAAAAGAGAAGTGACAATAATTACAGGAAGATACTGTTACACATCATCATTTATAATGTGCGTCGATGGCTGGAAGACGACAATGCCAAGCGATTGCAAAATAAAACTATTATCAAATCTGTTATTAATATAATGAGAAGCACAAGGACGTTAAGACAAAAGCATGCATTTAGTTTTACCAGCCACACCATGTATACAATGAAATCAAAAGTCTGCTTGTTATATCTTAAAAATGTTAGTTTATTATGATTTTTTAAAACAGTTTAAGTACTAAAGCTGTTATTTACACATAAATAATGTTATGTTAATGGATGTGTTAGTTGGTTTTTATTTTGTTTAGTTGGGGCAAAAGATGAGTTAAGTTTTCAGGTTTAGTTTGGACCCCTTCCAGGACATTTACCAGGCGTTGTCTCTGCCTCTTATGTCGTCTTTTATTTCCTTTGCCCTGGTTAAGAAGTTCACAGTCAGAGAGAAAAACAAATGAAAGGTTTCTCATGCTTAAGACGTTTATGATCAAGCATGAAACTATGAGGTTGATACTGCAAGTTGAGGGTGATGTATAAAAAGGGAATAGGTAGTTAATGAATGTCAAAAATTGTAACACTTTTACATAAAGATGTTTGGAAGTCCTTCGTGTTAAAGTTATTAAACGGTTTAGACCTATTTGTACAGGACCATACGGGCGGTTTCTACCCATTTATTACAAATCAAATATACTTGGAGGCATTCCATAAATTGATTAGATTATCTCATTAGTTTTTCATATATTCTAATGTCACTTGTTGCTGTATGCACTTTCATGTCAAGCACATTTAGCTAACGTGTAATGAAATGTGCTGTATGAATATAAAGGCCTTTCCTACCTTCCAGGCAGATACTGATCTTAGGTCATGACAGTATTTCTGTTTTTTTCATGAAATTGTTGAAGCATACTCTGTGAGTTGATTGTTAACTGAAATCGGTAAATACTTGAAAAGTAGGAAGGGTGAGCAAAAACATGAAATACTACTATGGTCCTTAGATATTATAAATTAAAGTTGTCAATCAAGAAACATTATTACAACTTGTTAAAACAAACGAATATGTTTTATGTTAAATATAATAAATGAAACAATACTCATGCGTGTTTTTGATCAGTCAGTGTCAAACGCAGTCACCAATAAGATGTCCATGTTTGCTCTACCTTCCCACGTTCCCTGTTCTTCTTCTTTTGTCCCGAGTTCTTCTTCAGGGAGTCTTCCTGAGCGAGGAGGACAGTCTCCGCCACAGTTTCTGGCAACCCTGAAACCGTCTGACAGGCACATTTTTGTTTTGATCCTTTTGTAATCAACAGAACATAAACGTTAGGCAACATAAACTGTATCTGACATCTGAGGTTTGTCAGGTTTTCAGTACTTCAATTTTTTTTTTTTTTTATCAAAAACGTGGCAAAGCATGTGAGAGCTAAGCACAGGGAGAGACCTTTCATGAAAATCGAATTTTTGGTTTCAAGGATGCTAATAATGATTATTATTTTATGTCAATGATAATGTTATCAGTAATGTAAGACACTGAGATCCCACTGCGCTAACATCCAGAAACTGCCGGGTGTGAATATGCACAACTTGGTTTCATCCCATGTTGCTGAAAAATGATCTTAAACTACCTCTGTAGAAACAAAACAAATATTAACATGTTTAATGTACTCAGCATGTTTTCAACAGTTCAGTAAATCGTACATTTAAAGTCAGCATACTTTGTTGTAAAATGTCCTCACCTCCTGTGTCGCAGTATAATTGAACGTCGAGTTGACCAGTGTCAGATTCATTTTGAGGGAAGATATGCCTCCACTGTTCCCATCCACCATCTCCTTTTCTCTGGAGCCCTTTAACTTGATGTGAATCCTGTCGAGCTCCCGCTCCCCGTTCAGGGTGGACCCGGTCCATAAAGTCGGACCCTCTGCAGTTTCACTTGAAGGGTCCTTGAAACCAAAAGACAGAATATTTTGGACTAGTAGCGTCTGCCTAAGCTAAAAGCAAGTGAGTCACGATATACAGTGCACAGTGGGTGAACATCTGGCGGCAATTTGAAAGATTTATTTATTTCCTGTTTAAAATGTATTTATTTCCTGTTTAAAATCCTGGAGACAAGTTGATTTGTCTTGGAAACAACAGAAAGACTTCTTAAGATTTTTTTAGGGTTTAAAGATTCAAGATGAAGATTTTTAAGTTACTCACAACTGTCAAAGACTCTGGAAGCGGTCCATCTAAATCAGGGTTCTCAATGGTGTCCAACTCTTTCAGCGGCTGGCTGGTGAGGTCAAACTTCACTGAATTCTGTTGAAACAAATGAATAAAAAAAACAAGTATCAATTTGTTCTTACTGCTCTTTTGTTTTGGACGTTTTTAATGACATAAAGGACTCGGGATTGAAACGGCTGCTGAAAAAAAGAGACCATGGAACTGACTATTAAGAGTTGGGAGAATTTAAAGTTTTTAGGTGAATGCATACGGGTTCAGGAAGAAATCATTCCGACTGATTTGGAAGCACAGCTAGCATCTTTTAATGTTGTTCAGAAAATATTTGTAGAAGTGTATTACAATCCCATGAGGCGTGAGATGCATGACACTTTTTAAATAACTCTCACACTTCTTCCCTGGAGTTTACGTACTGTGAACTCAGTGATGACGTTGGAGGTGTGAGTTTCTGTGTTTTCTTTTGTTTTCTTGGAGTTGCGAAGCACATGAAGCAGATCCTCTATTCCATCCTGCAGCAGCCTGTCAATCAAAGCCTTCAGCAAAGGCAGCTGGGGAAAAGAAAGTGTTCATTGAGAAGATCAAACTGTACTACACGGTTACCAATTCTATCAAACTGAAAATGTAAACAATGCTCAAAGCTCACCCTTATACCGTAGGCTTCAAACATCACTTCAATGTCCTAAATAAGAGGGGAAACATATGTTCAAGGTGCAAAACAAGAACATGTATCCTTGAGGAGAGATTAGTACACCCTGTGTTTACCTTCATCTCAGTAGATTTCCCTGGAGCTCCAGCATCACCCTATAGAGACATTCAATTAAATGATCATAATGTAATCTCATTTCCATATACGTATGATTTTGTGTGTTAACAATGATACACTACCGTGTTTCCTTTCAGGCCCGTTTCTCCTTTATCACCCTGCAAAAAAAACATTTTTTTTAAGCTTGCCATATCAGATAAAGGCACAATTCATTGCACCCCACAATGAAAGCACGAAAGTCATCGCTGAATGATGACTCAGATGCCATGAAGGCAAAATATGAATTATGCCATGCAACAGCTGAATTAAAGTGCCATTATTCATGAGCTATAAATATTCAGAAATGTGTTCTGTGTTCTCATCAAAACTCACAGTAGCTCCTGGAGGACCCATTGGGATTGGAAATGCTTCTCGGATGTCATCAATGGAGGCGCCCTGAGAACGGATTCATGTACAAATCAGTCAAGTTTGGGCTGTCTGGCAGGTCTAGGTGGTCCTGATTTATCAACGCTATCAAGGTGGTGATTTTTACCTCGGATGTGACAAGCACCTGCCTACCAGGCAGACCTGGAGGTCCTGGTTCCCCCTTACTGCCATCTTTACCCTGAGAAGGAAGAAAAACACTCAGTTTTCTCACAAACATAAATGTCTGTTTGTCTTATCTCAAAACCGCTTACATTTGCACCCGTGTCTCCATGGCCCCCCTGGAATGAGAGGAAAGTTTACAATTGTATAAAAAAAAACATAAATGTTTAAGTTCGTTGTAATAAATTTCAGTGACCTTTTCGCCGTCATCTCCTTTCGGTGCTCGCTCTCCCTGTGAGAAGAAAATACATTTTCGATTTTAATAATTCACTTAACAATAGCAGCACATTTAAAACATCTGAAAAGTCAAAATAGTACAGTCAGTAAGCGTAACAGTAATCCAGTGGGTATCATTCTGCACAGTGCTGTAATCGTTTGATGAAAATGTGTCTCACATCTTTTCCTGACAGGCCTCTCTTGCCGTCAATGCCAGGTCTCCCCTGTAGAGCAGATGAAAAAAAGCAATCACAATCTCTGGAGATGCTTTTTAAATGGATTATTATGGTGGAAAAGCAGAAGGCTTGTGCAAATTACACACCTGAAACAACAATATATTATGTTAGATTGGCTTAATATCACCATAAGAAATGTAAAGGATGGATTTGTAATGTTTAGCCGCAGGATCCGTGATTCGGAGAGATACTCACTGGAGTTCCAGGTAAACCAGGCATTCCAGCAATCCCAGCCCGTCCTTGATCTCCTTTATCTCCCCTCTGTTCACATGCACACATACAAAAAACAAGCCTTTCAATTAATCAATATACTCTTGACAGTATTAAATAGTATTATGTACTGGTACAAAACACTCACAAATGGCATATCTATACACACATCCGTCAAAATAAAGAATCTATTTCTGATTTGAGCAAAACATTTTTTGTCATGGTTAACTATGTATGAACAATATAAAGTTACAAATAAAACATTGTTGTTACTCACCAGACCAGACTCTCCTTTTTTCCCCTGGTCACCCTGCAGTTATAATGAAACAACTTGTGAGTGTAAGCGCATAGTGTAAATGCACAAAGCTCAATGGAATTATCATGGGCAGATTGTAATAATACAAGTAAAACTGTGAGCACAAGTTGGTATTACCTTCACTCCAGGTGTCCCTGATAAACCATCAAGTCCATTTCTTGCAGAACCACCCTGCAAAACAAACAGTTTCTTACATCAAGACAAACACATCATCGCTGACACAAACAGTATCACAATAAAGTTTAAATGACGCATAAACGTACCAGAGATGGTCCTGGTTGTCCAGGTTTCCCCTCTGGACCCTGTGGAGAGAGATCAATATTGGGGAAATTAACTATAATTGTCTCCTACCAAATACAAAAAATACTAACTATAACTTCCCAAAAGTATTCAAATTACTACATAAATCAGAGAAAACTAGCAAACCCTTACAATTGAGAGGCTGGAACCAGAAAAAATGGCAAATTCTTTGCTTGAAAAATGACTAACAATTATTTTCTTATCCAAATATTTGCAGATTCATTGTCTGCAAGTTGACTAATCAGTTAATGGACTGATTGTTTCAGTACTATCTGATACTTTAAAAGATTTCCCAGCTTTCTATGGTAATCGGGATCAGCAGGATTCTGAACTTGCAGTTTCTATGTTTGTGGGATACTCACTCTTGGTCCAAGCAGACCCGTTTCTCCTCTCAAACCAGGCTGACCAGGCTCTCCTGGTTCACCCTGAAGCAAAGATAAGAGAAGAGGTGTTCAATTAATAGTTTAAAATAAGTTAAATAGAATATAGCATAGTTATTCTTCACGCTACCTTAATAATTCTGGTCATTATGTTGTTGTCTGCAACAATCTGGTAGGAAAAAAATCATAAATAAAAAGTTAACTTGCTAATTGATGGACAATTTCAGCAGATTGAGAACAGAGATTAATTTTGCACGGTCTTATGGGAGATTGGTGTTTTTTCTTTTTCCCTTTATAAGCTTCGTTACAATGAATGCACTTGTCAAACATGGCTGAACTGATGAGAGGCTGTCAAAAAAAAAAAGACAACAGAGGTTTGTTTACTTGTCCTCCCGGAGGTCCAGGTTTTCCCTTTGTGACAACGGCAGCACGATCAAAAGAAGAGCACAATAAAACAAGAGTTAAAAATCTAACATGTCACACTGATAAACACGGCCCATATTTGCAACACAAAGGAAAAGCAGTAGGTGCACTGGTGGGTGGCAGACACAAAGAGCCCAACTTAATTAGTAAATATATCGAAATAGAAATCATCAAGTCACAGAGGGACAGCAAGTTTTGAAGATGGTGACCGAAACAGAAGGATGATCAACCAGGAGAAACAATGAACATGCTGATCATTGGCGAATACAAACATACTTGCTCCCCTTTGTCGCCTTTCTTTCCATCAGTACCCTTCAAGAACAGAAAACCAAAAGTTATCTTGAAACATTGCTGTTTAGGCAGATTTTTTTCACGGAAAAATGATTTGGTTCAACAGAGACAACTTCCACAGAAGTGACATTATGAGTTTAAGTCTAATGAAACTCTTACAGACAGGCCAGACGTCCCAGTGTCTCCTTTGCCTCCTGGGTCCCCTGGTCGACCTGGTAACCCCAGTGGACCCTGATCAACAGCAATTAAAAAGAGCATATCCTCATATTGCTGTTTGCATCAAAAGTCTTAGTAGACACAAAATCAAAATATGTGTATTATTCTGCCTTTAATCTTGGAAAACACAAAATAAATACCCTAATTCCTCTGTCACCAGGCTCTCCAGGTGATCCTTGCTCTCCCTGTGAAAGACAAAACAACGTAACCACTTAAAGTAAGTAAATTCAGTATCCGACTGCATTGATTATAGATCATCATGGAACTAGCTAACCTCCTGAGCAACATCGCTGACCTACAAACCAAACTAAAGCATCAATTAAACATCCTGACTGTACCTTAGTTCCTTGTTCTCCAGTTCCAGGTGCACCCTACACACAAAGTCAACCGTCGTTGTTAATACTTGTATTCAATACATTTCCCTGCTCCAGTTCTCATCCGTACATATCACACGTATCCCATATTGTGTTTGTCTCACATTTTAATAAATACTTTCTCCTGATGTGTTTACGAAAAAAAAACCTCATTAGGAAAATACATATGAAATGTGCTCTAGAGTACAAACAACTTGTATCATTGCTGTAACAGCCACTCAGGATTTACTTACATCTTTACCTCTTAATCCTGCTTCTCCAGGATTGCCGGCTAACCCAATGGTGCCTTTGTCACCTTTAGAGGCATCGCGCCCCTGGACAAACAGATGACTTGTGTTTTAGTAACAGTAACAGCCATGAAATGAAATAGATTTTTAAGTAGGTTTTAAGGATTTTGATCATTGCAATGGAATCCTTCATATACTGAAAGTTAAAAACAAAATAGCCACTAGGAGGTAAACCCTTGTTGGGCATTAGTTTCCCACAATATTTATACCTTGAGCAGACATGGAGCAACATCAGCATTAATTTAGAGTCATGTGACTGACCACCTGACAAAATCGAATATATAATCTTATTTTAGCTTCGATTTGTTCTCCTCTAACCCCAAAAAATCTGTTTCTTTAGCCGCTAAATGCTCCACTTTGTTCACCAGCTAGTTTCCAACTTTGTCCGTCTGCTGTTTAGTGCTAAGCTAGTAATGCACGTTTAGGCTTTTACAGCTTTTTTTATAGAACACAGCTGCTGTGACTGCAATGAGGTTGATGAGAGCGGTCAAAGTGAACCAAAACAGCAACATTTTAACAATAACATGAAAGGTAGAGTTTAGGGTCACTAGTAGGGTCGGTACTCGCGAATGCTTTCACATTAATTTTGCATTTGACTAATTTTTTATATAAAAAATGTTAATTGGAGCAGCTTTAAGAAAGAAGTATTTTTCTCTTACTTTGGGTCCTGGTTTTCCAGACAAACCAACATTTCCCTGTAAACGAAATGTAAAAGGATTAAACATGAATACAATGACCAGCTGTTTTCTGCTTCAGTGTTATATGATGAGAACAAGGTTTAACTTTTTCAGGTGACTCACCCTCTCGCCATTTTCTCCCTTTGGTCCCCGCTGTCCTGGAATCCCAAAACCAGGACTTCCCTGCACACATTAACACAAACCATACCTATATATTTCTAAAACAGTTATTCTGCTCGAACTGATTAAATATTTTCTTAGTAAATCTGAAAAATGACAACATGCTGAAATTATGATAATTATTTCTCATTATTAACCTTGTCTCCTTTGTCTCCTTGTTCACCCTTTATTCCCTGGGGGCCCGTGGCGCCGACTGGACCAATGTCTCCCTGACCGACAGGAAAAATACACACACATGGACACAAACACGGAACATCAGTCAACATGACTCTTGTCACCAGAACAAACAACAGTTCCCAAACAAAACTCTTCACTTTAAATGGCACCCTGTAGACTGAGAGAGTAAGGGGGTCCCAATCAGTGGAGTGTTCAGACCCACTTCAAAAGCTAATGAGAGAAAATCTTAATTGTGTTTGATAAGTCGACCCAGAGGACTGAGTCTGAGTGTCAAGAAATGCCCCGACCAATTAATTAACAATGTCTCGACAGAATAAAACATTAACAGAATCACTTCCCTCTGGCAAACAACTAAGGTTGTGACTAAATTGAACACGGTTAGATGATGTCACTAGTTTAAATCTTTGGACTAATTGGGAAAACCTAACCAGCATGCAACACTTTCCAACAACTTCTCAAAACCCCACATCTGTAGTCAATTTTGCGGAAAAACAAAATTGCAGAAGAATGTAGATGTGCTCAACAGCTCAGAGGTGTTTAAAAAAATAAAGAGAGGTGATGCATGGTACAACAGAAAACATGTTCCTGGATTAATAACCAAAGTGGACTTTGGTTACTTACCCTGGCACCCTTTTTTCCAGTTGGGCCAATTATCTGTTGGGATGAAAAAAGGAAGACTGATTGTGAGTCTAAAGTTCTTCTATTTCTAAAGTTTATAGTAAAGTAGTGTTCTTACACCCTTGGCAGGATCTCCAGCGGCTCCCCTTGGACCCTCGTCTCCTTTTAACCCCAATGGCCCCGTCAGTCCCTGGAAAGATCGAGGTGAATTAAAAATATTTCTGAATTCTCTATTGCCGTTTCTATTACGATTGCTACTTTATATGTTGTGCCAATCGACACATCAAACCTCTTGTTATTCCTCGACTTACTTTCAGCTCTAATCAATTCTAAAACACCATATAAACAAACTATCACTTCCTGCTATCTTCTGTTAGCCAGCACTTTATTAGCTGTTCTGTTCAAAGCTGTATTACAAAGGACAGGATCATGGTCCTCATGACGCCAATACTTTTGCGATAGTCACTTCCAAAAGACGAACTGCATCAAATTAAAAATCAGCGATGCATGACAGAATGGCCCATTTGATAAAGAGAGCCACTGAGGTATGACAATTTGACGCATGATCGTCATCATTGAAACCCCAGAACAAAATGGCTTCTTTATTTGTTCATACATCGTAATCTAAATGTCTGTTTTGAGACGTTAGAAAACACTAAATAGATGGTGTATCGACAGCATTTCCCGCCATTTGGTCCCAGTTGATGAATATATTGCTTCTGCCTCAGGCTTTATTTCTAATCAAAAACAAATTAAAAAGGGGATTTAAATATGCTCAGGTGAGTCAGTGGCAAATATGATTTTGTTGGTTTAGTGGGACATTATGACATGCTCCATTGTGCAGGCAATATGCAAGTTGTAAGACATTGTAAGCTACATTTTGTCTTAGCACTTCAACATGTGTATATATGTGTCTCGTCAAGATGAAATCCTCTCTCACTGTGGGTCCTTGTGTTCCTATCGGTCCCATCTCTCCTCGTTCTCCCTAAAAAGACAAAAGAAATAGGTATGCAACACTGAAAACTGCACGAATATGGATGCACACAGTATTAATAAATCAATTGCAAGCATAACTCTTGGCTGAAATAAATTGATTCTTTTACTTTATCATATTAATTATGAAGTAATTATGTTCAGACTGATGAAGAGAGAGTGGACACGTGTGTGGGATGAACTCACCTTGACCCCTTGCTCCCCATTGAATCCCTTCTTCCCCTGCAGGTAAAAAAAAAAAATCACTGGTTCTGAATTCTTTCATCATCGATTCTTATTCAATATTCACCCTTAAACTGGTTTACTCTCATGAGACTAAGCTGTAAAATAGGCATTTGAGGGCAAAATATGCATGAACTCATTGCTAGCTATTGAACAGAACATAGTGATGAAATGCACACCCGAAGTCCGATGATTCCTTGGAGGCCCTGCTCTCCACGATCACCCTTAAAAGATGAATTACAAATGTTATTTTGCAAACAGGTGTTTGGCTTTTAACCATAATGTCACACTCAGAGTGTTCAAATGTGTTTTTTTTTCATGTTTTTTACCTTTGGGCCAGCTGTTCCTGTTAAACCAATATATCCCTGCAAAAAAACAGTTCAAACACTGAAACGAAAATGGGATTTTATATTATTGCGTCCAGTGTGATCCTGCCCCACCTTAACAATCTTCCCCATAAAAAACAATCAGCCTGTTCTTCTCATTATCTTAGTAGATAGAAACCGCTATGTGGCATTGTGGACACTGAACAGAAAACTTTTTTAATTTCAGAACTTGAAAAAAACAGTATATTCTACTCTCAATAAAATTATCATAATCGTCCATATTTATGGTTAGTTTTGCAAGTCCATTGCAAAGTACCTTCTCTCCCGGCTCTCCACGAAGACCTTGAATACCTTGTACACCAATTCCCTCTTGACCCTGCAAAAAACAAAGAGTATGTATTCGCCATTTATAAGCCAGTTGCTTACTCACTACTTTGATATTTAAGAATTTTTAGTGGACTGGTTCAAAATGTGTATTTTTTTTAAAATCATTAACACTTTTACCATCTCCCCTTTCTGGCCTGGTAATCCTAGCACCCCATCAATGCCAATGGGACCAGGCAAACCTGCAATACCCTACAGAAGTTTGCATGCATGTGTGTG
>NW_022280051.1:1296765-1331462 GCF_004355925.1 Anarrhichthys ocellatus | reverse complement strand
AGAGAGAGAGAGAGAGAGAGAGAGAGAGAGAGAGAGAGAGAGAGAGACAGCAAGAGAGAGAGCAAGAAAAGAACAAAGAGGAGAGAAAAACACTTTCAGTAAGCAACTCTGGCTCTGATTTATCTTTCAATGTCTTTTGCCTCTTCTAATAATATTGTCAACAATGTGCTTACATCTCTTCCCGACTCTCCTTTGTCTCCTTTCACACCCTGCTTCCCACGTAAGCCCTTTCAAAAATAATTATCAGATAAAAATGAAACAATGAACATTTCATCGCTGGTAACATCTGATTCATTAAATCACTGGGCATAAGGCCCATTATGCATGTAGACACCATGTATGGTGCATTTTATAATTACATTTTCCAGTGCAACCTTTTAAAAAGACTAATAAATAGATACTTACTTTTGCTCCCAGCTCCCCAGGATCTCCCTACAGAGTGCAAACAGCAGAAATAACTGGTCGATGATTGGTGCATTCTGTGACACTTCATACTGCTTCCTCTAGAATGACTTTATGTTATGCAATATGATACCATGAAACAACACAAGATCATCATTGCAATCTTGGGTTAAGGCCCCAAAAAACGATCACTCTCAAGTTACCTTAACAGATATTCCTGGTGAGCCTGCTGGTCCTGACTGGCCAGGTAGGCCTGGAGCTCCATTGACCCCCGATACGCCAGGAGGCCCCTGGGGACCCTGTAACATGCAGTGTGAAACATTTGAACTGTCCTGAAGTTAACTGTTGGAAAACTCCATATTAGTTGTTTTTTTTGAAGGACTCACTGACGATCCTGGCTCTCCTTTTCGACCAGGAACGAAATTTGCATCTGCGCCAGCTATAACGTATCCAGGCTCTCCCTAAGTGGTAACAAGAGGAAAGAAAGCATGAACCTGTATTCACAACAGATGATTTTCATCCTATGAGCTCAAGGAAGCAATCAGTCTAAAGTAACTGAACATGTTAGACTTACTCTGTCTCCTCTCTGTCCCTTTGAACCAGTGAGTCCAGGTAGACCCTACCACGGAGAGACACAGGAAGAGTGATTAGGAGAAGAATTTGAATGAACAACATTGAACAAGTCATTATTCTGATAGATGTGTAGAAAATCTGATTGTTTAATGGTGTTAAAGGTGGTTTAGGGGTTAAGGTTTTGTCCCCTAAATGTATTCGTCATGTCGGTCTTACCATATCACCGAGTAGGCCTTGAGGGCCCTGAAAAATGATAAACAACAATAAATATTTTCAGAGGCAGACCTAAATTAAATAAACTTTAACCAGGTCACAGTGTGAGTTTTTGTTTTTTTCTGAATTAAGTTACCCGTTGGCCGGCCGAACCTGGGGATCCGGGTCTCCCTGGTCGTCCTGGCAATCCAGGTATACCATCTGTTGCAGGAGGCCCCTGTCATATCAAAACATTATGGTCTGTGCTGGAAAATAGAATAATAGACATACACAGCAAAGCCACACTCACCCACACAGCCACTGCTATCAAATTGGATACAATGAAAATGAAAAAGTAATTACAACAATGATTTGATATACTGGACCTATGGAGACAGAGCAGTTGTGCTAACATGCACTGTAACTGAGTCAAAGATCGAATAACAAAAAAATCAAAAAATGTAATACAACATGAAAATGTACTTTAGTAAAAGCCATAACAACACTGACATTCAGCTCTAGATGGACTGAAAATTACTGGACTAATTTAAGAAATTGAGTCTGCTGCATCTCCATCTTATTTTATTTTATTTCATTTTTGTGCATCCCTGTCATTGACTTTGACTAACGCTGTTGTACTGGCTAACTCTCCCTTGCTTTGTAGTAAATATCTGTTGCAGTGCACAATGCACAAATGGGGGAACCAAAAAAATACATTTATCTTTCACCGGAGGTAAACCAAATATGAACAGCACATTTACATCTTTGTTTGTTTCTGTGCTTGTCACTGCTGCATACGTATATGACAAAATGTATAATAGATGAAGCTAAAAAAAAAGACAGCTGACAGGTAAGGCAATCTTGACAATTAATGACGACAATGATGACAATGGTGGTATGGGTGTGTTTGTGTTTACTGGATGTTGATTCTTACCCTTTCTCCCCTCTCTCCTTTGGAAGAAGTAAAAGGATCATACTGTCCAGGGCTTTGCTGAAATCTCTACATAAACAAAACAAAGACTACAAGTTATTCTAAAAGTTGAATTAATAGCAATGAGGGTACATTTATGCAGGACAGAGAGGGGACAGTGGAAGGAAAAGTCATAGTGGCAACAAAGTATTATCACTTAATGGGTGTCATAATGTTGAGAAGAACACTTGATAAAGCATACCAGACCGCCGAGACCAGAACCATCTCCCTGAACAAAAAGAACAAGAATACAAAATATAAATAACACTGCTTTTGTGTATATTTCTAATTTGTAATAAGGCATTTCAGTACACTCACCCTTTCCCCTTTCTGACCCTGGATAAACAAAGAAATGATGGTTGGTTAATCAAGAGAAGAACTCAAGAATCAAACTATTGTTTTTGTGAGAAATCGGTGATCTTTAAACCACGATGCAAACACAGAAACGACACATTGTGCTGCTGTTGAATGCACTAGGGAATAAAAAAAAATGTGATTCTACCAACCTTCACACACTGGGAGGAGCAGGGACCCTGAGGCTTAAGCAACTCCTCTGGGTCCTCAGTCGGGGTGTCCAACTGAGCGGACTGCAAATTGACACGAGGAAAAAGGAATTAATTATGGACTTGTTAAAGATATTCAACTGACAGAATATAGAATTAAGTGGCGGAGATGGCTGTGTAATGCAGCTCCAGTCACACCCTCCACCGCTCTGACGTCAACATAAAGACAAGTCAGCTGCAGTGTTCCTTCCAGTCTTTGCGAGTCAATTAAAAAGTGATCATTCATGCATAACCATCTCCAGTGGTGGTTTGGGCAACATCTCCAACCCTGCAGCTTTTCTCCATGCATTTACTTTACATGTGCAACTTTAATATAGTGAGTATCACCTATAACAGATATCGGTGTAATAACAAAGAAAGACAATAATGTGACAGACAATATTCTTGCTTTGTTTGTGTCTTGCCTCATCGTTAAGTTTGAACTCGGAGAGGACCTCCTCACTGCAGATGATATTGATAAATTCTCTCTCTATGGAAGGGAAGTCATCAAAGGTTGGTGAGTAGAAGATGTTTTTGTAGCTGGTGGGTGCAGCTATCTTATTCAGCTCCTCGATGTCTGCATTAGAAACTCCAACTGCCAGGACACTGACACCTAGAGAGAAACAATGGTAAGCAGGTTTTCAAAGTCCTATTTATCATATATTCATTTGAAAAAAATATAATGTTGCTCTGCTATATGCATGCTTTTTTCTACAGTAAAACTCATTGGAAACACCATTTTGGAGCGTTTAAAATTTTTCTTTCCAATGGTTTCACAGACCCAGAGCACGTGCAATTCTGGAGGGTGGCAGCACGTCATCCTGGGCCCTGCCATCCGTAATCAGAACCAGAACATGGGCCACATCCTGCCTCATCCCCAGAGACTCCTGGAACAGTTCCTGCAGAACGTAGCTGATGCCTTTTCCTGGTGGTGCACAGAGGTATTAAACCTTTGGGAGTTTTACATCGTTATATGCTGGTAGATGAAATGTACTTGTCTGAACAGCACTGTTTTGAGGTACTGCAGTGACGTTGCAAGGGACATGCACCATATAGACTGTAAGCAATGCACATCTTCAATCTATAAATTATATATATATATATATATACATATATATATATTAGATGTTTGAGGCTGTGACATCAAAAGCAGGACCTAATTAGTGTTATAGGAATAGCCTGCCAACGGATGATAGGTGGCAAAGTAGTGTGCACATTTGATTGAGTGTCACCAACCTGTTTTGGTGTTGCCTCCTCCATAACGTAGTGCTCTGAGCGCCCTGAGCACAGAGTTTCTGTCTTTATAGTCATGTAGACGGAATTCAATTCGAGGCTCATCGCTGTAATGAACCACGGCTATCTGAGAGAAAATACACATCATCATACCATCATCTAAATTGCATCCGACTTTGAGCTATAATTCTGAATTGCATTTTAATCCTCCTCCTCACATATACTATATATATATATTGAGAGAGATATTTGCTGCATGTGCCTCTTAGTTGGCTGCCACTCTTTATGATTACAAGCCATGTGGCATTGTGCCCTGTTTATCCTTTCTGAAAATGTTTGAGTCAGATTCTTCCCACTTGGACAGGTGAAATAATGGCACGTTATGCTCCTGCTAATGGCACTGGCTTACGTCTCACTGGAGCAGTTTGCTAACTGGCAGCAGCTATTATCATTTAAAATCCAGTTTTTAATTGTTATTGTCCTGCCACTCGAAAAACAAACTTAGGGCCAAAGAGCAATATCGTGACCGGAATCTCAAGCTGGAACAATATAAAACAAAGAAAGTTTTACTGAGAAACCAACCTGTGTGCCCTGAGGACCAATGACAGGGAAGTAAGTGGCCACCCGGAATATGAAGTCTTCCATCTTGATGAAGTTGTTGACACCGATGCTGGAGGACTCATCCACAAGGAATACTATGTCTGCTTTGGTCTTACCACACACTGAAAAAACACAAAAACACACATACCGTAAATACATATTCACCATTTAATGTCTATAATGCGTTTGTGTGATGTGGACACTATATGCACCCTTTATTGCTTTCATAGAATATTCTCACAGTAGATTGTAGAGCTTAATCGATATCCATTTATGAATAAACAATACCTGGTCCTGGCGGAGCTGTTGTCTCTGCACGGAGTGTGGGCAATCGAAGAGAGGGGACTTCTGCTGCTTTTGCTACAGGGACACTTGGCTGACCTGGAGGCTTCTTGGTGGTTATGGATTTAGTTGGTGGCACAGCGATGGGGTGCCGGGTGGTCCTCGCGACTGTGCGAGTGATGGTAGTGTCGGCGATGGAGGCGGTCGTGATACGAGGGGCGACTGTGGCTGGCACAGACTGGACTGTTACCACCGGGCGTTCCTGTCCCACTGAGTTGCACAGAGACATAACATCACTGACTACAAAAAAAACGAAATCAAACTCCAGCAGCAGTTGCTGCAGCAACAAATGGGTTTCAGCAACAGGTGGTGTTCATTGTTGCAGGGAACTAAAATGATAGATTCATGATTATAAATAGTTTTTGTTATTACATAGAATTGTTATGGATGTACTTGTGTGTTTTTAAAAAGTTAAAATTGTGTTTATAAGTATTTTTTACATTTAAAAAAATATATATTTTGTTTGCACAACTTCAAACACACACAGAGAACTGACACTGTGTAAGTCAGTGTGGACTTAAACTGTAGTAAGAGCAGAGCAAAGAACAGCATCTAATACAATGCAATCAATATGTTAAACTATATTCATTATGAGCGTGCAGTATGAGTGGAAAAATATACAACTTACATCGTATATACTTCACAATCAATAAGCACAAGTATGCAAGATAGAGGTTTGTCAATGTTTCACAGAGCTAATCAAACCATTTAAGTAGTGTCTTACATATTCTCTGATACACGGTGCTTATAGGCCCCTCCACTTCTCCATACAAAGGTCTGATGCTAAAAATATAAGTTCTTCCATACAGCAAATCCCTGATCTTATAGGAGCTGAAACCAGGGCCCAGGGTCTCTGTTTTAGTCTCCAACACTGAAAAGAGACACAAAGAAGAAGAAGAAGAAGTTAAGTTGCGTGATGGTAACGTGATGATTAACTAAAGGTGAAACTTTGTCAGACCTGAGATGTGCCTCCAGGAGAGAAGGTATCCAGACACAGCAGCCACACGTGTCCAGTTCAGAACAGTGCTGCTGTCTGTGGTGTTCAGAGCAGCAAAGCCATTTACTTTTGGAAGATCCACTGAAACAGAAAGAAACGCATGAATGATGAAATAAAAATGAATAAATAAGCGAAACAATAAAAAGATCCGATGTGTCTGGCTATACTACAAAACTACAGACATCTCTGTACTATTTGCTTTACATATAATTGTATAAATATCTCCCTGAAACCTCTGATTGAGAGCCCATCATCTCATATACTGTTCCTCACTGTTTCGGGCAGGCAGGACTCACAGGTGCGTGCAGTGAGCAGGACTGGGCTTCCCTCCTTATTGCCCACCATGGAGGACACCTGGATCTTATAAGCCGAGCTCTCCCGCAGCTTGTTGATGGTGTAGGTGGTGGAAGCAGCAGATACCACCTGGGACTTCTCATCACCCCCTAGAGCAGGGAATAATACAAATCCAACATGTAGAGATAACGAGAGTGTGAAACAATATGATTGTGTGCTCAGTTACAGTTAGAAGTCCACAGAGTGATCTATGAGGAGCTAGTAATTACCAAAACGATGCACGATGGTAGTAACAATTTGTTGTGATTGGAAAACATTTTGTAAATATCAATTTCACAAATCACAATTAATTTTGTAGTTACCGGTCTGTGTACATAAAACTGTGCAAACATAGGTAGATGCATGTGTACACATGTGTGCATACATGCATGCATGTACAGTATGTAAGTATTAGGGTGTAAGCACACATGGTTGACTTTTCATGTGGTCCCTTACCGAGGAAGGGGATCCAGGAGATTTTGTACCCAGATGCCCCTGATGTTTTCCTCCACGACAGGGTGAAAGAGTTGACTCCGATGTCCACAACCTTCACTTCCCTCACTGCCTGGATTGGCTGTGAGCCTGAGACAGCAGCTGGAAAATAAACACCAAATAACCATGTTAGGTGATTTTACAACATTGAAATGTGTTTTTTCCAGAAGTATCAAAACACTCGTCCTAATCAATTCCAATCATGATGCAACAAAAATCGGTATAAAAACATCAATACATTTCATCTGAGCTGGATGAGCTGGTGTTCACACACCCTATCATTTGTCGTTGTAGTAAATGTAGCACTTGGAGCTTGGTGAAACACCTTAACTTTGACAGTGATGAAGTGATAGCAGCTCTGCTGACTTAGACACAGGGACACACACTACAAGTGACAACGACAGGAACTGTGGTTAAAATGGGAAGACCAAAGTACATGACTTGTCAGTCAAACAGAGACTGCACGAGGGTGCTGTGGTACGGGATGAGGAACTTCGTTCTCCCTACCCATTTAATTACAATGGCGCGCACAGCTGCTGCACAGAGCTATTTAGATCTAAAGATGAATCACGATCAATTAAAACAAACTGGGAGACCTCACTTCCTGTACCTGTGAGCTGAGATAAGGAGATTTCTGGTCCCTCTGAGTTGCCATAAACTGCACAGATGGTGATCGTGTAGGTGGACTGTGGGTTCAGGTCTTCCATACGATGGAAAAGAACACCGCGATCCAGGTAATGGGACTGAGGGCTGCTATCACCTGCAAGCATGCAGGTACATACACGACACAATATTACGTACAGAGTAGGGATTATCTACGCACACAATTTGTCTTCATTATTTTGGACAAAAATAATAAAGGTTGTCTGACAAGTTTGTTTGATTGAGCTGTGAAAACATGTTCCCCATATTGGGCTGAGGCAAAGACAAACTTGAGTAAATGTAATCACCGGTGTTCCAAGAGAGTTTGTACTCAGTAGCTCCAACAATCGGACTCCACTCTACATCTACGGAGGTACTGGTGTATGACGACACCTTGAAGTTGGACACATAGCCCAAAGGAGCTGAGACAGAGGAGAAGGAAACGTGAATAACATGTTCTTGTAAAAACATGGTTAATTACATAATTTCATCGATGATATGCAACAGAAATACTCATGACAAATTAAACAGACTGATTGATTTCTAACGTTTCTCTAACCAAGTTCCTGTTTTCCTGTCCTGTTAATTCACTCAAAGAGACTGTGGTCTGTCACTTTCAATGCAAATGATTCAAATTAAATTGATATTTTATCAATGAAAAGGACATACAATATTACACTACTTACATTTTGTGACACAGCGGTGATTAAAACTTTGGAAAAATCCAAAATAATCACTCCTAAACCTCAGTGGTACTTCAGGTGGGAGGCACACGTATTGTTACTCACAAGTTTTGAAGGTAGCACTGATACCGGGTCCCATCACAGGTCCAAACAGCACATAGAGAGACAGGACGTACTCAGTATCATGCGCTACATTCCTCAGCTGGTACTCCGTGGTGCTACCATTCAGGGCCAACTGCCTGGGACGGTCCCGACCAACAAACTCTGAAAATAATATCAACATTGACAGCACAGTCACATCACTCTTTCTCACATTTGGTTATTCCTCACTCATTTAAATATACAAGAGTGTACAAGAGTCATGAGGTGTATCACAAGAAGAACCAGGGCATAGTTTTATGATGTAAACAAATCAGAAAGGATGAAAATGAGAGAAAGTGACATAGTAAATCACCTGGGGTGGGTCCCCAGGCCAGTCTGTATCCTGTGGCTCCTGGGACGCTGTTCCATGAGATGACAGCAGTACTGGTGCTCACAGCAGACACCTTCACAGTTTGTACTGAGCTGCTTTCCACTGACACAGAGAGAGAGACAGAAAGGGCATCTTCAAATCTAACCTAGTCTAGCTCTGTTGTACTTTATCCACTCATGTATTTTTGTTCTTCCTAGAAAGCGTCCTAGTTACATGTCTTCAATTTGGTGGAGGTGATGGGCCCCTCGATGTCTCCAAAGATGGGGTTGATGGTGATGGTGTACTCAGAGGCTGAGTGGAGGCCCAGGATCATGTAGAAGTTAAAGTTGTCCCCAAGGTTTATGCTCTCTATGTGGCGGTCTGACAGACACACAGAGGCACACAGGCTCTAATGTCACATTTTTAGGCTTTATTTCACAAACCAAGGTTATTTCTTTTTTGCTACACCCTTGTATTCAATTATGTGGCAAAGAGTGAACCACAGTACCTGGGGATTCCCATGTCAGACGGTATCCTGTGGCACCCTTAACTGATGCCCACCTCGCCTGGACGGTGTCTGTGGTGGCGTTTTGGACCAGGAACTTCTGAACTTGAACCAGCTTTACTATGAAACACACCCATACCCACACAAACACACACATATACACAGAGTCACATACACAAGTTCAACATTTCACTTTAGTTCATACAGTGATCAACAAATCATAGTAATGCCAGAAAGTAAGGATCATTTAAAATAATGTAATGAAAATAAAAAAGCACACAAATGTTAATTAATTAAAATCAAAGCAAAAACGTTATAGATATGTATCTAGCGTAACATGAAAATTGTGATAAAGGAGAGTATGTAACAAACATAATACTGGTATTTTTATTCTACAACAACAGCACCATGTTGTGGAGTTATTATAGTATTACACCTTGGCGTTTGCTTCCTTGTATTATAGCTTGTCTCATACTCTATTACATGACTTTGTCCTGCAAATGTTGAAAGGTTACAGCTTTCAAAGCTGTTTTCCTGTCAGTGTTTAGTCAGTGTAGGGAGTTATGTATGGTAAATGAAATTAACTTAAGTGTGAGAAAGTTGGAAAGTAAACTAATATAATTATGGTGTATAATTATGGGGTTTTCACGCCGATAAACTTACATGTCTTGCCCACTATTGAAACCGTTTCACTTTGTCCTTGGGGGTAAATGGCATAAATACTGATGGTATACTTCTTATCCTCCTCCAGGCTGTCAATCACGTGAGAAGAGGTGTCTCCAGGAAGCAAGTTCTCATAAGTAAATCCTGGTCGGTTGGCTGCAGAGGAACAAAATCCAGAAGAATACATGAAATATACATTCAAACAACTTTAAATTTAAATGATTCATCTTTACCAACGAATTAAAAACACGATTATGATTACAAATACTGCAAAAACATTTCTATACTTTTGTGCAATGCGTCTGGTGTCAAATGGTAATAATTGCACGGTGTAATGTTGGCATACATCTTGGGATGAAGATCTTGAATCCGTTGAGCTTCCCTAGAGGATGCGTCCAGCCCAGGCGCAGAGAGAACAGGCCCTCCTCAATAACACGGAAGTTTGACACCTGAGGCAAAGGGGCTACAAGGCAGAACATTGCTGATCAGGGAAGCAAGGTAAATCCTAAAACAAATGTGCAGAAGTATTTGTGTATTTTGTAAAAGGTGGGTGAGCAGGCAACGGCGTGTGGAACCCACTTGTCTGGACGGTGATTGTTGCAGAGTCTCCTATGAGGCTGGGGTAGATGGCGTAGACAGTGAGGGAATAGTCGGTTGTAGGAGTCAGCTCCGTCACCACTGCTGTGCTAACATCTGCCTTCAGATCAACCTGTTACATACAGGGAAGACAATGGAAGGAGCTTAGCGTGTGCATGTGTGCATGCATCTTTTGTTACTGTAACATAATTATCTGTCTTTCAAGGGTATACCACAGTGTTATCATGAAAACAGTATGCACAAGCATAAACACAGAAGCGCTGATATTGTTAGAGAAATGGATATCATACTGGTCCTATTAATGCTTTGTTGCCAGCTGTGGAGAGCCACACAGATGGAATTTTCACTCAAATCACTCAGGCTGCATTGAGAGATGACTCACTGCATTTTAGTGCTGGTCACAAAGGTGGCATGCAGTTTTGGTCATTAGCAGTCCTGAGGAAGAAGAATTGAGTGATGTACTGTCGTGGAAAATAAGACTACACTCCGTTACAGTCCAGCTCAATTATTATCATGCATATGCGTAATGCCTCACTTGTCTCTGTTGTGGGGGCAGGTGTCCACTGGAGCCAAGAGGGTCGACTAGGAGACGATATCCGGTGATGTCGCCTGTGGCCTCGCTCCATGTCAGTCTGAGGGAACTGTGGGCCAACTCGCTAACTTGCAGGTCTCTGGGACCCACCACACGTTCTTCAACTAGGATTGGGAGAAGGAGGGATGGGAGGAAAATATATATGAAATATATATGTAAAAAAGGAGCAGGGAGCATGTAAAACATTTAAGTCGGTCTGGATGGAAGAATTTGTGAGCAAGATAAATCCATCTTAGTGAGTAAACTGCACAGCAGAGTGAAATCAAAGAAATCTATTAAACATCTTACTTTTCAAGCTTTTATAAACCATCAAAATAAATAAATGCAAACAGCTGTCAGTATGAGGGAAGCTTTGAAAGGATGTCTGAGCTTGTTATGAAAGACTTTGCTTTCATACTGCGTGTGTATTGACTCACCAGGCGGGGATGTTTTCACAGGAAGGGGTGGTTCTGAGGCGGTAAAACACACTCTGCGTGACAGTTTGGGAAGGATGGTTTGAAGGAGAGCGTAGTCAGTGCCCAGTAATAGGTGCTTCTCATGTGGCTCTGACACAATCCTCCTCAGCTCTGACTCATCAGCTCCCTTAACACCTGGTCACAGCAGAGTCAAAAAAAAATCAGTACTCTTTACACACTTATTCTACTAATATTTGACACGCTAGCTAAAAACAACTTATCTCAATTTGACTGATTTATTTAAAATCAAGAAAAGATGTACAAACACATACATACTGCAGACATACGCAGCCTTTAGATGCATGTATCTGTACAAATGTGTTATCAATGCTATACAGGCCCTACAGGCATATTGGTTTTGCACTAGTAGTGCACTCGGAGCTTCTCTGCGGGAGTGATGAACGAGAGCAGCAAGCCGCAGTGGCAGAGGTGCAGATGGAGGACACTGAATCGTCTAATGAATAATGGCTGCGATTAGCACACCATCGGCTAATGAGCAGTAATTATTGCACCGCTCCCAGCTGAGGAGAGTAAGTCGTGGGCTTCTGTGCTCATGCGTGTGTGTAGGGGAAAGGGAAAGATACGTGTAAGTACACTTGTGGGTGAACAGCGGTGTGTATTCATGAGTGGGGGAAAGGCTTACTATATAGGATAAAGAAGCTTTGCTGATGCAACACACGGTATCAGACAGTGAACTTTTACATATACAGTGTAGCTGAATACATATACAGTGCATAATATACCTGCATGTGTGCACTCAGACACTCAAAAAACAAGAATCTCTCACACGCTCACAAATGCCCACACTGAATCCAATGAATTCAAATGTATGATGTGAATTTCTGACGGCAAACACTGCAGATAAGCTGGCAAAGCTCGGATAAAATGTGAGGGGCCACTGCAGTGAGGGTGTTGGAGGAATTCACAATACCAACTTCCACACTCACCTATTGCAAAGAGAGAAATCCCATTGTCAGCTACAGCTCTGGCTGCGGCGTCGACCTGGTCGTCCGAACGTCCGTTTGTGATCATGACAACGATCTGTACAAAAGAGAGAGGAACAAAAAGATTGCGTGAAAATGTGTTGTGCTAAATCTCTGGTTTGCGAGGTTTATCCTCCTTCCACACAACATTTCCTTTGGGTAAAGAGAGCATATCCTTGCAATCACAGCTATGCTCAAAAAGCCCCCACGGACATTTGAGATGGTTTAACTCATAATTGAATACATAATTAAATAAATCGAACCCAAAGACAGAGTGGAATTCAATGATGCTGGTTTGCAACAGAAACTGATCATTTGCCCATTAAGAAAAATGTACCCAGTTCATTCAAAGTTCACCTCTCAGTCAATGAAGACGATATGATCGATATGAAAATGTAGCTGCTTTTCTGCATGTGCTCTGGCTGCACAATTCAATATATGAGTCTAGTCCTCAATTACCTGCCTTCCCACGTCAAGTGTGCTGCTGCAAGATGATTCACACTCAGAGACAGAGAGGAATGCTAACCAGCTGTTTCTATACGGAGGCTACACTACAGTGTTCGACTTTCAGAGAAATGTAGCTGACAGAAATGGAGAGCTGTTGGAAGAGCATTTGGATATTTGACGACGCACTTATGAGACAAGTTTAATTCAGTTGATGACGATTGCAATTGGGTTAGGTTCCAAAGTTAAGACCAGTACAGTAGGCGTAATCAGTTTGTGGGAATGTTTCAAGGGTAGATGATAGCTTCTTCTATGCAATCCTTATACGCAGTCACCCTGGATTGGTTTTCACGTCTCCCTGGTTGAAGCATTGTACCTTTGGGGTATGGTCTCGACTCATGACGGGGCTAAACACGGGGTCAACCAGAAACTGGAGGGCATCGCCAATCCTCCTGGATCCCCCCTCATAGGGGAGGTCTTTGATGGCTCTGAGAACCTCCTTCAGTGAGCTGTAGTCTGTCAAAGCAATCTGCATCCTACAAGGAACAAATGACAGGGAAAGCACAACTGGATCAAGTAGAAATAATGGAACAGCTAATGCAAACATTGCTTTATGTGTATATCTTGTTTCTCTGAATAAAGTTCCTAAGCCTCTAAGCATGTAAATGCATTGTATAATGCAAAATAAAAGAAGTCAACAAAACATTTTGTAAAAGTAAAGTAAGTCTTTCTGCTGTAACAATCATCTGTGGTAAAAGTCAAAGGAGACGGTCGTGATGGCGACTAGTTAAAGAGGTCTGTACTGTGTGTAACTCATCGACATGTTGTGCCCGTGTTTGTATTTGAGTTTTACCTTGGCACATCGCCAAAGACAGTGACTCCGAAGCGGACCCCCTCATTGCCCATCACACTATCCTGGTAGGAGGAGACGATGGTTGAGATGAACTCTTTGACTCTGGTGAAGCTGGTCTGGCCCACACTCCATGACTCATCCACCAGAAACACTATGTCTGCCTGCACCACCGTCCTGCATGCTGAGGGAAGAAGAATGTGTGAATTAGTGTGCGCACAAACACCAAGGAGTGAGGTGCAGGGGAATGCATGTTTAAAAAATGAAGATAGCTGCATGCTCTTTCCCTAACCTTGTACAATCAAATAAGTTTTCTTTTTTTTAAGGTTAAAGGGGGAGGCTGGTCATTCCTAAATATCCCTACGCTGACCACCAGATGGCAGTCATGTTCCATCATGATAAGATGTGTCCTTTTACTTGCTTCTGTCAGGCAGCCAGAGCACCGCACAAATCCCCATGAATGTTTAATGAGACACAAGTGAGCCAAAGAGACTATCAATATTCTGAGCACTCCAGCAATAAAACTTTAGTACAGCGAAGAGGAACGCTTAGAATAATAAGGTAAACACACCCAAAATCAGGGTCAGTCCCTTCGCTCGAGCAAACAAGCGCTTTAAACGCAAGGATCTGCTGCGTTTGGCAGGATTCAGATGCGTTTTAACGTGTAGTTATAAGCCAGACGCACAAAAAAGGTACGCTGATGCATTGACTACACACACACTCACACACATACATTAGCTCTTGCAACTCTGTCTCAGATGCACACCATTGCACATATTCCACAGATGTACAGTACTTTACCAGCAAACGTACACAGTCCTCACAGAAATCTGCTGCGTGTGCAAACGTCCTCTGAGTCAATATTCTGGCATTACATATGCAAAAAACCACAGTGACGACAGCATTGATTAGGCTCGTGAATAAGAGAGAGGCACCACTGATTGTTCAGTAAGTGATAACTCTGCTGTCCTCTATTTCATTACAGAGCTTTCCCGCCTCTATTATCTCGCCCTTCTTCCTTTGGCTGCAATCCCAGGATTCACTGGGGGAGACATATGTCTCCAGCCCGTGGCGCACTAACATTATGTTCTCCCTCACACACCTATACATCTCTGGCCACACACCAAGGAAACAAAATATCTTTGCGAATACCATTCTGGAGCCTTTCTCTGGTGCTGAGCTACTATCTATGACCACATGGAAGCTTTATTGTCATATTTTTAGCAATAGTGGATTCATCATTGATGAACACGGTTAAAACCACTGATGCAGGATTCAACAATGTTGGTCATCTCCATCCTGTGTTGGCCACCAACAATCCTTGCATACACATGTGGCCTACCCATATATTGGGATACATTTTCTTTCCACATTGTGGAGACTTTGAGCAGGGAAGCGACTGGAGGCTGGTCCCTGTCAGACAGACAGACTGAGGTGGAAAAAAAAGATAAATTATCCAGAGGTTTGTCTGTCTGCGCAGGCAGGTGAGAACCACATGGCAAGGATAAAGAGACATCACATGCTAAGGGATTAGGAACGGTTTTCTTGAAGGTTATCTATGCTGATATCTCAAAGGTTGCGTACACCTGTTAGACCATTGATTTACGCCTTAGATCTAGCTCATATGCCACAGAAAATTCTGCCAGGAAAAGAAAATGCCCACGAAATAATGATGCACTACTGCAAACCATCAGAGAGCACAACTCAAAGGGCCGTCAGGATCAGATTTTATCCAGACAAATGAAAGTAAAAGTTCATCTAAGAAGAAGAAGAAATAAAGTAATAGCAGGAGCGGAGAAGCTACAAAGCGTAGGACAGAAATGTTAAATGAGATGTGACGAAGGCGCAGTCATTACTCCAAGATGTGTTTTTAGTGACATGTACCTGCCCTGCTGGACAGTCAGGGGGTTTAGACAAGTAAGTCAGTCTACTACTCTCCTCATTATGTTATGGATATAATTTGAATTCAATGCAGTCCATTATGTAGTTGAAAGACTATGGAGAGAAGAATAAGAAAGTGAACAACTAGCAGGTGAACATAGTGGAGCAGGTATTTCCCTAAAGAGTTGGTGGAGACCAAAACATAGATAAGAAGAGAAGGAATAATGTCTTGTTGGGGGACAAGAAACATGACTCCAAGTGAATGCTAATGTTGCTCTGCTATCAACTTTATAAGGTGATACGTGAGTGTGATGTTTACAGCTGAATACTACTGCCCAGTGCAGTTTTTAAATCACTGCACATGCGTACATTGTGTTGAATTAATGGCTCATTCATTTAAAATCGACCACATGCCCCTACTTGCTAGACAGTCATATGATGACACTGACAAGAATAAATAATGGTTACAGTTAAATGGTAACAGCAGCTTCAAATGTGTCCTTGGGTTATTTATATCCTTCCATAACTCTGCCCAACAACTTTACCAATCACTTTCTGCCAACTAACATTCCATGTGGTGGAAATCTAACTTTTGATTGGCTGATTGACCTTTTGGCGACATCCAGTAGCACCTGCGGCTAAGGTTCTGTATCTGGGAGATGAGTTTGACAGGCCGGCAGACAGACTGCTGTACTCTACATGAGGCTAGCAGATGTTTAACAGTCTGGAGGGAAAGTGGAGCCGGGTTAGTGTCTGCCCCGTGTATCAATCCATGTGTGGAGATTTAATGATGGCGCACTCGCTCAGACTGTGTTCGTTGAGCACCTGCCCTTTCTTTGGCCGGAGAAATCAAGTCATCTAATTCATGGATCTGTGCACACTGCTCACAATCAGACATATGGTGTTGACTCAGAATTCAGTAACTGTAGGTGCCAAACTGATGGTGCTATAGGGTGGTATATCACGGGTTAGAAAATAACAAAACACATATCGAAACAAAGAAAAAGGTGACTGAGGGAGTGAGTCACAGACGGAAATCTTGATTAAATGAATGGGAAAAAAACAAAGAAAAAAGCTTGATGGTGCTATATGGGTATTTGAAAAGAACATAGAAGAGGATCATTTGAGGCAAATTCATGAATTGTGTGTTTGAGTGTATCCTTTGTGTGTAGGATTGTCAACCGTTACCTTCAGCTTGTGCTGTGACGCTTTGATGAGAGAGAGAAAGGGACAGTAGAAAGATCCACACTGAAGAGCGGCCCATAGTCTTCCTCCTTCGATCACCTGCTCCTCCACCCAGTTCTTCTTCTCTTCACAAAACCCCTTCTTAAATTCCACTCCACAACCATCAATTCCAGTTCTTCTTTCCTGTTATCTGAAAGCACACAGATGAATAGAGAGTGGAAAAACAGTCGTTAGAGGCACGAAAAGATAAAATATAATCTGCAATTTTTTTACAACATCCTGTTGTACTTTCACATTTCCTGTGTGCTCTCTGCGCTCTCCAACCTCTGGAATACTTTCCATTCAGTCGTCAAGACATTCCTCCAGATATTGGATGTTATCCAGCAAGCAGTTAGATTTATTTGTTTTTAATTAAGGATGTTTTTTCTGAAGAAAATCCTGAAGAGTACATGTCAGGTCAATAAAACCTTTTCATGAAACTTGACCATGTCCAACTGCAATTATTATCTTTTTAAATTATTATTATTGTAATCATTTAGGCCAATGCACATGAGGTTAGCATAATGTTGCACTCACTCCCATCATTATGTGCACATTCCCTGTAAACAGTTTTACAACAGATTCCGATGACGCTATGGAAATAAAAGCATCAAAAAGGCTTTTAAACTGTCCACAACCCGGGTATTAAAAGCAGTTATTGAGTGTAAATATTATTAACATGAACGTTAAAAGTTATTACACCAATAAAGGTTGACCTGGATGGATGGCACTGTCCACACTGTTCATAAGTGAAGAAAAATCCTAGTTTAAACTCTTTGTGCTGTTGGTGAATATACCATTTGGACTGAAGACAAAACAGTAGCTACTGGACAGCTTCTAGTTCAAGTAGCTTGAAGGGTAGAGATGCACTGTCCTCATCAGAAAATTCAAGCGGTGCGACAGGTTTAAGGGAGCTCTTGTATGAGTCGACAGGTGCAAAAGATATTTGGACTGGTCAGCCAAACCTCTGGACGATGTTGTCCGAGACTGAGGATTACCTAAACTTCCTGAGGGCCTGCAATGCCCTGGAACACACAATGCAGGGGTGATTATCTACAGAGCTAAGGCCGGGGCAGCATGGCTAATCGCTTCCAATGTGTGAGTGCGCTTTTCTACATTGCACTTGGTCAAAAAAATGTAGCCCCGTGGCAAATCTGTAACAGACACCAAGTGTGTCTAATTACAGTTTCCATCAGCCCCTCTGTTATGTTTTGTGTGACACCCATAGTGAATTTGTGGTAAAACGGAACCATGTGAGTTATCTGCAATCCAAAATGTAGTTATTTTTCTGCTTATACTGTATATATGGTCATGTTTTTGAAGCATGTTTTTTTTAATGCGTGGGATGAATGGTGACGGTCCATGGCAGCGTTTCAACGAACAACACAGTTCAAACAACACAGCTGTTCTTCACAGCAATGTACTGTTAACGAGAAGGGAGTATTAGCTGTTCCAGAGTAAATGGAGGTCCAGGAACACTCCAGGAACACTCCAGGAATACAGAAAATCCTCCTCTTTTTCTTTTTTGTCAGACAGGTTAGCATGAATGATATTAGCCTCATATTAGCCTCAGGCTTATGACTTGGCATAAGACACTGAGTGGATGCAATTCAGTCCTATTGAAACGTTGCAGCTGCTTTACCAGCATATTGTCCTGAAGATTTAAATCCTGGAGATTTAAAAGCAAGAATTGAAGTATAGTGCAATAACACTAACGTATTGTAGTGTCTTTAGTGCATATGTGCGGCTCAATAGTCCACTTCAAATTCAGCTTAGGAATCCTGCAGCCTGAATGTGTTGAGTGTTAAATGTATGCTGAGGGCCACAGAAATGTATCAATAGAAAAGGCTACAAAAACATTCTGTTACGTGAGCATAATCAATGCCTAAGTAGAGTAAATCCAAAACTTAAATCGCCCTGGCAAAGGGAATCATGCAGCAGTAACAGATTATCCCATTTGAAATGAATGAACCTCCATCAGAGAGCAACACGCTCAACGCATTAACTGTGATCTCGGAAAGAGTTTGCGCTGGTGTGTTTTACATTAGCTCGCTAACTCCCACACCCACATAAGTGTGCATGTGTGCCTAAGTGTCTGTGCTGTAGGAGCATGTGGTTTTGCAAATTTTTAAACCAAACATCAAAGAGAGATCTGCCTTCGCTATACACGAGATGGAAATACTCACATCGATCAAGCTATCCGCCAATACATCACTTCAAATGTTTCCTCGTGAGAGCATATTTCAACCATAAATTAATATGAGGAAGCACTAAAAAAATAAATCAGATCAATGTAAAATAATCGGAATTCCATGAAATACCTCAGTGTGATTTGACCACCTGTTCCGAGTCTGCCAAAGCAAGAATGGCTTAAGGCTGACTAGCTTACAACCTCTGCAGATGAACTCTAATGTATCACAGCCAAAAAACTACCCCACCCTCCCCCCCCCTCACATACCAATGCAAATCTAAGATCTGTCTCAGCATGTATCTTCTTATTAGTAAAGTGCAGAGAGGACAAGTGCAGAGAGAGGAGAAAGGCGTGTTTTGATGAATGAAAGCGAGTGCAGAAGTACACAGTTACTTTCTTGTAGCCATCCTACAGCGGGATTTTTAAATAGGTTCGCATGGGTGTTCATTAAAGCAGCAGGCAAATTCGATGAGATTATTCTTGAAAAGCGTTTGCTTTTCATGTCATCACAGGCCAAAGGTGGCAGAAGTGTCCTGAGGCATGCAGCGGATCCTTGTTGTTCAGTAATGTGCAAAAATACAGCAGAAAATAAAAGAGTTTTGGATTTAGCTTGACCAAAAAAATGTATTTCTGAGTTCATCCAAATGATTTTGAAAAGATTCAATGAAATTGCAATAACTATGAGCCTACAGCCCTGCCAGCAGCTCTGCCAGCAGCTGTGTTTTGAGGTAAATACTAACATCAGCATTTTGCAAGTATTATGTTTACCATGTTCACTGTCTTAGTTTTGCTTGTTAGCATGCTAACATTTGCCAGTTAGCACTAAGCAGACAGAACGACCGAGGATGATGGGAGTTAGTTTTGCAGGTATTTGGTAATAAACCAAATCATGAAGCAAATGGCATTGGCATTATGAAGGAAATGTCAGGGGATAGCCAAAATCATTGCAATTCATCTACATGAGACCATGACTACCTTTACAAAATTCCATGGCAATCAATAGGATAGTTGTTGAGGTATGGAGGTCTGGAAGTGATGGACATTACCGACATTGACATTCATATAATCATACTACAAATCCCAGCTCATTCCAACAAAACCTCAATATGTCCTTGTTTGTCATCAGAAACCCAAGTCAGCTCGTCAGACATGACTCGAAACGATCCCACATCAAAAAACACGTGCACAACACTGCATCCATGCCTCACACCATGCTGGGATCACAAGCACTTTGTCCAGAGTATTGTGTGTCCGAGACCTGTAGTTTATCACTGCCCTGAGAGGATTAATGTTGCAAAATGAAGTTTACTGTCTCTGATACTCCCTTTCTGTTCCCTATCTCATTTTCTCTCTCTCTCTCTCACACACACACACACACACACACACTCGCTCACACATCACACACCCTGCAAGTCTAACTGCGCGTCAGCTATTTCTACATAATGGCATTTTCCACCTCACCACTTCACAGGATGGATTATCCCCATAGGTGGGAAACTGGTTACAGTGAAAAGGCACACACACACACACACACACACACACACACAGACACACACAGACACACACACACACAGCTCAGGACACATCTATGTATGATAGCCGATGTCTTTGGTGCAGTGAAATTCAGATCTACAGCTAAAACACACACACAAACAAATAAAAGCACACACACAGCATACTGTCTTAATGTTCCTTTGCATTTGCAGTCAGCCAGCGCAGACAAGTCTAAGCGTGGGAAGGGGAAAAATCCACAACTCATTCTACATAGTTTCATCTCCTGACAACGCTCTTACAAACATCCTGGCATTCTCTTGTTAGTCATGACTACAGTAGAGCTGAAAAGACTGTAAAATGAACGATATCTGGTTTTTATGCTGCGTTTAGAGGTGTACAATAGTTGCATTAACTCCTGCAGAGAAGCTGCTCATACCAAAGATGAACACACACACACACACACACACACATGCATTCAGGACATCTGCACTGCATGGACATGGGGTGTGTATTTGTAAGTGCATGTTCTTAGACGGATTGCAATGGCACATTTGAGGCAATTACTGTACCTTATCACATGAAGGCAATTCAGGCAACAAGAAAATGGACAAACAGCAAACACTAATATTAGACAGTAATGCTGTTTAAGGAGAGATTATACTTTAAGGAGCAGCAGTAAAGACTCAGTGTAAAAGGTGTTGGCTTAAGTCCAAACACTTAGGCTGTAATAAGGGAATCTGGGCAGTTAAGAATTCAAAACTCTCAGTAAAGCACCATATTAAAGTGCAGTTAAAGTTATGGGTTTTGACTACGGTCCTAAAATGGGTCCACACAATCTCACTTACCAATGCAGACAAGTGAATCATTGTTATCTTCCCAATCCAGGCGACCTCTTGACGGCCGTAGGGGGGGGGGGGGAAATATCCCCTAAAATACACAAAAAGGTTTCATCCAAGTCAGGGGGAAAAAAGTGTGGAATTGATATTGTACTCCTGCAGACGGCGTTATCAGAGATATTCGACTGAATGGTACATGAGAATCAATGTGCGTGTCTGTGTGAAAGAGGAGGTGGGTGTGTCTGAATGTGTGTAAGAGTGGATGAATGACAGAGACTTTCTTTCCTGGGCTCTGCTGTAGCACAGAAAAGTTTGGGAAGAGGGGTGGGGGTGAAGCTGCTGCAACCTGTTGGCTCAGAGAGAGAGAGAGAGAGAGAGAGAGAGAGAGAGAGAGAGAGAGAGAAATGGGGGGTTACTGATGAGCTTTGACCTACTGTTCTAAATTGCATGTGTTTAGTGAATAGAGGCGCAGACAGACAGACTGCGCTTTACACTTTAAGGTAACAGAATAAGCAGTTAAGTAAAACGATGTTAAGGACTTTTAAGTCTGCCGTCACCCACAATCATACTGTAAGTTGAAACTTCCTTGAGTAAAGAATGTGAAAATCCACCCATAAACTGTCTTGTGTGTACATACTTGCAGACAGAAAACAACCCTTGAATGACCTCTGCAAATAGTGATGGAAATAGTATTCAAGATTTGACACGTTAAAGTCTTTTACTTCTTTTTTCATCTGGCTGTTTAACATGGCAATAAATACTTGTTATATTTGTAAAAACCTGCTGTGATTTAAACTATATTTGCACAATACCTTTACACAATATTCCATTAATCCAAACAAGAGATAATATGTATTTATCTAACATCAAATAGGCAAAATACCAGATGATAAGAGCACAGCCAAGATCATGTTGGATCATGAGTTATTGTATTCCTCACACATTACCTCTGTAGACAAGGTGTGTATACTCACACATACACCCAACCAAAATAGCTTGTAGAGCAAAACAGAAAGGAGAGGCAAGATGATAAATCTGTCATGTTTTACAAGCCGCTCTAAGTCGGTCTGTGTGTCGAGGGGCATCGGGTCACCTTTAATGGTGGACCCCAGGAATGTGGTGACTAGTTTAATTGGGTTTAGCCAGCTGTCAGTCTTGACATGTTATAACTCAACACATACACACACAGTCTTAAGATGGGGACACCAGTGAGTTCTGGCTGAGATACAGATTTATATGGTGTAGAGATGTAGTCTCGAGACACAACAGGCTGATTGAACTTTAAAGCTACAAGAAACGAATGTCAGAATACTTCCCAGATGTCACACATAGTGACACTATTTCAATTCCTACAAAAGAGGTACATGTTTTAAATACAACACCACTGACGTATGTTTCTTTCTTAATGTTCACTCTGCAGTCTTAGGGGATCAAATCATAAAACTGAGGTGGTATATTATGGTTTGGCCTCAGGGCCGTCTGAGTTAGGCGCTGCCCTGCCGCTGACCCTCAGCCTATGTTAAGGGAGTCCAGGAGGGGGCATCAATCGGGACCACTCTCACTAGACAGTCAAAGGTGAGTGTGTCTCTGTGCGTATATCTCTCTGTACAGTACAGTCGTGTTCTCCTCTGATACTGAGCCTCAGTGTGGAGATAAGCTGCCAGTGTCGACACTGATTGCCCTTTAGAGAGAAGAACAGAATAACTGCAAAAGCATCTTCACTACATAAACATTATAAACTGTAAACATTCACCACTTTAGTCTTGATAGCTTCCCTGGCTCAGTTCCATCACGGGTGAATGAGCCTAACTGTCTTTCAGCAGCAGGTGTGATTAGAAATAAAAGGTGTTTTGGACCTGTTGGGGTGTTCAGATGGGGAATATTAACAAGCCTTGTCTCAGCTAATTGCTCTCCTTCTCCAACTGGTTTAACCAGAGCTTCTTCTCAGAGGGACTGACACTTTTCTTCCAAAATGCAGATGGAAAGTAAAAGAACTATGCAGACATCTTTTTTTTTTGTGACAGTTCCGTTTTTTTGAAAAGCCATATCAATTCCATAACTACTGTGTTACTGCCGAGGCCACTGATGATGTACGAAATGGAGGTACAAGTGAGTATAATAACCTATTAATATTCTGTTTGGAGAAGCCGCGGTCATTCACCATTCATGCCTCGTGGCAGCTTTTCAAGGAGCTTCTACTTCTAATTTAATGAAATACAGATTTAATGCATTTCTGAAATCTTCATTTCTCCGCCTCCTTTTTTTTTTTTTTTTTGCTCCACTGGTTCCATTACAGAGGTTATGAGAATCAAACATTGCTTTAGCCGCTGGTTATAAGGCACTCTGTTAATTGTGCGATTTCTCACATGGCACTTTAATCATGTAAAGTTGAGGCTTTCAGTTTGAAATTCAGAAATGATTATTTCTTTAGACAGTGTTCCGTATAATTGGTGGGTGTATTACAGTAAGATCATTAGCTTGAGCCTAAAAACGGAGACGGTAGAGTGTTTTTGTCTGAAATGTATTTGTAACTCCAAGCTGAACTTTGACCACCTACACTTTGGAAACATTTTGCAATTACATTTCCAGAATCAAGACATGTCACCTGCTGCTGTAGCGTGAAATCAGACTTGGATGATAGATTTCTCATGCTGGCATTTCATTTGCGCTCCTGCCTCCTTTTTGTGTGGCGGTAATGTAACTATTGATAGACTGACAGCATGAGATGTGTGTCAGACGCATTTGATGCTTGTATCAGTTTCTGTTTAATGCTGTCGGTGTTGGCACATTTGTTGGCGTTTCACACCAGGAAGGTGGGTAGTCTCTCTCTCTGGCCGGAGGCTAATGTAACTGATTCGCATCCATAAACCATACAAGCTGGGCAGAGTGCCCACTGCTGCCAACTACAAAAAGGTCTGCCCTGTGCCAAGCCTTTTAGCAGTACAAACAAACATACAATCACATACACACACACACACACACACACACACAGAGCAGAGATGTACATAGACAGGATAAGCCATGGTGTGCACAAGACAGAAACTGACAAAAGTACGTACACGTACACACATACACACACACACACACACATATCCAAACCCTCGTACACAGACTCGGCGCTTGCCCCTTGCAGACAGTTTTTGTCGTGATAAATTAATTTCATAAACCACGCGACTTCCCGTCTCCGACTGAGATACCAGCTGTCATGGCAACAGAAGAAAACAGCGGTTTCAGCATGAGGGCTGGTTTGTTGGGACAAGCTGCACCACAGCAGAGAATTGAGATGCAGCAGAAGTCTGGGCTGAAAGAATTAGTCATGAGTGTGTGTCCAATTACCACTCTGAAGCCCACAAAGAATATCAAAATAATGAACAAAGCCAGCTCCCTTCACTGTGCTTAAGAAGACACGGTGTCACAGTAAATCCAATATCCAACGCAAAGAGATACACATGTAGAAATATGAGTCAATAATATCATAGAAGCAACGATTTTTGACCCACAATTCAGACTTTGTCCTTAACATAACTATAAAAGCTTTTGTTCATGTTTGCATATCTAATTAAAATCAGTATATGACATCAGATTGTACATATTGTATGTTATTAAGATACAGTAATGTCTTGATTATAAAGATTACACTGACATGCATGACTGCAATGATGTTAATTATAGCAACATATATATATATATATGATTGGATTATTGAAAAGGCCTTTAGGAAATTGAAATGCTAAAGATTATGTAGCAACAGTTTGTTGTCATGAACACACAGAAGCTCAGAGACATCATATCCGTTGATAACAAAAGACGACCCTTTCTACCTCAGGAGTGATGAGTGTGAGTCTGGCCTGGAGAGATGCTTCACAAGCATGTGGGATTGTTAGAAATTAGGCAACCCCTGAAGGTTAAAGGGCAGCAGCTGTCCACAATTGCCTTTTTTGAACCTTTCGGAGACCACAGAGACAGAGAGAGATGGGGAAAGAGGTCAAAAGAGGAGATATGGGACTGAGCAACTTTTTGAATACATCAGGGCTAGACATATGTTTCCGCTTCCGTGACGGTGTGTCACTCACTCAGGCAGAAAAAAAAGTTTACTGCAGATGGAAATGTTGCAATCACCTTCACAGCTCAAAGCAGGGGAAGAATCTTCGAGAATCAAGTTGCATGAAGTCATGCCTGTAGCTTTCAAACGCCCCTCTCTGTCTGCATACAATACTCAAAGGGGGATTTGACTTAACTTGTTAAAGCAGTGTCTGAAGAGAATTTTAAGTGTGCATATGTGGTGACGCTTTGCTTCAGGGGAAACGAAAAAATCTTCAATGACGTGTGTGTGTGTGTGTGCACCTTTATTCATTGATGTAAGTTATTTTACATGATACATCAGTCAGGGTGCCTGCATGCTGCACTCCATCCTACAGACTTGTACGGACTCCTCTCACTTGGCAGTCCCGACGTTTGGCTGCAAAAGCACAAAGAACGGAGATATAAAGCTACTGATTTATAAATCCAGGTGCTTTTTGTGAAATAATACTGCATGGGAATTTGGACTAAACTCTGGCAATTAAACCTGACCTATCTCAGAGAGAACATCTGTAGACAGAATAGACAGTGTGTCAAGGTGGATGCTTAACATCGGCAACCTCTGTACAACACATCTGGCAGAAAATGACAGAAAACCTTTTTGTGGTAATTGTTGAATACTTAGTGTCTGAGTTTAGCACTTATGTTTATGCCGATGAACGCAGCATACAAATTTAGTCCTGTGTATTAAACAACTCACATGTTTCTGTCCACTTGCGTGCCGCCCAGCTAATCCAGAGGTTGACTGTATGTCCTGATCCCTTGTAAAAACACATCATATTTATTGAAACCAAAGACAGTTCGCTCATAAAGGTTATCTTGTTGAAGGAGTTTGCTGCAAGACTTATGATTCTGTGCTTTTTCTGCTCTGCTAAACCTAATCCAGCTTTGGTGAGCAGAGCAGAACTGGATTTAACTGAGTTCACAGAGCAGGACTGTGAAGGACAGTAACAGAGTGTACTCAGGTACGCAGTATAGTCCCATTAGACCTGGAATAGAACAATTTTATGATGAAAGTAGCCCGAAATGTAACTTTGGATCAATGTTACCATCAACAAATCCCATAAAAAGACAGGTTAGTGCTCAGGTCTTCACTGCCCTGTAGCTTTCCACCTTCAGCCCATTGGTTCCAAGTGAAGACATACATTTTTAAAGGTGCTAAATTCAAAATGCAGGCGTCTCCATGTTGAGAACCGCGTGGAGGTGTGTGACACAAAGGAATAGCTATATCAGGCTTTGGCTACACAAGCAATACGTATTAGTAGGATACATTCACCATTTGTCAATGTCTTTTTATGGGATTTGTTGACAATAAGAAAAACATGAATATATGATATTCAGAATCTTCTGTTGCTTCATGGGTGAGAGTTAAATATGCCTTCACCCGGTCCTGACTTTGACCACAACCAGGATATGAGCTCATACCCGAGGACTGTGTTTAAACTGTATAAGTATAAATGCACTCCGTCAATCAGTCAGGCAGTGAACTCCGTGGAATGTGTCTTTGTGTTTTACAATATTGCATAGAGATGACACACACACACACACACACACAAGCAGAGACAAGTCTGCTGTATGTCTGGAGAGAGCAGGTCATTGGAGCTCTGCGGCAGTACTCAGTGGAATGGAAAATGGCCTGGGGGGGGGGCTGCAGCTATGAAAGCTGCTGCTTCATGTGCATTTCACAAAAGTATTGACATAATAGATTCAGGAAAGCAGTTTTTTTTTTTTGCATATAAACATGACAGCCAACAGACACCTGGAGAGGTAAATGTGGTTCAACAGCGTAGACAAAAAGATGGAGGCATAATTCCTAACATTGTCTACGACCTGGCGTGTGTTTTCATTAGCTGCACTAGGGTTGCCATTTACCGACCTTCACAATGTTCCGATTTTATGGAAACAAAAAACAAAACAAAGCAAAAAGCACACATGTCCTCTCTCTCATCCATCGACGCAGGCTGTTTCTACATCAAACCCTGCTCACTGAACTCCACAAACTTTGACTGTCCGAGCAAATAGATCACAAATATAATATATTAGCGCTAGAGCATATGGTGGGGTGAAGGATTTCAAAGCCTTGGGGTTTTCACAACGGTCACATAACCTTTGTCCTCATAATCCAACTCCGTCTCTCCTCCTTCTGCTGTCTAATTTGACTCTTCTCCCCCATCATGTGCCCTTTGAAATGTCCCTCTTTGGTCTAATTTAATATGCATATAGCACAGTTGGGGGGAAAACAGTAATTTGTTGCATAGTCAGAGGCTATTGCTATGAAGAGAAAATATTAAGTGGATCACTGGATTTCATGGGAAGTGGACTGTGGGTGTACACAAGGCAACAACTTTTGGTAAATGAGAGGCTGGGAACAGGCAGTGAAAGCAGGAGATGTAATGACAGAGGAGGAGGAGAGAGTAATGAGAATAGCATAGCGAGGCTGCAGTAACAACTTGAGTGGGCCTGAGGAAAATAGCTGAAAAGTAATGATTTCTGAATGACAGCATGAAATACTAACCCTAATACGACCCTAAACAGACAGTAAAGAGAGCAAGAAAAAAAAAGAATGACCGAAAAATGTTTATCGCTTACACATGGTGCGTCTGTGGCCCGTTCTAGCCTTTCTTGCTATTACTGTATGATTCAGCACTTCTCATGGGAGATGAACGAGTGGGAGACTGAGAGATGAGGTGATGGGAGACTACATGGAGAGGAGTAGCAGCAGACTGAGGAGAAAAACATCTGCAGAAAGAGAGAAACACATGGAGACGGAGGGGGGAAAAGAGTAAGACAGTCAGAAACATGGCTGGGTGTAGAGGAGATATGGAGGTTTATGAAAACTGCTGTCGTCACCTTTTGGAGGGCCGACCTTAAAGCAAAGGTTGAAAGTATGATCAAAGGTCAAGACCCTTAAAAAAAAATCAAAGGAGAGATCAAAAAAGTGTACACATTCACACATTCCATGCACAGACTGTGAAAGCCCACCACAAACACAGTCAAACTATCTCCTTTTCCTTCCCCTCCTGAGCCGAGCTGTAGCTCTCTGCACCCCTAAGGCTGCCATTCCCTGCCTTCCAGGTGAGGTCAGCCCACCCTGGAGGGGGCAGTATTGTTCCAGTAAGGGTATTTGTCTGGGCATGTCCACCTCCTCCACCTGAGATCTCCCACCACTTGACCGACAGCCTGAGGGGGCCAGCCAGATGTGCCATGAGAGGCATGAGAAAGACAGATGCGTATAAATATGTCTTCTTGCTCTGTCAAGTTAAGTCTTCTTTCCGTTGACTTTTAGGGCATTATTGCTGTGCTTGCTGGTCACTTCTAATGTACGCAAACTAAGCTAACAGCCACACAAATCCTCTGTTACGTCATTTTTGTGACTTAGTTTGTGTTGTTATGTAAGAAAGTTAGTTTCAACTGTAAGCGGTGTATTTGATGTTTAGCAACAAAGATCTGTGAAACTGTGACATGACATGGTGTCAGATGAACAGAAGAATTAAAGATGAATTATTGGTTCAGCTCTTAGAAAGAAGGAATCTCTTATGGAGTTAGTCCATATTTAAAAAGCAACACCCTACACATGCAGCACAACTTTAAAGTTAATCAAAATACTTGGATTATATAAAGTAATAGTATCTCCCATGTTGGTGAGATGTGCACACTGGAAACTGGTGGAAACAGCTATTTTGCTCTCTATCTAAAGGTGACAAAATCTGCCTACCAGCACCTCTAACGCTCACTAATTAACACATTACATCTCTTTTGTTAAATCCAGTTGGACAGGACCAGGCTAGCAGTTTCCCCTGTCTTTATGCTGGAGCTAAGCTAAGCAACTTGTAGCTTCTAACCCTGAAGGATGAACTGCACTTAAAACCTTTGTATTATCCTAAAATACTGTGAATTAGTCTTTTAGTAATATGTGAAAATCTGCTGTGTTAATTACTGACACTGCTGTATTTAATTTACCCACCATGCTGTACCAAAACCAAAAGATTTTAGACAAACACGACATGACCAATTACAGCATAAGTAACAAATAAATGAACGAGGGCCAAGTATGCGTGCGCTCTGTGAGACATCCTGCCCTCCTCTCCGTATATTGATGAATGGCAAGTTCCTCAGTATGCACTGTGTATTGATTATTGCAATTACACACTATTACGGTTCTATTATCCACACCGACTGTCTTTAATTACACTAGAGAGCAAGAGGAACAGCGGAGGAGGAGCGAGAGAGTCAGTCAAAGTGAGAGGGAGAGAGAGAGAGAGACACTATACACAGATAGATGAAGCGAGACACTGCACCCAACTAATTAAAACAGAAACTTTTTGTTTCAGCAAGTTGACAGGGAATGAATCTGGCAGGGAATTAATCTGTCCGCAGGGAACACAGTGAGGAGTTACACACACACASACACACACACACACACACACACACACACACACACACACACACACACACACATACATATAGGGAGGTGCAGTGCAGTGTGCCGTTGCCATAGTTACTGAGTGTGGCACCACATCATGCGGCAGAGTTAATGCAGAGGTGTGTGTGCGTTGTGTGTCTTATTTAAGCTTTCATTATATCACCACCCTGACCTATTCCAACATCCTCTACACGAGCACGGAGGGGGAAAAGTTTGCAGAGATAAATCCAAGAGTGTTTCTGTGGAAATAGTCTTTGCCTTTGGTAACCGCTTCCAATCGGTAGCTCTTACCCTCGGGGTTGAAGCATAATTATGTTGATGGCGGATGAGACGTACTGAAAGGAAGCATTTGGCAATGAAAGACAAACACTCCAAGTCAAGTGTTCCGTTGGTTGGTTATAAAAGGGGACATATACAACCGGATTATCTCATATTTTTACAGGGCTAACTACGTCATGAACTCTGGCTGTTTGTGTGCTTGTGTTTGTGAAAAATGCAGTATTTGAGTAAATGTACTGAGTGACCTTCCACCACTGTGAGAGAGCCACAGAAAGAATGCAACAGAGAGATGAGGTTGAAGGTGGAGAGCCCAGGACATGAAGGTCAGTGCTACAGTTAGTCATCCATGCTGCTCCAACAGACTTCCAGCAAATGTCCAGTCATCAAAACAGCAGGTTCAGCACAAACCCAAAACACCTGGGACCTCTTTGCTCTTTTTATCCTTCACGTGATCAATCTGTCTGTTCAAGCAACCGTCAAGACATCATCTGCACAAAAAGAATCACTGATGCAAGCTTAGAAATAACACCAATTATCAATGTCTATTGAACCACCTGTGCTTTTCACACGTAGAGAAAACAGGGATTGGAAATGAAGACACAAAGACTGCTGTCCCTGCCCCTCCCTCACACCGTGCACTCCACCAGGGGTGTGATTGAAAGCTGTGTGGAATAAAATGGCAGCTCATAAGGCTCCATGATATTTACATCCACCTGGTCGGAATGCCTGGTGTCTGAAAAAATAGTGCAGGAAGAGAGAAGAAGGATCCGTGTCAAATTGGGCTAAGTAAGTCTATGTTTGTCTTCCAAAACCAGTCCTGTGTTGAGACAGAGTACCTGTGACAACAGCACACAGTTTAGATCCACCATTGTCAAATTCTGATTGTTTAAAAAAAAATTCAAACAGCTCAAATAGTTTCCCCCCCCCCCCCCCCCAACTATCTCAGAATGACAGCAGGTGCAGCCAGAGTTTTATCCTGTGTTAACACAGTGAAATTGAGTGTGGAAATAGCTCTGGCAATGTAAGAGTATCGTTTTATTAAAATGAAGCTGACTGCTGAATATGACTGAATACATTAGCTGTCAAAAGAAGGACATTTCTTACAGCGCAAACTAGGAACATTTCTGGAGATTATCTTTGCAAGACTACTTTGAAATGTGTTTAACAGTTTGCATACGGCAACAATTTAGTATAGTACCATATGGAAAAGTATAATTTAGTACTGTAATTTCTGTTATTTCGTCCAACATCCTCTCAGGAATGAAAATACAGATGAATTCTCTTTCCTCCTGTAGCTCAAGTCTTACAAATATTATAAAAAATGAATTCATAACATCAGACACCTCAGCTTTGTGAAAACTGATAATGTGCTTCTGCATAATTATCTCTCCCTTAAAACAACTCCTTCCTGCAGGCGTAGCAGGAAGCAAGTCTTTGTTTCTGCCAGAGAGTGAGCTCTCCTTTCTCTCTTTGGTGAAGTGTTGTGTGTCTTGAGGAGTGACGTCAAGATGAAAGTGTGCGAGACGTTTATTTTTCCAACAGCTGGTGAAGTGAGGGGAGATGAGTGGTTCAGTAGACAGTGTGATGTTTAAACTTTCTGTATGGACGTTGTGTTAAATTACATTGTGGTTTATGATGGATAGAAACCAGCAGAAAGAGAGAGAGAGAGAGAGAGAGAGAGAGAGAGAGAGAGAGAGAGAGAAATACAGCAGCTGCTATTACAGATACATCTACTGCACGTTCCATGCAAAAGTTCCATGACCGTTATCAGAAGCAACAAGATATTGTACGGATTAGATTTACTATATTTGGTTTTTTTTTAACATTTGTGAACTAATAGGATACAGTATCTGCTGCCATGCAATCCAACACTGCAGACAGTTAGGCACAAGAGAGACAGTAACAGATGCAGATGCATGAAAAATAGATAGAAGCAGGGGCAAAGGCATGTAGATCATCGGAGGGTAAATATGATTACGCATCCACGATGACAAGAGGCTCACTCATCTGCTCCTCGTGTCATTCTTCTCTTTGGGCTTGAAGGCTTTCGCAAACTTTATCATGCACATAGCTGCATCCACTTATGTTAATGCGCAGGAAGACAACATGTTAGTCCATGATAAGCTGCAGTGCAGACTGCAGCGTAAGTAGGTTAGACCCCAGGGGCCCCAAAAGACACTGTCTGGTTTCAAACTCCCAAAGAATTATGACGGGGGTTGCAACATCTGCTGCCTGAGAGGGAAGACAGACAGTGATGGATGGCCAGGTGTGTTTTGCGCTTGTGCAGGATCTCTGTATATACACATGCACACTGTATGTGCACATTCACATGCACCTACGAGCACTCTGGCTGAGGCACCAGTTAAATAAGCAATGCGTACATCTGTGACAGATGACAATTTCCATTTACAATGAATGAAAAATGAACGCCGTGCACAATTCACAGACACACACAGGTGCACAAATGGCTGTATGCCTGGCTATGTGCAACACACACACACACACACACACACACACTGACAAAAACACACCAAGTTGTTTGTGATAGCTCACTGTTTAATACCTGTCAACAACTTCCATATGAATGCATTTCCAGCTGAATAAATAATCCCATCTCAAGAGATAAAGATTAATGATGTATTTATCATTCATTGACAAGAGCTCCATGCTGCATATAAACGATCAGCATCGAGGCGTCAATAGCAGATCCTATTTGATGAGATTACTGAACAGCAGGAAATACAATGCCACATTCATAAAACATATGTATCGCACACTTTGTAGACATGAACTATTTCCTTTAACACACTTCTGTATTCCTCATGACTGAAAGACATGCCGTGTGTGAGCTTGAATTATAACACATGTCAACTCTATACCTTTAGGCCAGTAAGCCAGTTATTCTACAAAGTGGAAAAACACAACTTTGCCTATAATTATACCGTAGTTACCTTATATATATATATATATATATATATATATATATATGGTCATTAACACAATCACTTATCATTTATAAAGTATATAGCAAGTGCAAAAGATCCAGGCGTGCTGCGGCACGAGCAACATTTTACTGGAAAAGAACAGTGCTGACAATTAAGTCTAACCTCAAGTGTTCATCACACTCTGTGTAGTTTGTGGTTAGATAGCAACAAACCTGTGTTTTGCGGTTGACTTTGAACTTTTGAAGGTTCAGACTTTTGATGTTCTTGTAATTTAACCGACTAAGCTTATATTTTATTAAGTACCTTTATACGTGTACTGATTGATTGACTTTATTTGTGAAGCTATCCCTCCCAGTCTACATCTCCTCCCTCTTCGACTGCTGTTTTTGGGCTGGGTCCGGGTGACGGCGCTGGACTGGGTGATGCGGGGGTCTTGCGCCCAGAGGGGATTGGGGGCAGGATGGGCTTGACATTGGATCCAGGACGTCTATCAGAGGAGGGAGGCACGGCCACAGCTAGCAGGTCTGTGTCTGGAAGTGGGGCTCCAGGAGATGCCATGAGGTCTGAAATGATAATATTTTACTACATGGAAACACATCAACAAATCTTTTGAACGCTTACTTATCCTATAATCAGATGTAATGTTTTGGTAAGTTACATACAGTAAAGATTGTTTATGAACTATAACTATAGCATTATATGTGCACAACAAATGACTTGTTAAGCTGTCTTTTTCCCTGGACTCTAGCCACTCATACATCTCTCCTCTCTTTGCTACCTATTTATAACAACACAGAAATGCTCTACAATGACAAAAACAACAACAATAATAACCTTTGAGTGCTTCCAAGGTGTGTCCCAGGACAGACATATCTAGCGGCTGCACCGAACTAGAAAAGCCCCCGGCTGAACTGGGCACAGTCAGCGCTGAACTGGCACGAGACTCATCCGAGCTGCTTGTGAAAAGGAGGAAAAGGAAGGGATGAAGGAACAGACAAACACCAGAGGGTGAGGGGGAAAGAGAGACAGACAAGGTGTGAAAACGGAGGATGAAGTTCATGTAGCGAGAGGTGTGATGTGTGAAGTTAAATAAAACTGGGTTGTTTAAGAGACCAGAGACAAAAGTGAGAAAAACACAGAAAATAGGAGGAGCTTCTGCAAGTTTTACCATCGTGCTGAGAGCATCAAGCAGGACCTCCAGAGCTGGAGACCGTATTTTTGACAGCATGCACACAAATCAGTAATGAGACAATCATTTTGGAATGACTATTTCTGCTGCTTGGTTCTTAGTAAACAAACAGGTAAAGATTTCTGTCATTGAATTCTGTTATATAGACTAGCCTATGGCGCTAGACGCATACACACACACACGCAAGCACACTCACAAGACTATACACAAAAAAATCGAAGAAATACAAAAGGATCCTCTGTTACTATAAGTGAGACAGAGACACACAAGTAGAGACACATTCCTATTTAAAGCGTTGCTAACAAGTAGACAGACGTCTGGAATCTTCCAAAGGAAATACTGAAGGGCTGAGTAATGCAAACGGCACATACTGGGGGGGGGGGGGGGGGCATCGCTCAGAACTTGTCGATTTTCAACAAGTTTGCCGAAAATTGCCTTCTGAGAACATGAACCCCATGAATTTTGACTGAACATGTACTGTATCTCTGTCTTCTTTTTAAAGAAATTAAATACATTGATGCTAATTTGTACAAATGAGAAAAAGCTGTGTGTGCTTTTACATGCACAACACACACACACACACACACACACACACACACACACACACACACACA
>NW_022280051.1:1278219-1295719 GCF_004355925.1 Anarrhichthys ocellatus | reverse complement strand
ATGGAAGCCAGCTCCTGCAGAGGAGAGAGATGGAGAGAAGGAGGAGGAGGAGTGGTGGTTGAGAGGAAATAGGAAGACGGAGAGGGATAGCAGGTGAGAAACAGGAGTTGAAGTGAAGGGTGATTAAAGGGCAGAGGAGAAAAGGGGGAGGAAAGTGGGACGGGGGGAGCGATAATGTATGGAAAAGCAACCTGTTAGAAGAGTGGGGATATTTTCCCCATAAATGTGTTACAGTCTTCATGAACAATAAAGTGCACATCAGACATATTGTAACTCACAGTGGCGCTCTTCGGAGGGCAGAGCTCTTCCTGGATCTTGTTGAAGTAGTTCCTGTAAGACAGATCTGAGGGGTCAAGAGCTGGGGCAGAGTGTGACGCGAGTCTTCCTGATCCGGGCCTCGACAGGGGTGGTGACAGTGGCTTCTCCTCTGGCTTGTGACCTGACCGAGGAAGAGACTGTATCAATACTGTGTAATAGTGCATATGATGGTTATTGGTTGGATGGAGCAAAAGCCATCCATGCTCGCAAGCTGAGATGCTCAAAGGGATGCTGGTAATGTTTTCAGACTCAACAAAGCTGCTCCAGAGCCACAGACGGTATTATACATCTGTTTTCACAGGCTGAGTGGGAATTTAAAGGGAATTGCCCCTTTAAATAAGACAAAAAAAAATGCACAAGGCGCCATTGGCTGCACTTTACTGCCAGTGTTTATTGCACCCTGACGCTTTGAGTCAGCTAATGATGATCTGAACGAACAAACAAACAAATACACACACCAGTGGAGGTGTTGTCAGGGCATCCTCTGTTGTTGTTTTCTCCTTCTTCCTGCTCCTCTACCAGGTACTCCTTCACTATCTGCCTCAGTGTCTGAAAGGCCTCCTCCCAGTCATCTACTCACACACACACACACACACACACACACACACACACACACACACAAAATATGGTGGTGAACAGAGCCAATGCATCTCCCATCAAACAGTAATGAATCAAAGATATGGGGATGATGACCTTAGCTTAATGAGGCGGTAGCTAGCAGTGCATAAAAGTGATGAGGTTCCGCGCTCCCTGTGTGTTCATCTCATTAAGGAAACAGCTAACATGTCTAAGTGCCTTCATGAGGGAATGATAAACACCGCTATTCTGCGGCTACGTGCCCTTAATACATGCGGTAATTGGATTGAAAGCGTAGTGCATGGATTTTAGCGAAGTGTGTTAATTTATCCGAGGCTATACCGGTGACACTCGGACTGCTCCAAGCCCGAGTAAGGCGGGGCATTTCTTTGAGCTCTGCGAGGCACCACAATGACAAAACTGTCAGTGAACAGAACAGTCACAGCAAAGAAACTTTCTTTCTTACTGACATCGTATCCGAAGGTTGAAGAAGTAGAAAGAACATTTCTCCCCCCAGCAATAAATTAAGTGTTTTCTTAGCTTGTTGAAAATTAAATGTGAACATGTATAATTACACTTTGTACTACATTTAAACTTCCATTAACTAAATAATAAAATGGATCTGATTAGCCACTAGATTATATATAATTCCCATTATTATCCACAACAAGTACAGCATCAAACAACACTAATGAATACATTCCATGTCACAATAAAGAAAGTACTCGAGTGGAAAAGTGCTTCTTTGCCGTACCACAGGGGACGACATTATCGAAGAATCCCAGTCGCTGCCTGTTGGTATCGGCGTAGAGCTCTACGCGTGACACCGCCACGTCAATCTGTGCTGCGGAATAGACACCGCGGCTCTTCAGGTGGCCAATGTATTTCTCAACCTGGGTGGGGATGAGCAGGATGTACCGAGGCTCAAAGTAGCTGTTCTTCAGACTGAGCACACCCTGAGAGGATGGACAAACAGTTTGCAGTTCGGTTACAGTGAGGGATTGATATTCGCCAGGCGTGAGCCTCTGGGGAGATCATACGCCTTTGGTCCAGTGTGTGTTTCTGACCGTCCACGACTAATCTCGCATACTACTGGACCCATCAGCCTGATATTTGATGTGCTCCTTTATGACTGTATGCTCAAGGTTGCAGTGATTCACAATTTTTGAAAAACATATTTCATCGACTGTTTTATATACCGTCATTGACTGCTGACTCCTATTTACCGACTAGTGTGGCCGCATGTGATCAATAAGTGCTTCAGTAGCAAAAGGCATTTTCGACTATCGGCTCGGCTAAAAACAAGCTTTACCAAGTCTGTTGCAGGCCACAATCTGGCCTTTGTAGTGGCTTAAAAGCTGACATCCACAGAAAAGTTTGGACTCATTTTGAACCGGAGCTTCTACAAATTAAATCCATACTCAATATCTTATGATCCCCTAAATTTAGGTAAGATACTAGGTGAATAAAACCCTGTTTTTGTTAACGTTGCTTCCATTCGACTCCTCTTTGTTTGGGAGGGGAGAGGAAGACAAACCTGGTGGAGATCCGTCCCGTACTGAGTGCCCTTCTGTTGCAACTTTGAATTATATTCACCATATTGTCACATTTCTTTGGAATGTAATAAATGTATAACCGTGGGACCTTTTAAGAATATGTCGCTGGTAGATCCTAAATCTCTACTGTCTGTCACTCGACTGGCTTTATTGACCACATTTGATATCTCTGCTTGATGTTCTCTCAGACAAGAGGTTTACATACGCACCTCTAGCTCCATATGCACACAGCAGGCTAGTCCTTCTTTGGCCACATCCTCGATGGCATCTCTGGTCAGGCCGTAGCTGTGGCCCCCGTACTGCATGGTCTGGACAAATTGACCCTACAAGGCAATTCCCAGTTATGGAGGGAAAGAATGAGAGGACGTTTTAGTGCACCGCTTTACTGCCCCATCATTCATCATTGTTACCACAGTTATTATGAGCTTCACTTATCTCCTAAAGTAGACGTAATATTTGATGCAAACACAACCCCAGCATGTTCCATCAGGATTAGCAACCTGCAGTCATTTGCCCACCTGTGAACTGAACTTTTGACCTGGTGGTCAGAGCAAAAAAATCTCTCTTTGTTACTTCTCACACATGACCCCTGACCTTTTGTCTGCCTGCTCTTTAGGCAGTTTTATTTGAACAGCATAATTTATGACTAAAATCCTTAAAACATGTAATTCGAACAGGAATTCAAGCTCCCTCGAACATTTGTGTCCCTGGACCTTCTTAAATGGGAACTTGAAAAGCATTCAAACACTCGATTATAAACATTATTCTTGTGATTCCTTATTACCAGAGTCGGACGCTGTTCAGACAAAATTGCACAGCAGGTGTGCCTTCTGTTTACATCTCTGTAAGGAGCGTAATAAGTGCCAAGGACTGCTGATTGGGGATAATTTTGCACAGCCGCAAGAAGTGGGATCAAGAGGCTATGATTGCATGGTTACTGAATGCACTAGCGAGGGTAAAAAAAAAAAAAGCAGAGAAGAAGAAGAAGAGGGCAGCTGACACATGAAAGCTGAGGGCATGATAAGAAAGGGAGGACAGGACAGCAATACACCAAGTAGCTGACAACAGGAGAACCAAGAATGGAGGGTGAAGGAGAAGAATGGACAAATCAGCCGGACTGTAAAATTAAGCTGATCCACTTCTGTTGGAGTACACAAAAGGATTCAATTCCAGCATGAAAGCCATCGCTGTGTAAATCATTACGTGACCCAGACCTCTACCCACCACCCCCCCCACCACTCTCACGTAACAGGCAGCTTGACAAGATGGACAAAATGGAAAACAAATGTGTCCAATAACTCAGCACCCACGAAAAGCTGGTGTAATGAATCAGATTTGGTTTCTGTTGAATAACACAAATAAAAATTGATCATGTATATATAATCAGCCTCTAGTAGTTGCTGACCCTCTAAGAAAAGAGGTCTGGAACATGGAATTTTTGACCACGGTCTGCATATTGGTGATAATAAAACCCTCTCTGTGTCCTTGTCAGTTATGTCTGACCAATAATCATCACTCGCAAGGAAATGTTGTAGGAGATGCTTTGGGAAGTTATCTGTAAGAAAAATGCAATTAATATAGCAATTGCACCTCGTCAAAAAAGGCTGAATTCAAATAAATGTATCTGTGTTAATTGAAATATCAGCCAGATAAAGTAAAATCAATCAATCTAAGTAAAACTAATTATCTCAGCTACTCAACTCATTATGGCCAGTGAGAGGATTCCATTTGAACCTTGCTGAGGGAGTTATGTGACTCAAGCATAAAAAAAAACCTTTCAAAACCACAGAGTACATTTAATTAGCTTGTGGTGAGTACTAATCTGTTTGCATGATTTACGAAATTGACAGCAGATGATTATTTTGAGTTGAAAATAACCGTGAAACCTGTATTTTGTTCTCATGTGGTCACTCCTGGGGTCTGTGGTGTGCAAAAAAAAAGCTTAATGACGAAGCCAACGCACCATTTGAATCATGTTCTGAAAATCTTCCTCGCTGACAAAATGGTAATCAATCCCGTTCTCCTCTCCAACGTACGGCCCCCTGGTGGTGTGACAGGTTCTGTGGAAGCACACACAACATAATGTGCATTTTCAGTTGATTCCACTGAATCTATTTTAGTACGCCGTGCAAGTACTGTTAAGTATGTGACAGTTGATATGTGTACAGAAAGTTTGGGACTGACCCGTAGGCAAAGCATTCGCTCAACTCCTGACACAGTCTGTGGGCCAGATCTCTCTTCCCACAGCCTTGAGGACCGGTCAGAACCAGCATGGCATACGGAGAGTCTGCACTGGGCATAGTACTGCTCGGAGAGACACACACACACACACACACGTGCAGACACCGGTTTCTGATACACTTGACAGGGACGTTCTCTCTGAGATGAGCAGGAGTTAAGTATCATAAACCATGAAGGTAGAGCACAAGCTTTCTCCAGTCGTGAAAGCCGCTACAGTCAATATGAACGGGAGCCTTGTGGGCTTTATGGATGTGCTCCGTCTAGGAAGCACAGGAGAATGGTAAATTGACTGTAGCTGCAGCATTTTATTTGCTGACGATGGATGTTCTCAAAAAAAAGTGCTGATGCTCAAACAAATTTTTTTCTTTTAGGGAGTACATAATATGAGCATCAGAAACACTGCTACTAAATTGCTGCACATGTTTGAAAACAGCGTTCCTGACAGTTGACTTTAGAAGGTGATTATGAATATTACAATTTGATTGTAAACCTTCGCATTCACCTCTATAAACATATTTTTTGATCCGTTTTTCCTTCCACTAAAGGAAATAAATAGTTACCATTATATTAACTCAATCCACCGGATGGTTTTATCTTAAGCTTTACATTCAAGAGGAAGTCAGAGGACCATTCAGAGGATTTTAAACACTGCTGTATATTTGTACCAACCTGTCATAGAGCACCTGAGGCTGCATCAGATGATACACCAGGTGGGTCATGTGATCCCTGGCTGCCACCACATCCAAAGGAGGGTCATACTTGTTGACTGATGACACCTGGAATATAATGCCAGTAATCAAGTGTCACATAAGCAATCCCACATCTATGTATAGCAGTTCAATTAGGATGGTGGCATTCATTCTAGCTTTAAAAATAGTATCCCTAATTAAAGATGGAGGTCAGGGGTGTTGATATATGGTGTTTGTGCTTTTAAATTGGAACAATTCCTCTGGTCATGGAATAATTAGTATGTTTATTTATACCTTTTCTTCAGCAGTGACTTTCTCTTGGTCCAGCACAGTCAGATGTTGAAGGAGGAAGATGACTGCCAATCTGTAATCGGGTTGCTCCTGCCAATCACATTCACATGGCATTCATTCCAAAAAACACACACAGAAGGGAGTCATCTAGAGCCGCCTTGAGTGCTTACAGGCCGGGTACAGAACTCACGAGGACTAGATGCAGACCTCTCATACACAATATACCTCCACACATTGAACCATGTGGTCGATGAAGGGCTGGGTTACCTGTACAGGGTTTCCCAGCAGGTTGAGGTCCCTCAACAGGGAAAGGTCATGAACGTGTTTGCACTCCTGAATTTCGCTGATCTGAAACAAAACCACAAATTCCTGCAGCGGAGTCCCTGTGTAATAGTTCATTTGTAGTTGTTAAATCCTTAACTTGTTGAGCTTGAAAGTTATGTGTGACGGTACAGTGCGGTGCATTCCTATTTTTACAAGTGTTACAAATCTACATCTGTTTCTGGATTTTAATCTCATAAACGAGCTAAATCACATTTAAGATTTAGGCTGACATATTTTTTCTGTTGAGCCGCTAGTTCCGAAAGTTCCGCTGAAAATAGTACCAGGTTTCTCTCCAGATTGATGGAGCCCAGTACGTGGAGATCGTGGAGGCCAGAGAGAGTGGTGATGCGGTTCAGAGACAAGTCGAGAACCTGCAGAGACTTCAGATTATCCAACCCTTCAATCCTCTCCAGCTGGTTCCCCCTCTGGACAAAGACAGGACAGAGGACACGTTTGAAGAGGCAAGTACATGATATTAATGAATATGCATACATAAGTGGCATCCAACCCGCGGTTCTACTTCATATACAGTTAACGAATCCCACTGCTAAATATTAAGGACGTGCCATGGTCGTTCTGCAGGGTGCCTGGGCCTTCTTTCCCCTCAGTACTGACTTGAGTGGCAGGCCTGCCTCTCTCTGCTAAATCCTGACAGGTGAGGACTGACAGCCAAACAGCTGGCGAGGTGCAAGCGCAGCACGCTAACCGACTAAAGAACCAGACCTGGGCACTCCTTCCCTGTCAGGGTCCCAAGCGTGCTTCTCTCTCTCTACATTCCACTGACTAAAGTTGTTATCTAGCCGTCTGGCCACACCTCGTCCTCCTCTTGCCAAGCGTGTTGCCTGGCAGAGGGCTGCTGTCAGTGGGGGTGGGCGACTGCACTGGTCCCTTGAAGCTCCAGGTCGGTGCTGTGATGGGCTGGGACACAGGCTGGGCTGACAGAGGTTGTGCTGTTTAGGGAGCCAGCATGAGAGGAAGTGGGGTCAGGGATGGGATTAGATGGTTGCTGGATGGACAAGGTATGAGTGTGTGTGTCTGTCTGTATGTGCTGAACTTGGTCCAGGCTCACTCAAACACCAGCAGCTGGTCCCAAAGCAAAGCTACAGACAGGGGCAGACACAGCCAGACCGATGGCTGCTGACAATGAGGAAACACTGATAAAGGACAGAACACGCATGCACGCACGCACGCACGCACGCACACACACACACACACACATGCAGAAAGAGAGACAGAACCAAGGAGAGAGAAAAGGCCTGCTGTTGGACCATATGGTGATTCTCGAACAGGGGGCCAAGGTTTTACTAAATGTAAAAATGAAGCCAAAAAGAGAGACATAAAGAGACAGAGGGGAGAGAATAGAGAGGCAAACATAAATAGGTCAAATTTAGCATACATAAGGTAAAATAGAACACATGAGAAAAGAGAACAACTCTGAAATAACTCCTACTGTGTGTGTGTGTGTGTGTGTGTGTGCACAATGATAAATAGACAACACACAGAGGGAAACAACCTCCTACAAAGCAAAGTCATACATGTAAGTGGAAGTACTGCCAAGCACTTGCAAAGAAAGACAAATAAGATTTCTGTTCAAAATTCATGTTTGTAAGTATGCGCTGGAGTGTACTGTATGTATGAATGTTTGTGTACACGTGCACTCTTGTTTATCGTATTGCTGACTGTAATAGAGTTGGACCTACGAGGCACAGCTGTGTGAGAGGCAGTCTGCCCAGGCCGCCGACCCTCGAGATCTTGTTGTGTTCCAGGTTGAGATTGGTGAGCTTGCAACATTGCTCAAGACCCCCGATCTCACTGAAACTGTTGTCTGAGCATGGGCATGTTAAGAATAACACACAAGGGAAACATGTAGTTGAACACAAAGTATATTGGATATATAAGATGCAGATAGAGAAAGTGTGTGTGTAAGTTCAAGTACACATGGTTTAATGTAAATATCTCTGAAGGATACGGCCCAGATCCAAATGACTAAGAGATGAAAAGGCTGACAAGTCCTTCATGTTTGTCATACGGTTGTGGGAGAAATTGACCTCCTGAAGAAAGAAAAAAAGAAGCAGCACACTGTTAACAAAAGTCATAAAGAAGTCTTCAGTACCTCTCACTGAAGAAATACCTCAACTGAATCCCGGGAAGGAATTTTCAATTTTCTAAAGTTCACCGTCGTTCAAGGGCAGTTAATGCCTTGTAAGCATATTCAAAGAGACTACAGATGGGCTATGGAAATCCAGGGCCTATCATGAGGGAATAGCAGGAGAAAGTGAAGCCCGAGCCCCACAAATCAAACGCGGTCTTATCCTGTCAGCTCAAGGTCCCGCGTTACTTTTAGGTTCTTGGGTGGCTGGAATCCAAAGAAGCTGGAGATTTCATTGTGAGAAGCATCCAGGATGACAAGGTAGGGCATGTGGCTCACACAGGACAAATCTGGCGGTTGAGAAAAGTTAAGAGTAAATTGATCAACGGGTAAAGACAGAAACAGAGAAGTTAGATATTCAAACCGCGCTTTGATTACATATCTTTCAAAGCAGTCACAGGCTTTTAGAAATAGAAATAGGTTCAAGGACTTTTCATTAATATGAGAAGAAGAAAAAGTCACCTTTGATTTTGTTGTGTGGCAGTTGCAGCTTTTGAAGATGGACATAATTGCATAAAACGGAGACGTCACTGAGATCCTGACTCTAGAGTGGAGATAAATGCAGCCTTGGTTAAACTAAAGGCCGTCAACATGACAATAAGGAACATTTAAACTGATCTGTAACAGGTTGCTTTGTCTTGATAAATTACACAAATCTCTCAACATTACTGAAAGCCAAATGTCGTTGACACGTGCTGTCTGTGTAGGTAAGTGTCTTACAGGCAGACACAGGTGGTGGTAGAAATAGTGCAGCCCAGTGCCAACGCTTCGGAGGTTGGACACACGCCTGGAGACCACCGCAGCAGTTAAAACACCATCCTTCTGTAGACATAAACAGATTAAATGTGCCATTTCAATAGAATAAGCAGAATATACACCAGTGAACGATGGGCGCATCCCTGCAATAACAAATGCAGTTACAGAATTTGAAGATAATGCATGAGGCCACCATAAGCATCACCTAGTGCACACATACACATATTCATGCAGCATAGACACACAGAAGGATGCACACCACGCTGTTAATACGGCTTTCACGCATTGTAAACAATCAACTATTTGACCTTGCTGTGTTGTTTTGCTCCCTCAGATCTCGAGTGCAAGGTTACCTGCTTTATCTGATGCACAAGAGAACAAGTATGGAGTTTTATTGAAACGCATCCACTCTAACGTTACCTTTACTGTAAAGCTTGTGTTTTTTTGTCAGAGATGAAAGCAATAAAATGGATGAAATTGCAAAGGATAAAAAGTTTATTTCTAAGTACTACGGTACATTTAGCTCACCAAACGTCCTCGTACTCCTTACCTCCATCTCTCTGTTTTCTTCCAGCTCCCCGCAGCCCGGAGCCTCTGGAGCGTCACTGTGGGGCCCTGGAGGACTGCAGCCACGTGACGCGGAGGAGCACTGTTGACTCGTGCACGTTTCCTTCATTGTTCCATCATAAAAAACCACGGTGAAGGGGGACTACAGACTGACTGGTGGACTAGCAAGCTAGCTTTCCACATGAAGCACGCCCCGTCGTCGCTCGGCAACGCTAGAGACAAGTGAGAGGTGAAAGGCATTGTGGGTCATGTAGTTTTCTTCTCTCCAAAACCGACAGCGTCCCTATGCGCACCTCGGTAATGTTTCGTTCCCGGGTAACTTTAACGTTATTTAAGGGGAACAGAACAGACATTACAACTGAGGATGGACAGAAGTGCAATAGAGTAAATAATAAACATAATTAAAATACTACATAAATCAATCCAACGTCACTTGATTTTAAGATGATGAAAAAAACAAGCCTTTGGGTGGTATGTTTGTGTTGATTTCTCCGATTCCAATATGCTGCACTTCATGCTTCAAACCATGGCCGACAACACATCACAGCTGTCAGGTAAAATGCATCCTCTAGTGTTGGTTTTGGATCCCTCCTCGCCCATATGACATAAGGCGCTAACATCTCGGGTGTATCAAAACAGTGATGGACTATCACAGTGATGGACTGTCATGTGTGCAAAAGGTGTTAGTGTGAGCATGAACTCTTGCCAGCTGTACTTCCCACAATAGACAATATGACTGGTATGCACCCACACAAGGAAAATCACTTTACAAAATACACAAACCACGAGGGAATTTGAAGGATTTATTTTCTTAGCGCGTTAGTGTATGCATTAACAAATCACGTGTGCTTAATTTGGACAAACATTTCAGAGCATTTCTAAGATGACACTCCACAACTAGAGGAGCCATGAGGATGTTTAAACATGTTCAAGACAAACATGTATAGATTCCAATATCCAATACATTCTTACTTGAAACATGGAGAGTACTCCCATCCCAGATGTGCAAAATAAAATGTCCATTGTAAAGAAAAAGAAACGTGAAATAGAAAAGCAGAGTTTTTCCTCAAAAAAAAAAAAAATAGAACCTTGATAATATTTGACATATTTCAGTCAATAATAAAAAGCACGGACAGCAGGAGTGGTTCAAACTTACATTTATGCAGTATGTCCAATACATAAGCCTGCTGGACTTTTAGGGGTGATGTGTGTGCAGTGGGATAATAGTGTAATAGAATCTCTTTGTGAAAAGACAGTCCGTTAACATTGTATTGAAATTTCGCCATGTATAACATTTCCAAAGAAGCTCTGAGCAGCTGAATGAGCAGATTTGAGATTTTACACCAAGTGCCCGTTTCAGAGCGCTAGACGAACCCCTCGGCAGCTACATGGTTGTTTTCCCATCGATCCCCAGCCTGTGTGTCATTATGGTGGATTGCTTTGTGGGCTTCAGGGAGACCAGCACCGGGGTCCGCCGTATTGACAACGCTCCCATTCCCCTCCCCTGCTCTCGTTAAGTACTTCTCCCCCAAGTTAATGAACTTAAAAACAGGGAGGGGAATGATTTGTGATCGTCTCTTGAGTTCGTATGTTTAGTTCATTTAACAAAAATCCTGCACACGTGCGGTGGCGACAACAAAATAAAGATTCAGAATTGAGATGTTTCAGTTTGTAGAGCTTGTATGACTGATGAAATGTATTCTCACACACACACACACACACACACATGCCTGAACACAAAGTGCAAGTCATGCCACTGTGAAATATAACATTTGAAATAAACCTCATCTCTGTTTTATGGAAAGAATCAAATTGAAATCAGCAAAAATATCTTCACTACAGAGTCTCTGTTGTTCCAATTTGTAAAAGATGTTAATCCGCTCACAACTTTCCACACTAGTTTACTGCACTAACTATAAGAAGAAAAAAGACGGATAGATGGTACTATTCTCTGCTCGGGAAATCTTTGGGGACCGATCGAAATTGGCAGCAGGCGGAAGATGTGGCCTCATTCAGACAGTCTAATCTGACATCGGTTATTGCAGACAGAGTCAGTGGGCTCATGGGGCTGCCAGGAGAGGAGAGATGGAGGTGTAAATGAGAGCAGCAGTTTAGATCTAATAGGAAAATGAGATGAGACGGGGCCCAAGTTCAGATGAGTGTCCGAGACAATCGGCTTTTATCTGGAGCTGGCGTCATGGTAGAGTGGGGGTGGGGGTGGACTGTTGGAGTCGGAGTGCGACTGCTGCATTTGTAGTTACTTTTAAAAAAAATTGTAAATTGACGACATACTGTAACCTCATGACAGATTCGTAGCGAACTAAACTGCAAAGTCTGCAGTTGTGTTGGTTGTCACCTCGCTTCCCAATTAGAGTGAGCCAGTGCTGCATTCACTGAAGGACCCTGGAGGGCAGCAGTGTATATATATATATATATATATATATATATATATATATATATATATGACACACATGATCTAGGTATAGAGCAAGCCTCTATTTCAGTGTTTTCTAACCCAATTCCTAAATATCACCCACCATTCATTACTTTTGCATACATGACCCAATTATCTGTTGCATGTGTTCTCACCCGACAGAACCGAAGGAGCGGAAACACATTCTTTTTAGGACAGAGGTTTCTTGATGGGCCATCACCCCCCCCCCCCCCCCGGACCCTGTCCTGTTCACACCGTAGTGATCTTCTTGTCTTTGGTGGCCTGTTTGATGGCGGCCTGCTCACAGATGATCTCCTTCAGCCTCTGCAGCCGGATGTTTTGGGTGCTCAGGTCCCCGACGCCGGTCTGGCTGCGGTGGAGTAAGGACAGGGCATTGATGTACTCCAGCTCCGTGTAGCGAACACCCTGGTCCACCACCAGATTCAGCAGCTCGTCTGCGGTGTTGTACAGCATCTCGTAGTACTGCCTGAATGGAGACACACGAGGAGCGAGGGGAGAGAGAAATAATGTCAGGAGGGTATGGATAAAGAAAACGAGCACAGAACACTTTATATTGCTCTATGTATTATTCCAGTGCAGAATAAAAAGGAGCAACATCAACATCAAGCGTAAACACAACAGCTGTTGCTGTCAACCCCAATTTTCTTAAAAGGGACTTCAAGGACCTCACCCTGCTGCCAACGGGAGCATTGAAGGTGGAGGGAAAACATTCACCGGCTACAAACTGCAGAGAGCGTTTTAATGAAACACTGTTGACAGAGCCGGAACCGGAGAGGCGTGTGTAGAATTAATAGGTCTTTAACCAGAACCTGACGCCACAATGGGCCATTTGAAAAAAAGACCATGAAGTACATACTGATAACGAAAGAGCACAAAGGGAGTGTTGGTGAATACCACACACTTCCTACTGCACAATTTACAGAAAGCATTTGCTTGGCAAGGAACTGGAGGTACGGTAATGAATGCACAGGCGAGTGTTGGGACACAGGACAGACGGTTTTCTTTACTCGGGGGCAAAACAGGTCAAATACCTTGGAGAGTGTGTGTCTGAGGGATCGTGTTGGCCAGGCAACTATGCCTTAAAACCCTCACAGGAACAACAAACCGCGAGCACACACTAGAACTGTGGACACATCCCACTCTCTAAAGATACACTTAATGGTACACTTCCATAAAGTAGTTGTAGACACAGTCAATGCAAGAGGACAAGAGGTGAGCTGCACACATACTGTATTATGACACGTATATTTAGAATGAGGGGAAATTTAGTTTATGCATTGGGCATAGATTTGCTAGATAAGCAGCTTTTCTGTGCGATACGAAAATCAATGAGGTGACTCTTGAAAATTTGCTTGAGTTAGGCAATTCATTTTTGTCAATATAACATTGTTGTTGTGTGGTAATTCAGTCAATTAATGCACATATTTTATGGAAATAGACAGAAACCAATGGAGGGCTGGAGAGAAAGGAAAAAAAAAATGAGAATTTGTAAAACACAGAGGCGTTAAGTGACGCTATGACGTAAATGAAATGTGATTTAAAGTAAACTGCTTAAAATGTGTAAAACTGCTGGTTTGATATTTTTTCCGGCTTTAACTTTTGTGCTAGATTGTGGTCCTTCTTACAGAGTGCTAAACAGCTGACCTGGCAGTAACGTTACAGTCCTAATATATTATCTTGCATTTCTTTTATCCGCATAACTACAGTGATTGCGCGTCGGGCTTTGAGTGCTGCCAAAACTTGAATGACCGAGACTCAAAACTGCGCCTGAAGCCGTCCCGTGTAGACACACGGACAGAGCCCGAAGGACTGAAGCTGCTGCTGCTGCTCTGCTAACATGCCGCTCACGCTCCTCCTCCCGTGTAGACATGGAAATACAGCTCCCCGTGTAACAAGACAAGCATATGCATGTTAATGAGCTGGTGCCTCCGTGTGACACTGAATATTCTCGGAGACAGTTTTCAGGCAAAAGAAGTTTCCTCCACCGGCATCAACTGGCCACCTTGGCCAAGGGCAGACGCCAGTCGCTCAACAGCAGAGGCTGCGGCTGCTTTGCTCTTCTGTGAACAGATAATTGTAGCTCTGACATTGCCATGCTGATGAAAGGGCCTCGGAGGAAAATAAATAAAATGTCGAGTCCACCTGTTTCCAAATCTCTCTTTGTGCGACAGCAGAGAAAACAAGTGATTTATAATTATGTCCGGCAAAGCGCCTGGAGGAGGAGGGAGGAGGAGGGTTAAGCTCTCTGTTGTGCCGGTGGAAGATGAAAGTAAATGGATTCAGTTCTTGAGTGATTTTCTGATATGGCGCAGTAAAAAGACACTTTGGTGAGAAAAGGATTCTTTATCTCCTTTGTTTAGCTCCATAACCCATCCAAGAACGATTCCCTCCTTGAGATGATCATTTTGGATGCTAACAAGGCCTTAATGAGCACTCGGGGAGCTTCTGTTCCACGGTTGTTTTATGTGCTGTCATTTTGGAGATTCAACAGCAGGAAAAGACCGGGAAAAAAGTAACGGAGGGGCACAATGGATGAGATGCAAAGAGAGAGGGGGGGGAAAAGAGTGATGACTGAAGAGATGAGTGAGGACCAGAGGTGCAGAATATCTGTTTTTTGGCCTTCCCCTGACAAGTAATGCCCTTGGTCATCGAAGCATTTGCATTCCGTCTCATTCGCCCATCCTGCTCTCAATTTTCTCTCCAAGGTCTTGTTCATTTTTCCATCCTTGAGCTCATTTCATGAATACGCTTGTCAATATTGATGAGGGTCACAACGGTTTACTCCTTAACCGGGGGGCAAGACAGAAGCCAGAGCGGGATAAAGATGGATCCCACATGTGGTTTTATCTCATTATGTTTCTGTGTAAATGTCTAAATGTTGGTGCCTCTGCCTTGTATCCGTTTGTATATGCAAAGTATGTGTTCTGAGTGTTGGGGCATTTACCCCACACAGGAAAACACCAGTTCAAAAGCAAAAATCATTTCCCTAGACGCAGCGATTGCTTGAGGAAAATCATATATTTTTGATCTAATGGGAAAAACGCGTATAACAGAGACGAATACACACATTTCTGTTTGTTGAACAGAAGGCTACACTCGGTCAAATATCCATCCTTGGCTCTCGATGGGAAGCAGCTGAGCAGAGGAAAGAAACTGTTGATTTTGAACAGAGCATTAAGAGCATTGTCTGTCTATACGTACGTGTCAGCCCTGTGATAGATCGACGATCTGTCCAGGGTGCATTCGCCTGTTCGCCCGGTGTGAGCTGAGTCAGGGTGTGGCTGTACAAATGATGATGGATGCACATTTAAAACCGCCCAAAAAAGTATCTGTTCCCGGTACAAATGATCTCCAAGTTGTTGTTGCAGAGTTTGTATTGGCTGACAAGTTTGTAGACTCAGCTCCCCGTTTCAATTAAGAAAACCCTTCTGGTAGACTAGTAAGTTATGCACACAGTGGGAAATTAACGACAACCTGCCGAAAAGTGAAACCATGACTGTGAGCACTTAGACAGGCACCCGATTCTGTTTGGACGTTTCTCTAAAGTCTGCAAAATAATCTTCACAAATAAACACCGCTTTTATGACTTTTGAAGCATGAATGCAATCGGCAACAATAAAAAGAAAAGCTTGCGACGCTACACAATGAGGCTGTAAAGGCAGAACAGTCGGCATGAGGCCACTTGTTAGCAAACCACCTTTTAAAAGACATTCACGAGAGGGGTATCTTATTAGCTCGTGTTAACCACAGACTTTATTTCAGGCATTTAAGCAAAAACCCATTCAATAAACCCACCGACTTTGAGACAAGGAAACCGGAAATGCAAATTGTAGCACTCTATTTCTCGAATAAAATAGTAAAAATAAGTTGAAAGCTCTGGACCCTATCTGGTGATGCAGCAGCAGCCGCCAAGTGAAAGTAAAAAATACCTCATCAGGGCAATAAAACAGGGCTTAACTACAGTGTAATAGCAACTATAACTCACCTGGCAGTGATGCATTTAGGGAAAATCACACAGGATTTGTTAAAAGCCACTAAAGCTCATTTATAACCGAGGATGGGGCACTAAATCCACTTCTGTAGCATCTAATAACAAAACAGAAAGCCAGTGTGTGTGTGTGTGTGTGTGTCTGAGATGTGAGGACAGCTGGCAATCTGGCCTCTGCTCAGCACAAAGAGGAGGGGGCTGGTTCAGAAAGAGAAAGTGTAAGGTGCGTTTGTGTCTGTGTGTGTGTTGAAGTGAGGCATGCGTGTGTGTGCTGAAAACACTTTCAAACAGTTCATTACCCAAGCGGTTGAAAAGCCATTTGCCAAACAGGGTAAGGGCTGTTAATAAGATTAAAATCTATCAGCACCCCACCATCAAGACAGAACCCCCTGGTGAAACACACACACACACACACACACACACACACACACACACACACATACACGCTAGAAACCAGAATCATTTTTCCCCCACAAAACCAAAGTGAATTGTTGTTGATTGCCTCTTTCCTTAAAGTCCGTCTCTATTTATGTCTGATCTCCACCTGCCTCAACCAGAAGTCTATAAGAGCACTGCTTTAGTAACCAGCAGGCGTGTATGTATGCATCAACATGCCTCCATGGTGCACTTTCTATTCAATTTTAATTAGGGCCCCCCCCTCCTTGTATACAAAGAATATTAAGTAAATGTGTGGTGCGTGGATGTAGCATAGGACAGACATATGTATGAGGAACACGGCACGACGAAGACAAAGACAAGCAAAGGGAAAAGACAGGAATCAGCACAATTCATTCCCCCTCATTTTCGGCGTGTAGATATTAAGATCATTACAGGCTGCCTCCGTCAGCGAGTTTGGAACAACACGTTAGTTAGTGGGGGGGGGGGGGGGGGGGGATGAGGTGAGGACAGAGGAGGAGGCTGTGGATAAACCTCTACGTTAGCTGGAACCAAGAATTGCTGCAATAACAGATACCGGGACTTTGAATTGCTTCCTCTCTTTTAGTATAAATTTAGAAATCTTGCACGAAAATATCTTCACAAAAACGATGTGAAAATGCTCGTGTTGTCTTTTTGACATGTAAATGGTGTTTTCAAATAAGCCAGCTTAGAGTCTTTACACCCTTCTGCCTTTATCGATCTCTCTCTCTCTCCCTCACCTCCCTCCCTCTCCCTCCCCTCCCCCTCTCCTCCCCTCCCCCTCCCCCTCCTCCCTCTCTCCCTCCAAAGCAGCGCATTCGTCTCTCATCTGGTAATGAGGAAAGGTCTGCTCACAGACTTAAGCTTCATCAGCAAAGACCAGTCCCATCATGCTTATTCACGCACACACACGCACGCGCGCACACACACAGCAAAGACCATCATCATCATCATACGGCATCTTGCGAATGCACACAAAAAACAGAAGCACAGGAAGAGGAGTCGCTGGAAGAAGAAGGGAGCAGAGACAAAAACAATTCAGCAGAGGTGTTGGACGGTAGCAGAGAAAAGGAAAAATGAAGAGAAAGGGATGGAGAGAGGAGGAAGAGGGAGATAAAGAGAGACACGAGGTGACAGGAAGGGAGACAGAAGCTGAGCGAAGAGACAGTGTAC
>NW_022280051.1:1272959-1277819 GCF_004355925.1 Anarrhichthys ocellatus | reverse complement strand
GTTGTGTCTGCCTCCTGTGCTTTCGGCAAGTTTGGTTTACATGGTGTGCTGCAGTAAAACAAAGAAAGTATTCTAATAGAATGGTAATTTGAGGCTGAATCCATGTGTGTATTTCAATGCAGTCACACACACATTTTCCAATGATCCAGTGTAGTCTCATGACATCAAGTCATTCCCTGAGCTCACCTGATCTGAAACAACTGGTGCTGAAACCATCGTAGACGTGTGCAGAGCAGAAGGGAAGTGGACGACAGGTAAAAGGAAGAAAAAAAACAAAAAAAAAAGCTGACATTAAATGTTAAAACAACCGACAGCTTTCGAGGTCACTCGTTAACCGAGCAAACAATCAAATCTCAGCGACAGCTAATTAATTTAGGCTGGAGTGGATTGTTGCCAGGCAACACTAAGTTTTTGAAAGTTTTGCTGTGCTTTCTCTGGAACTACTGTGGTCGAGTCTTTACAAAACATTCACCAACGACATCACCTTTACATCATCGCTGCTGCTGTCAAGAAACTAGAAAACAGAACGAACGATCGAATGAGAGAGAGACACAGGACAATGAGAGGAGATCAATGGAGTGACACACACACACACACACACACACACACACACACACACACGTGACATTGCAGTGACACACAGTTCTGCAGAACAGGACTGAGGCCCCTGAACTGTTTCGGAGCAGATGGTCTGTGTTCTTCCACTTGTGTGTTTGTGTGACCTTGACCCACAGGCTGATATCGCTGGCATACTCCCCAACTGAGACAAGAGATCGCCATAGGACCTTTCCATACAGACATGCATGCACACACACTCATCACACATGTGAGTTTTAACACCCTGACAGCAATGACAACCGTAGCAATTGAGATACTGTAGGTTTTCACAGTATCATACTGTATAAAAACTGGACTCAGCCACAAGGGGGCCCTGTTTCCCCATCCTTCTTCACATGTTATGAGAGAGAGAGGAGGGAGGGAGGGAGGGAGGGGGGGGGGGGGGGGAGTGTGTGTGTGTGTGTCTTTATGAGTTCTGCAGTGCTGGTTACCGGGCGTCTCCTTAGTTTTAACTCAGATCAATGGTTATTACTGTGCCCTTGTCCAGGTGTCTCTCATCTCTCCCTTTCCCATACAAGCACAGAGATGCAGCAAAACAGCCAAAACACACGCACATGGACATAGAAGTACACGGGTACACAGGCAAACATCTGCAGCCTTTCTCAAAAGCAGGCTTCCTGCTGCGATCCCTTCCTTTTCTCATTTCATTCTCGTTTCTCTGGAGGTGAAGTACTGATGAATATCGTGCTTTTAGTCCCTCATCCTCTCCGTTCACTGCTCATTCTGGTCGGCCAATGTTAGTTTTATCAGCATCTTAACTGTTAGTGGTTTTTCAAATTGTATGTGTACAGTATGTGTGTATCTTTCAATAGCTATGACGTATAGAGGATTTAGTTGTAGTCTTTTCAAAAGGAACCATAAAAAAGATGACTTTTTGGTAAGCCACAAACACATAATTTCATCTTTATCATATTTTCTTATACAGGCCGTATGGTCACTTCCAATCACAGGTGTGAGCTACGGAGCGCGCTTTATGAATATTCATGTCATAAACATAAATATGGTGATTTCAAAATGCTGATTGGCTTGGCTGAGAGTCTGTGCATGGGTGAGAGCAAGGGATGCATTCCACATGTGTGTGTGTGTGTGTGTGTGTGTTGGTGTGTCTTGGAGCCGGAGGCCGGCCAATCCAAAAAGCCATGAATCTGTAAACAATGCGCTCTGCAATTCCCAATCAACACCTCCACACCGCCCACGCCTCGTAATCAGAGAGTGGGAGAGAGAGAGAGAGAGAGAAAAGACAGAGAAGCCATCACTGGCATTTCTCCATAATCAAAGTTGACAGAGGGTAGAAATAACGTGCTAACCAACGGTCCTCCACATCCAGCACAGTTCAGTTTACTTCTTTGTTTTTGTTTCCTTCCTGGAGGGAAACTTGGCTTGCAATACCGGCATATCACAAACAATAGCAACGTCCAAACAGAGAGCACCCATCCACTCAAACATATGACACAGTCGTGAGGAGTCCAAGAGATAATTAACCGTACAACACAGCACAACAACAAATATGAGAAGCGGGAAAACTGAGGTTATAAGTGAGCAGATAGTTGAGATGCTGCCTGAAAAACAACAAACGTAGAAGGAACAAAGATTAGGAACGAAGCACTCTGTTAAAATAATACACTTTAATTGTTCTCAAAAAGACTGTTGGCTTTCAGCAGGTCTTCACAGCAAAGCCTTTATCGGGTCATGGAAGAAGCATGTCACAGACTTAACTTTGTGTTTTTAGAAACTCTTTAAAGTTCATCTATTTCTATAACAGAGCATGTGTTCTCCGTCTTTTGCTTTTTTTAAAGGACGGAATAGAAAGAGACCAATACCCAGCTGAAAACTGAGTGATAATATTTGAAAATCAGGCTGATAAAAGCTTTCATCTGTTCTCCTCAAATACTCTTTCCATATTTCAGCTTCTTCCCTTTCTCTCTCTCTCCCCGTGTATCTCTCACTTTCATCTCTCTCTCTCTGTTATTTTCTGTCCACGCCGTCTTCCCCAACTCCACTCTATGCCTTTTTCGATGAAAGACATCTTTTCTATTCCTCCCCTCAAGCCCTCCTTTCTTACTCCATCTTTTCCATCACACTCTGGTCTGTCAAGGACACAAGCTTCTGAAAGAGGGAGAGAAAAAAAACAACATATGAATACTTTGAATCAGCCAACTCTGTATGTCTTCCTTTCTCTCTAGCCTTCAAAGATATCGGAGCGCTAACTCCCCCCCCATGCCTGTCAGGGCTGGACATCACTGTGCAACAGCAGGTAGACTCACCAAATATAAATGTATGAATACCAAATAAACACCAACAACCGTGTGCATGCACACACACACATACACAGAGTTTGCTTGACAACCTGTCTGACCATCTGCCTGCCTTGTGCATCAATATAGTTGCCGTCTGAACTTGAGGACGTTGTGCATGTGTGTGTGTGTGTCTGTGCAGGTGTGTAACAGGGTAGGACCAATACATCACTAGATGTTACCGGATCACCAGCCAGTGCGCATTTCTGATTCGATGGCTTCATAATACAGTTTTTCATATTTGACGTATATATAATCAAGAAATGCTACTTTTATCATCATCATCAGTAACTGCAGAACAGATTCCAACACACTCATACGTGTTGATATTATTATTTATAAGGTTATTATCGTCTTGGGTTTCAACAGTCCTGTAATATCAGAGGCTTTATCACCATGACAACAGCAGCAAAAAAAAAAAAGCAAAGGAAAAACCAGCAAGCACTTAGAAAAGTGTTGGCGAGAGCGTGACAATTTAGAGACACTGACTGCACAAGATGTCTTCTGCCAGCTACTCCAGTGCAAGGTTATGAGCCTTTTCCAAACCTGTGCTGCTGGAAACTAAGTGCAGATACGAGTCAAGCCTTTCTAGTTGAGAGGTTTTCCAAAACTACAATTACCGCCTCACGGTTGCATGCCTCCACCAAGCAGTCACGTCGCAGTTTATATCCACATCTGTCCAAAATGTCATCACTTCATCCTTTTATCCTATCAGACATTAAGGAATTGTCATAATTAGCATGTCAATTGTAGAGCTAGGGACAAAAATGCGTTTGTGTGCCGAATTTGAAGAAATTCCCTCCGTGTGTCCTGCCGGTGCGGGGGAACAATAATTGCTCCGGGTGAACGGCACTGAAAAGACTCTTACCTGGCAAAGTCGAGGTCAGCCTCCCTGGACATGGTGATGTTGGTGAGGTTCTGTTGGAGGACAAAGATGTTCCTGCACATCTTCTTGATGCCAGACTCGCTGATCCTCTTGAAGTACTGGGCCCCGTTGATGAGAATACAGGAGATCAGATGACCCAGACCTAGAGAGAGGGAGGAGACGAGAGGGGAAGAGGAGTCGGAGGACACAGTTATCGTCAGCTCAGCACAGAGACGACTCAAAGAAGAGAAGGACATTAAAAAGGGGAAGCAGAAGGGAATAGAGAAGAAAGGTTTCTTCTGTCAAGCACCTTTTCACATTGGATTTAGGTACTCAACAACCACATGACCCATAAAGACTTCACTTTTGACAGTATTTCTCAGCTGTTAATACTTCACCCCAGGTCCGTGCTGACCTTCAAAGATGTACTGGAACTTGTGCTGCTGCAGGCCGGCCCCCATGGCCTCCTCTATGGCTGAGATGTCCTTGTTCAGTTTCACCACCAGCGGGTCGTAGTCCATGCTCTCCACATTAGCCACGATGGCGTAATTGCCTTGCTTAGCCAGGGGGATGAGGTAATGGAAACAATGCACCCTGGATCGAGACGTGGTCGGGTGAAGAAGTTTGAGGGATGGGAAGGAGAAAGTGGAAAATTAGATGTCTGACGTTGTCCTCTTTACATTCCACATCACATTTTGCTATAATGACCCAAAGAGTGCCCCGTAAATTCTGTCGCAGATCACTGTTGATATGTTTGAATCAACTTTGACCAGTATATATATTTATATATACCTACTCTAGAGTAGGTATAATGTATCCACTTATTCACCAACCACTACTGGATACTACTCTGGTTAAAGGCAATCTGAAGAGCACAGCGCCAAATTAAAGTATGTTTTAAAACAGTTTGAGGTATAAAAAACCACTTAAACATGCATTAAATATAAAGCCTACAGCTAATTAAAAATATGCTTCCACTTCAGGTCTTGTATTGAAAGATAACAACCTGCGAATTTCTTCCTTCATGGGTCCTTCACACATTTGTTAACTTTAATAAAGTGTATGCCGGAGAAGCTCATCTTT
>NW_022280051.1:1264466-1267949 GCF_004355925.1 Anarrhichthys ocellatus | reverse complement strand
ACACACACACACACACACACACACACACACACACACACACACACACATGCCCAAAAACACATGCCCAAAAACACATGTGCACAGACAAGCGCTGATTCCTAATGCACCCCCCACCCCGGCCTCAGTGCTTTGATGATGCGAGGGAGGCGTCGCAGCATGGGGGGGGGGGCACCATTAGAGTCAGGGACAGACGGGCCAAAGGAGACGACTCATTGGTCCTGACTGACAACTTTCTTGCCGTCTTTTTTTCTTTTTCTTTCTCTGCTGATTAAACGTGAGGATATGTATGTGCGTGTCATGTATCTCTTTATGCGCTCATGTGTAGGTATGCGCGTATGTGGGCGCTGTGCTTATCCAATTATTTTCGAATCCCATCTAAGACAAACGTCTGTTGCTTGCCATCTGCAGGAAGATGAGGGTGGCAGACATTAAGGGAGACGATCAGTGATGGAGTTCACATTCTTACACACACACACACACACACACACACACACACACACACACACACACACACACACAGCATGCATACATACACGGACAATTCATATTAACTCAAAGCTAATCTTGCACTCTTTGACGTGTGGGCCATTAAGGGGATAAACAATATATTAAGAGCACAACACGGCAACGTCACTTGACATTGTCTGTGGCATTGACTAATACAGACACCAACATTTGATACAAATCATGATCCGTTTAGTTTGAAAAAAAGCACAAAAAGGAGGAATGGAGAGAAAATGGAGATAAGCAAAGGACAGTATCCTGCAGTGGTGGAATGATGAATGATTCATAAGTGACTGAGTAAGAGAGAGGGGAGTTATTAATTATTTTGCTGCCTCTGGTAGAGGATGAACATTTGCACACGGAGATCTCAACTTCTGTCCGGAGAGAAAGCGACAGAGTGAGAGGGAAGAGAGAGACTGATAGATTTGTTTAAGTGAAGATCCCAAATTGCTTAATAGGATCTTATAATTAGAGAGAATGCCAGACACATGCTAGTCTACTGTCTCAGAAACAGTAATAAAAACCCACATGGATGAAACAAAAGACAATATCTCATCCTGAAAAAACAACACCGTCTTCTCCCACTGCAACTTGTCCCCCAGGCCTCTGCAGTGAATAAGAATGAGTTAGCTTAAGGGAAAGACCTGCACTTACTATAGTCAAGGTTAAAAAAAGTGTATTCCATAAGCCCTCCGCATGCAGCAGAGCAACCGCTGAGGAGAGAAGGAACTTATTCCCACAAGGAGAACACATGGTTATTGTACAGAAACCCTGTAGCGTGGATTAGAGGCCTGTTTCTATCTCATGATGGTCAGGCCTCCGACATGAAGACACAAGAATATTAAGTGTTGCTCGGCAGCTAAAGAGTCTGCAAAAAAATAAATAAATGAAAAATAAAAAAAGACTGTCAACTAAGACAGCTCCTCAAACTGTTTATGATCTTCCATTTGCTGGTCCATTTTCAGGACACAAACATCCAGCAGGGCAACCAGACACACTGGCAAATATTATTAAAAATGTCGAAAATTCATATAAACACACACAGCAGTCAACAGTAAGAAAAATGGCTGTCATGCTGACATTGCCCCACAGGCGTGTGTGTGTGTTGTCGGGTAAATATTGTCAGAGTGGATTAGAAGTCCAGTCCTGCGACCAGATGGGTGATAAGACCTTTTCTGCAGCCACCTTCATGGCAAATCACCATCAGTGGTCTGTCTGCATATACACACACACACACACACACGTTAACAATCTGACACTCACAGATGTTCAGACACAAAACTGTATGTACAGTGCACACAAACTTGAATGTATTTTTTTAGACTTCAGTGCATAACAATGTGCAATGTGTGTAGCTACACATCCAGAAGGATTCAATCACACAGGAAGGTGACCAAACCAAACATCCACTGAAGAGATTACCCAGCCATGGACAGAATCCACCAGACCCATGCCACTCGAAGAGAAGAGAGAACAGTGCTCTCACACCAGCACCGGGATGAGGAAGTGCAAAAGGAAGGAAGGAAGGATGAAAGAAAGGGAGGAAGGAAGAATTACCGAGACAGAAAGAAAGAAATACGAAGAAAGAATGAAGCAAGAAAGTCAGAAAGAGAAATGAAAGAAACAAAAAGAAGGGAAAAAAAAGGGAGAGGAAAATGAGTTGTTCATACCTGACTGCTTCTGTAATATAAAATCCAATTTGGAGAGGCATAGACGTGAGGCGCAGGGGGGGAGGTGGAGAATGAGATAAGGTGGGGTCCTTTTTCCCTGCCGTACCCTTGTCCCATCCTACACAGTGCATGCTTATGCACACACACACACACACACACACACTAACACCCATACCAACACACACGTAGTCTGTCATCAGCTCGGCAAACACTAAATAATGAACAATACGGAGGCTGTCCCAGCATGATAAGTGACTGCCCTATCCTTCCCATTAGTGCCACCCGCCAGAATTAATGATAATTATGTCACGTCCCTCGCCGTACTTTTATTGAATTCTTATCTATGAATAAACGAAGAAAGCCGGCCTCAGAGTGAGAGGGAAGGGAACAGTTTAAAAAGAGATAGCGGCAAAGTCGAGCCCAAATAAGAATATCTGAAAAATTCTCATTTAATTATTTTATGCCTGAAAGAGAGCGAAACAGTGCGAGTTCAACGAGCAATCGAAGCTAGAGAGTTGTGACCAGATAATGCCTGGAGCCCTCTCTCTCTCTCTGTCCCTCTAGGGAAGGTGCATTATTTTCCAGAGCTCTGCCAGAGGACCGAGATACACAAGTACCTCCAGAGTACCGTCACGCTTTAACTACAGGGGGCGAATGAAAGAGCTGCATGAAAAGACAAAACATTGACGCATGTTTTACAATCAAATGTGGCGATTACTGATACGGTTCTGATCCAGTGCTGTCTGAAGAACATGAATAAGAAGTAGAAACTAAATAGATGTCAAAGTACTCTTACGTTTGAGCCTTTTTCAAGGAAAACAGAATCTTCAAGAGCATCATCTTGTCAAGATTGATGACATATTACCCGTCAGCTTGATGACATTCTTAAATATCTTAAATATTGAATGAGCCTCTTAGAATGACATAAACAACGCATTAAATAAACATGACTGAAGAAAAATAGTCTGACATTCGTTTATGTTTTACTGAACATTTATACCGCAAAAATAAGAGGCCGCTAGTCAAGAGTTACAGAAGAAAACCAAACCTGGCCCGACTGCAAGAGTGATTAATGGGAGTGTAACGCCTCGACTGCTGCGATATGATGTTGAAATACAAGATATGAACTTGAAGAATAATATTACAAGATGTTAGAAGCTCCATCAAGAGATTAAGCATGCTCTTAAAGTGATGAGGATAAAAGCATTACTGTTAAATGATTAGTGATTAACAAGATCTACATAGAGACAAAATGGATAGAAACACACACACACACACACACACACACACACACACACACACACACACA
>NW_022280051.1:1255887-1264456 GCF_004355925.1 Anarrhichthys ocellatus | reverse complement strand
CACACACACACACACACACACACACACACACACACACACACACACACCTCGTTTTGATCAGTGATTAATGATACAAAAGTGATGACTGAGCAGGGGATGTATGAAATGCTATGAAGTCCTAAATTAGAGTAGGCATTTATGCACACACACACACTGGCAGAGGGAGAGCCAAGATAGTGTGCGTGTGTAAAGTGCTCTTTGACAACTCCAGTAGAGAAGGTAATGAGTGTGTGATAATAACACACTCAAACAAGAACTTAATGAGGCACAGGTAAGAAGCGTTGCTACAAAAGTGCTGCAGCTAAGGATGAGAAAACTTCCTACACCCCCGACTGTGACCCTCCATAAACCATGTTGTTGGTTTTTTAATCTGCAGTGATGTTCTGATCAATAACTGCTCAATGACCTGAGAGACGAGTAGCAACGTCTCCTGAAAAAAATGTCCAAGATGTTATATTGCTCTCCAGGTGTCTGCAGGGTTTACCCATCATACTCCCAAAATCTGTTGGATGTGATGTGAAAACACACACATATACTCAGTCTTTTCCTCAATAACCAAATTGGGGGGGGAAAAAAACAGGAAACTGAGGATAGAAAGTGACAGGAAGGATAATCTAATTTCTAGTGCAATGCAACCATCTGCCGAGCAGAACTCATGTATCGAAGACAATAATCAAGTTTACAGCAACAGATGTCTGCGTTGGCGTCAGTGTGCCGGGTGTCGGTGCAAAATTGACTGCATATGTAAATACTAGTGTCGAAAATATCACAAAGTTCTTCCTCATTTAAATTCATCAACTGAGTCACACCTTGAGATATATCCAGTCAGAAGGAACAAGAGAATCCAGTCCGTTAGGTGAAGACAATCAGCATACAGTCTGTCAATCACTCTGCATACACCTAGTGATGCTACAGCTTCTTGCCTATATGCGTAGATGTGACAGCTTCATTATGCTGAAGAAGTATGAGAACTCAGATGTGTGTGTTTTTGCCGGGAGAACTAGGAGAGAAGGAGATGAGGTGAGGGGTGATGTTCTTCATTAATATTGAGCGTTAGCCTCGACGGAGGTGATACCAAAATAAGTACCAGGTACTAGCCACAGTTTTAGTCAATGGTAATGATCGAGAGTGAGAGTGAGCCGAGTCGTACCATGCAGTGACAAAGAAGTCAGCATCAGCATCGTAATAACTGCTGGGTGCTCGTCATAACTGATGGTCGAAGGGCTTCAGAAGCAATGATGTAAACTGTACCGTACTGACAATCGGCAATACAAGAAAAGAACAAAGCGTTAACTACTTCCATATCCCAAATGACGCGTCCCTTACTCACTGGAGGCATGAGGTAGGTTGGTGAAGAAGGTCTTGAGGCGACTGGCGAGCCACTCCATGCTCTCGTGAAGGTTGGCCAGAGCCTTCAGGTCACTGACGTCCCGCAGGATCTCATTCTGGGGGATTAACTTGTCTCCAAGGTTCCCGGTCAGCACCTCCGACTCCTTAGCAAAAGCCGCCCTGTATGAGAGAGGAGAGAGTTAGAAGGATATACACGGTATGTTGTTGGCAAAGAAAAACATTATTTGGCAAACACTCATACAGCAAACACCCTTTTATCAAAAATGACTGCTATCAAAAAAAGGGCTTAGACAATTACATGTCTGATGTCCAAGAGGCATGCGTATGAAAAACCCTATAATCAGTCTCCAGCATTAAGTTTTCAGAAAATGACTAGCTATTGGTTTGCTGGTTGGACTCAAATGTCTGCGCTGCAGAGGCAGTGAGTGGTTTACATAAATGCTGTAATAGAAGACAATTTTCATAAAATAAAACGTAATGGATTGCTGAAAGTAATGCATGTGCAAATGTTTGCTTCATCTGTTTATAAAGTGTGTTCATACAGCATGTGTTTATTTGAAGAGGTTTAAAGTTTTACAGTAATCCCATGCTTGTGTGCACAATGATGTGTGAATACGGGCAGTGATGCACAAACGTCCAAACTAGGTGATCAGAAACAAGACGTATAAAAGACAGAAGTCAGGAAGAAAGGGGCTCAAGAAAGTTACAGTGCTAAAAGACTTTAAAGGACTTTAAAAGGAGGAAGTTGCTGATAGCTAAACAGTCGGGGGGGAAACAACAGGTGATGGAGAGCATTTAGAAGTGGAAGACAAACAGACGGCAGAGATTTACAGGGTGGAAAAACAAAGACAAAGACATCAAAACCCCCTTTTTTTAGTATATTTTCAAGCGCTTGTGGTTTAAGGACACTTGACTGGTAACTGGCACCAAATACGGGGCGAGAGCGGGGAAGCTGGATAACTGAATCTCAACGCCGCAGCGCTGCAAACACATGGCATGATGATCGGCCTCCAGAGTCACCGGGATGCCCGCAAGATCAAGATCCATTGAACAACAAACGGGTAAAAAGAAACGCCAGACACACAAACACGCATTCTCTCGCTCGCACACAGCCATGTGTAGTTTATTAATGAGGCTTCATTAACGCACTGGGTTGCCAGTCGTGCAGAAGCTAATCCCCGTTTCATAGTGATGAAAACATCTACGGCTCTCAAATCAAACAGTGTTATTGTCTCCCCCTTGCTATCTCTGAGCCCTCTGTGTGTGTGTGTGTGTGTGTGTGTGTGTGTGTGTTTGAGAGAGGGAGGGAGTGTGCACACAACAGATTGACTTTCTCTGGCCACATAACCAATTTATTTATTTACTTTACTATTCCGCTTCGATGAGCTCCAGTGTTCCCTGAAGAGTGCGCACTTTCAAAGGCAATTTCGATAAGACGTCCCCCCCCACCGTCCCCCCCACCTCCGTCTGCTCTCCTTATATTTTCCTATTTTGTTCTTCCCTCGTTTCCTTACTTCCTTCAGATAGAGGGTGTTTAAAAGAGCAATCATGACTTCTTTTATGGGTGCATCTTAGTCAACAACAGAGGGTTCAATAATATGCGAATAAACGAGCAAAGACGGGAGGGAGGGATTATTTGCGTGATTGCGCAAGTGTGGTGGTGTATGTCCACTTCTCCTTGTTTGTCTGTGTGTGTGTGTGTGTGTGTGTATTGTGTGCGCTTGTTACTCTACTTGTTTGAGAATAGTTTTTTTTTTATGACAGAATTGTGATTGTGCTAACACATGGTCATCTGCACGTTTATATGAAATAGTACAAATGTTGTGTGTGTGTGTGTGTTCGTGAGTGTACCGAGTAAAGTCCTCTTCATCCTCTCTCTTCTGTCGCGTCTGTCTGGGTTGGGTCATATTTGCCCAGTTAGGGAGCGACTGGAGCAGACGACTGATGTCCTCATCTTTGGACCAGGAGGCGCTGATGGTGAGTTTCTCCTCACACTGGACTACACCCCTGAAGACACACAGACATAATGACATTCAGACAACGTAACATGTGCACCACTGTTGCTCTTAACAGACACAAATAATGACAAGATGATGAGAAGAGACAAGATTCAGCGGCACCAATATTGGCGTGTTACATGCTAAAATGTTAGTTAGATCAATATATAATTACTTTCAATATTCATCCAAGGTTGAATGGAATTCATTCTTTATATTTAGAGGTTTCTGTCATGATGTGAGGTGGAAAAAAAATAAAAAAATCAGGGATTCCCAAAAGTAACACTCTGCAGACCAACAATGTCTGTCCCAAACTTTCACGACATTCCACCAAAAACTTGCGACGCAGCAAGTGTAGTTCAAAAGTAGTCAATTGCATTAATATTAAATACAAGTCAGGTAGCTGAACATGAGCATCTGTACTGACATTAAAGTGGTTTTACAGCAGCTCTGATTTGGCGTGAAGAGATATTGGGGCAGCCTGCCAACATTTATTTGCTTTGTGTGCATATGTCTGGGTTGGAGAAACTGCTTGGTACTGCAATTAATATCATAAAAGACCTTTACACGAGAGACACACACACACACACACACACACACACACACACAGCCTTGTTTATGTTTAAATGCACACAGGAACACAAACATATATATACACACACACACACACACACACACACACACACACACTCTGGCAGCCTCGGTTGGGTTCATCTTTATCACTCCGAGGCCCCAGTGAGACTGAGGCTGACCTGTGACGGAGTCCAGATGGACTCCCAGCATCTCCTGGCCCGTTCATCACTCCCTCTCCTATCCCTCCGTATTCTCTAGCCCCCCCTCCCCCTCCCCTCCCCCCTTCACCTGGCCAGGTGTTACATGGTCCCGGGAGAGCACAGATGGATGGCCTTTCACAGCACCAGTGTGTGCGCGATTGAGTGTGTGTAAAAAGGAAAAGAAACATTCAAATCTAATTCCATATGTCTCAATGCTGTGAGCCTTCATAATTTAAAGAATTAAAATAGTAAAAGGTAATCGTTAAAGTGGCTGTAATACTCTAGATTTCAGATCCTATTGCGGGTGAGCTAGCCTCCTCCTCCTTCTTTTACCTGTAAGCCATGTTGCAGATTTCCTTGTACTCTTTGAGCTTGTCGCAAACCATCTCCAGGAACTGGTTGGAGTAGGCGCTCAGGTCCTGCATCAGGCTCATCAGATCCTGGATGGACTTCTCCACTACCACCGTGCTCTGGAGGCAGAAACGGGAGGAGAGCAAAGAGTGATGGGTTGGTTTCATTTAGACAAGAACATGTCGAATTTTGGACTCGAAGAAGAGAAAAGGAAGATTGTATGCAAGTGCTCAGTCGGATCCGGTCTGCCGCAGTGCCAGCATAACCGGATGGCTCCTGCGTCGCTTGTCTATCTGTCACCTGCGGCTGGACCGATGACTGGTGCTGGAGAGCTTGTCAGAAGTTGTAGCACCGTACTGCATGTAAGTGAATCAGTGTGAGTGCACATATTTGGGTGTGTTGAAAACTTCTGTGTGTGTGGATTTGTCACAGTGCACCCATCACCAGGAGCCACGGCAGGGCTGTGACAGCAGCCATTACAGATTAGCCACTCCTGCGTGACTAATAGCTGGCCCGGGAACAGCAGAGTAGCTTCGTGTCCCCAGACACGCTCACACATGCACGCAGCGAGCAAACTTTTCAAAACATACACCTTTGAGCAATTCAAGAGCTGTTAAATGAGATTACAACTCAGCAGGTTCCAGCGTGCCTGCTCCTAGCACTTAACCAATCTATCCTACATCTCCAATAATAGTGATAACTTGCTATTAGTCTGGCGATAGCCCTGCCACACTCACTCTGAAACTCGCTACGACTACAAAAGCAGCAGAGAGTGTGTGTGAGAAGCGGAGCAATCCCGCACAAAGATACACAGAGGCGGGCTCTTTAAGTTAAACACGCGATATCTATTCATCATTCATAGATTCCTAATATTCATCTCCCTCTTAACTTAATACGGAGTTCCATTGTTTAGGTGTGAAATGGGAAAAAAATAATAGCTTTGTCAAAGATGAATGAAATGGAAATGATATGCGGTGGGCGCGAACAACTGCAGGAGGGGGAATGTTTTGGCAACGAGAGGCTAGTACTTGCTTTCTAGTGTTGCCTGCCAGAACCGAGCAGAACACACAGACAACCAGATAATCTATTCCAGAGTCAGTGTCTCGTTTGCTTAATAGTGGAAATACAACATGGAGTCTGCATGATATCAATAATATGCCTGAATCTTAGACAGGTAAAATTAAAATGTCTCCTTTTTTAACTGAAGTAATATTCAAGGCCGGTAGGGAGATGCTTAAGTGGCTGGAAAGACTGTAGGGGGCAGTAGTGACTGTAATTGATCATCAGAAATATGGAAAGAACCCTGAGGTGATGAAATGATATCAATATTAATAGCTCTTACTGTGTTTCATCTCAGGCAAGCACACACGCACACACACTCCACTGAGGGGAGTAATGATCCATAGCGGTGCCCGTGCCCATGGAGTGCTAACCAAGGCCTTGTCTCTCCCAAGGGAGCACCCTTTGCTGTCCATGCCTGACTCCCTGTCAGCCTGCCAGGGTGGGAAGAAACACACAGACCCTGCAGGAGGGCTCGCTGTTAGTGCGGCTCTGGCACCAGCTCCCAGTGTAGGCTGGTGGTTTTATAAACCATGCTATTCTCACCCCGTGGGCGAGGGTAAGCAGAATCATTATTTTGGTCATTATGTCTGACAGTGCCATACATATTCACTGTGCAGCCCAGTTTATTTTACACCTTCATTTTGTCATGTAATGTTTTTTCTTCTTCTAATTTAACTGGGAAGGTGGTCCTCGGAAATGTTTGAACAATCAGCCTTAAGTTAAAAATGAAGGGTTGAGAACCCCTGCTGCAAACCACTTAACACTTAAAACTGTATTAAAAAAATTATATAAAAAGGAAATATTTAGTTATTTTGCTTGCCTACTCCAGGGAGGTCAGATTACAGGGTGAAAGGGATTCAGTGGGTGTCGCTGGGAAACTTCAGCATAACTCACTTCAGTCAGTAAGAGTGCATGACAGAGTCCATGACAGTGCTACGGTTTTTATGATCTAAATGACTTTGTAATAATTAAATCATATGGATAAATCAAACTGGATTGATTTAGTACATACATAGCAACAATCCTTTTGGGAAAACAGTAAGAAAAAAACATCAAGTACTGAATTAAATAGCATATATAAGAATAAGGAAAATGTGGAATATCCAAACAACTGATCATTTAAATCCTGTTACATCAGATAATAATGAAATCAGACATAATATAAAGTGTCATCCGGGATGTGCTTCATATTGTAGCCTTAATCCAGCTGATATAGCATAAAATACTTGACATTAATCCTAACAAATGACAGAAATATGAGAAATGTAATATTATGGTGTACAGAAGTTGCCAATATGTTAATGTCTTGTCAGAATTACAACAGAGGCCCTCCCCTCTTGCCGCCTCGACTTTGAGACACAGAGCTCGATAGCGGGCCAAGCCAGTGAATGGAGAAGAGTAAACACTGGATGCCCCGATCCATTACTCCCACACTCAGCTCCCTTGTCTAATTCTGCTCATTTAACACAGCCATTTGTCTTAGGCAGCAGAAATCATTAAAAAGTAATCAAGGGACAGATTGAGAAAAAGGGGAGTGCTGAGAGAGAGAGAGAGGTATAGAGAGGGTCTTCGGCTACGTCTCCTCCATCTTTCTTGACCGTTACAGAGGAGACAACATCCACTGTGGAGGCGTCTGTCTATATTACTCCCCCCCCCCCCCCAAAAGGTCAACATACTGCGCCATCATGTGAGAAACACCCACAATTCTCCTGCAATTCCACTTCACAGTATTGCATTACCCCTCAAACTGAGCCTGGTTGCACTTTGCCTCCACTCTGTTACATCATTAATAGGAAAAAGCATGGTCATCAAGGGGAATTACACTCGCGTCTTGCAAATGGATCTGAGAATGTGCGAGCGGTAAACTGCAGTTGTTTAAAGAGTTTAAAATGACGGTCATGGCCATAGTGGTTTAATGACAGCAACAAGACAGGCCTTGCACTCAGAGCGGCGCCTCAGCGGAAAAAGCTGTTAATGCATGGTCATCACTGCAGCAACCACGCTGAGCTGCTGCTGAAAGTAGTCATTTCCTTTGCGGAGTGAGTAAAAAGCTAAAATGCAGGGAACGAAATGAATACAGTTAGCAGGGATGTACTCCTCTGTGTTGCTGTGTTTTCTTACCTAAGGTAGAAAAAGGAGGGTACGGAGAGGAAGTGCTCACGTGGACTATCTAAGTGCACGTTGTGCGTGAACGGCAGTTTGTTTTAAAAGGTTTCTGTGATGAAGCGGTTGAAGAGGAGGGGAGGACCTCGGGTTTGACTCGAAAACGGATCACGGATTTTTCACCATTAAAATAGTGGGGGGGGGGGGGGGGCACACAAGGTTGTGCAGGGTTCAGAGTGTTTAACCCCCGTGCTCTTTACCCTGACCCTGACCCGCTGACTCGTGTAATGCCGATCCCATGCTATTCACATATCCGACTGTCGGGTTCCCAAAATAATACATACTCAGCAGTGCGTACACACAACTGCACACACACACGCGAACCAGAACACATGCAACGATAACCCCCCCCCCCCTTTTCTCCCATGCACAGGCTGTCCCTCTCCTGGGTAAAAAGGGGGAGCAGGGCATGAGCGGGACATCGTCTTGACAGATCATTCATCAACGTCACAGTCGAGAAACACTCCGAAGACTCCCCTGACGCACACCGGATGGCCCTCCACGCTCGTGCCTGGTCGACCACGACACATACTTCTTTGTGTGCGGGTTTGTATTCAAGTTTGTTTAAACTCTGACAACAAGGCAGCGTGCCTATGTCTACTGAAGTGTGTATAATGTCACCAAAAAAAAAAAGAAAACATAGCCCGGATCCCTTATGGGATTTCATTCAGTTATTTAAAGTACAATTTGAGTTTGTCTACACAACTTTACTGTCTGATGGGTCTTATAATTGAATGAATTTAGAGATTTCAAGATTTGGACTGCCTTCCTCCAGAAATGTAACACTCAACGTACTGCTAGCCTTTATTTGTACACAGATTTACTTACACACACACACACACACACACACACACACACACACACACACACACA
>NW_022280051.1:1243870-1255877 GCF_004355925.1 Anarrhichthys ocellatus | reverse complement strand
CACACACACACACACACACACACACACACACACACACACACACACACCTCCCTAGGTTCCTCCTACAGTTTATGACCTGGACGTCACCAATCAGGAGCTGTCACCTCTAATCACGTACGAGTAGTCAACCCTCAGATGGACTGCAGTATACATTATAACCAGCACTGGTATTTGCACATGATTTTTATCGGTTTCATGTTATGCAAACTGAATCCTAGAAGTCAACGTGGCTATGATTGAATGATCCACTTGGGACAAACTTATGTATTTAACTTTGATGCTCCCAGTATGGCAGGAACACATTTTACTACGAAGTCAAGAGACATATCGTCTCGGTAGACATAATTGAGCTGTTACGAGAAAGCGTCTTCTTTTCTACCTCCGCCATCATCCCTTCCAATGCAAAGCTTAATGCAGTGTTTGTAAGTGTTCTAATTGAGAGATGAGGAGCAATATCACACTTGGCTGATTACAGATGGGCTTCCATATTTTACACACACACACACACACACACACACACACACACACACACACACACACTATTTAAACCCACACAAAAACACAAATGCAGGGTGAGATATGGAGCTTCTGTGTGTGCTAACCCTAGGAATCACCCAATAGTTCAAATTTGATTCCACACAGTAACCCAAAGGTCTATTCATCACACACTCATTGGTGTTTTTCTTCTGGTGGGTGTGAGATGTCGTTGCCATTTCATACATTTAATTAATCAATTAATCCAGTGAGGGGGGGTAAGTTCCTCTCTGTGCCCGATGAGGCCCTTATGGAGCCATTGTATTCGCGCACGCACGCACGCACGCACGCACGCACGCACACCAACTTGTGTGCTCACAGCAACAAAAAGATTGTTATTTGCAAATTCAGAACATTAACTCGCTTCTAAAAACATTCAAGCGCCCACAGCCAAGACCTTCTTTCAAACCAAAGGGCATGTTTGTGGTAGAGCTGACATTTCAACTCCTCTCTCTCCAACTCACTCACTCCAAAGGCAAAGATTATGTCTCCTTACAAACCGAGACTCTGTAAGGGGGAGCGCTGCATGGTGTGAACCTGTACTACCTTAGGCTGCAGTTGGTGTTTTTCTTCTCACTCAATTAAATGCTTTCTTTCCCACCACACACACACACAGTATACAATATAATAATATCTGGCGTATAGATATAAAAAGCATCAACAAAGCACAGCTGCGTCACATTTCCGTGGCAGTGGCAGGTATGTGGCCCAGGGCAGCTGGGTGAGAGCCCTCGGGAGAGGATGTGTTTGGTGTGAGATAACCAGGCAGAGGTGGATGGCGGTGCTACACCTTGAGCGGTGAGAAGAAGGCAGAAGAAGAAGAAAAAAAAGGCTTTGGAGGTGAGCTCGACTCAGAAAAATGTATCAGGATTTCTATTTAGTAGAAGAAAAAGTGACTTCTTCTACATTATTGTTTGAGAGCAATTTATAAAAGACAATAATACCATTAAATATTGCAGTGTGTAACATACTGTGTATTCCAGTGCTAGATTTGCTCTTGTTAACTTCCTACAGATGTGAATATAAATCTGTATATTTAAACGACAATTCAAAGAAAAAAAAAAAAAACGGCGCGGCCCGACGTCGTCAGTGCTCGGGCCCTAATTACTCAAACACGTATGTAAAGAGCTGGAGGATTGGTGATAAAGAGTGCAATCAATGAAAACTCATTCGTTCATCCTACCGCCTCTCTTTTGACCTTTTAAGAACATTCAGAGCGGATCTGACCAGTTTGAGATCCTGCACATCATCGCGGTTCAAGTAAGGCCAAGACGAGAACACAGAATCCAATAATCAGCGGAAACATCGCCTTAGTGATCGCAACTTAGTCTCTCTTGGGAGTGGAGGAAAAGGAGATTGGTGGGATCCACTTCAAGTGCAGCCGAAGTTGCTGCGAGTAAGAGTGGTATTTTTTTATTGAGGCGCCTCATTCCTTGATAATTCTTAACAGCTGTAAAATTGTCGACCGGATGCTTCGGCACAATCCATTTCAAGACCGATAATGCAGTAGAGGGCTCCAGAACACATTTGGACTAAATGGGAAAGCATTCAGATTATTTATTTTTACGGTGAGCAGGCCTATTTTAGCTGAATTAAAATGGCTATTGTGCCGTTTCGCTGAGATTCTCTTTTTGCTAACAAACACAGGAATGGCTTTGGATTTTGTTTCTGGTATTGGCATGTGTGTGTGAGCACGTGTGTGTATACAAACCACCCTAATACCCTCTGTCCTCCTTCTTCCACTTGCGTCCTAATCGCAGGGCATGGCCGATGCAGCTAACAGGTGTATTGTGTTGTGATTGCTGTGTCTGTTGATGGGAGCGTGTGTGTGTGTGTGTGTGCGCGCGTTGGATGATAGGGAGTCTGTGGGGAGAGGGGGGGAGCCAATCAACAGGAAGCATTCGGCCCCCTGCAAATAAACATTGCCTCCACACATCATTACAAATAAAAAGGTCAGTGTCATTACGGTTTCTGGTGGTGGGTGTGCGAGCGAGCGTGTGCATGTACAACTAACACTTGTATATATATATATATATATATATATATATATGTGTGTGTCTGCCCGGGTTCCACCCTCCCGTCTCACAAAGCTACATGTGAATATGAAATTTAAAAAGGTCAACATCATTAGCAGGCCATTGGCAGCTGAACGCATCGGCAATACAGTGAGCACTCGGGCAGCTGACAGAGAGTGAATGAAATCAGTCTTTATGTGGCTCCAGAACAAGTTTTGTGTGCATACAAAACACGGCAAAACAGGCAAACACATGCGCGTATGAATAATGAATGCAGGGGCACTTGCTGCGCTCACACACACACACACACACACACACACACACACACACACACACACACACACACACAGAAACAAAAGGACTAGTTAGTGGCTATTGTTTGGGGATGCTGGGGACGAAGCTGAATGATGCTTAGCTGAAAAAATAGAGGGCCGATGCATAATGTAATTGTGGCTCTGGCGTGGTCTTGGCTGATGAAGTAAAAACCCGCAGAACACAAACAATTAATCCGCACTCACGAACACAAGCGCACCGTACGAGCGGGCGCACAGGTGGCTCGACACCACCGTCTTTGCAGGTGTTTCTCTTATTGTGCACATTGTGTGCATGCTTGTATGTTAGTATGTCACAAAGTGAGCATGTAAAGGGGACATGGGGGGGGGGGGGTTCCCAACAAGATTAATGGAGCCAATCTCCAGAGCTATCCAGCAGAGTGACCATACCCTCCCTATTCTACTTTCTGTTTCTATTCTATTCGCCATCTCTCTACCCCCCCCCCTCCCCTCGATCTAACTCTAATTAAATGAATCAATCAGTGGCAACACCAAAGCTGGACAGATAGCATCGCCCTGCTGGGGCCAGCAGCATATACGGCTGTGTGTTACTATACTGTTGGAGTCCAGTCCATGAAAAGTAAAGATAAGCAAGAGAATGGAAGGGAATAAGTATGGTCACAATAAATGAAAGACAGAACAACAGAGACATCGAATAAGCATAAAAACAGAACAGACTGATTTGTGGCTTGCTTGCCTGCCTTTCTCCTTTCTTTAACACTAGTGCTCCTCTGAAGACTTATCAGCTCAGGCTATGCTGTCACACAGACGCATGCATGGACCTTAAGCTCTCCCACTGAACTATATACTGTCCCAGTCAGCTCTTATCTCATGCTCCGAGTGGAGAATATATAGCCGTTGTCAGGCTCATCATCGTATCATTAGTATGTAATATATGTACATGATACATAAATGCAGTATTTGACACACCGCTGGTGCATAGTGATAGGCAAATCACTGCCCATATCGCTCGTATTTGTTAACCTATATGCCCAGACTGCATGGGTATGGCTTATTATGGAAAACTTAAGGCATGTATTCACCTTGACTCCTGCGCAGTGTCTCCACAAAGTCACTTTGGCCATTTCTACTGGTGAGATAACACAGACCAAAAGGTCAGAGAAATCACATTACATGAACGTATTTAATAATATCCAAACGTTAATGCTCTGGAAATGCATCTATAAATATTGGTATCATGCTGTGAGGGGGCAACAATAGACCAGAGGTAAAGCTATCACACAGCGTCAGAAGCTACATTTCATGCAGTTACTCTTTCATGTTACAGCAACGACAGAGTGGTGGCCTGCTGTGTATCGACGAGTCTATGTGCCGTGGCATATGCATGTGCAAAATGACATTTCTGTTTGGCTCCAAACTCCTCGACTCTATTCCAGAACAGGCGAACCGCTAATGTCTTCCTCCAATTTAAACTACCGCACACATCATCAACTTGCGCTTCAGCGGTTGCAAAGAGAGCAGATGAGTCTATAAAATGTGCCCCCCCCCACACACACACACACACACACACAACCCCCTACCCCCCCTATGGGTTGTTCCGTATGTGGCTCCAGCCAAGGTGTATGAGAGAGTGTGTTTAATGTGGTGTAGCAATATTGAGCTCTCTCTCCCTCTCGTCAACCACGCCGGCTCGGGTGCCAGCAGTGTGTGTCTCCCTCTGATAGCACCTGGCACAGAGAGCACCGTGGCACTTAAAGGGAGCGCATACAGTTAATGTGTGCACGCCAACACGCTCACACTCGAGCCCTCGCGTACAGATACGCGCACACAAAGACACACAAAACCGCATCTGCTCCATTATTGGAAACTAGCGACCATTATACGGTGCGGTCACTGTAATCTTTAATTACCTATTGCAGTCACAGAGTTGGTAGATTCCCCACCTGGTCGGTTAGAAGCTCCTGTCAGAAAATACCCGGTTAAGTTCATACTTTCAGGATAAAAAGGTGTCAAACCCCTTTATCAAAAGCACTCGTGACAACTAAATGAATGAAAGCTAGAGACCAAAGAAGCGAGCAGTCTGTCACAACAGTGACACTGAGGATGAAGGCCATCAAACGGCGGGAAGGCTCTCAAGTCGGAGGACCTAAAACACCACCACACACACACACACACACACACACACACACACACACACACACACACGTAGCAAAACAGACCCACAGATACACACAAGAAAACAAGTAACCATCCTGACCCTGGAATGTGAATGGCAGGAGAGGAAGAGAGCAAAGCTCTTTTATTTAGCCCAATTAAAAAAAGGCAAAAAGCCCAAACAAAAGGAGTGTTTTATTGCACTCCCCACTATCAGCAGAAAGGCTCATTAGCCACAGCAGCATAATTAGCAAGATGCTGCACTGCTCGTTAAGGAGGGACCCGAGCCGTAAACAAACCCTGCTGAACTCCAAACGCCCACGGTCTCTCTCTCTGTAATGATCTGCCACCGCTGTTCCCTCCCAGTGAGAGAACCAGGCACACAGACAGGAAGGCTCTGACAGAAACAAATACACCGCAACACACACACACACACACACACACACCCACACACACCCACACACACACACACACACACACACACACACACACACACACACACACACACACACACACACACACACACACCCACACACACACACACACACACACACACACACACACACACACACACACACACAGATATCCAAGGTCTGCTACACAAACACCCACAGCACAGACAAACTACCTCTCTGGGACACTTTCTTCCTTGACAACTGCATGGACACACACACACACAAAGACGCATCACACACATGCATTTTTACAATATTGTAGACAAAGAGCGTCGCACAATACTGAAAATTCGGAATATCTGACAACTGACGGATAGAAAATCTTGCCAGCTGTCTGGATCTTGACTTTGGCACCGCGGTAATCTTCAACCTGCCATGAGCTTGTGTTAAATGAGAAAGACTGCGAAAATAAGCTAGATGAGCCTGTGGTTGAATGCGGTGCAGTCAATGAGGCAGTCCATAACAGTTCATGTTTGGTTAAGTTCAGAGTTTAACAGGTTTTGTTTGGACTGTTTGCTTTAAATTTATTCACCTCTGTTGTATTGGGACGACGGCACGTATTCTAGAGGTGGATTTCTGAACCCGTCGGCACACAAATAAAACAAAATGTGCTTTGAAAAATACCAGTAGAAGTAAGGGAGGAAGAGGGAAATATGATTTGTATGCGATTTGAGTGAACTGATGACTTCTGAGGGAAAAATTGAAAAATGATTCTCACGTAGACACATACACAGCTTGCAGCGTTTAGAAAGACATCTCTAAAATAAGCACAAGCACAACAAAGCAAAGCTATATTCCATGGCTGCTGGTGCGGCCACACAGTCACAGTGTGTGACATGAGTGCATTTGACGACTCCTCTGGTAGGTCAGCTATCGTAAACTGGCTCTCTGTAGAAAAATGGCCCTGCAGGAAACAGCGAATGGTAGATCCAAGTGTTATCCAAGTGTTATATAATCACCAGTTAGCAACAGCTGCAAACTCAACGATCAAGCACTATTTCAGCTGCAATTATGATCCTGTGAGATAGGTGGCAGGGCGGGCCTAATGAGGTGAGAGCAAGAGAGAGAGGCTGAAAGTGTGTGTGCGCGCGCGTGTGTGTGTGTGTGTCTGTCTGTCCCTGAACCTGAACCTATTGCGATCACAGACAACTGCAAGGTGAACGTACTCAAGAGAGCCCTCCTCTATTGAACAGCGGTACAGAGGGGAAACAGTGCCAAACAAACATGCAGTGTTGTTGTTTTCTTTCAGCCTCTCTAACTGCTCACATGCGGCTATGCTACACACATACAGTGTGCATGCATGTGTGTGTGAACTTGTGTCAGCAATAGTCATTTTACACCTGTGCAATATACCAGAAATACTATGTGAGGTTTTTTAGTGACTCTTGATTGAAATGTGGTAAACTTGGTGGTGTTGTATTGAAGAGCCTTGAAGAGCCTTGTACTGTGCAGCGTATTATTAATCGCCCCTCATGTTAGGTATATATTTGGTGTCTTGAGAACGTATGCTGGATGTTGCTCACCTGCAGCAGCGGTCTCTGGACGCCCAGAACCTTCATGGTGTCAGCGTTGGCAAGGATCTTCAAAGGGTCAGCTGCCTTGCTCACTGCCATAATTTCCTTGTTGATCTCTGTTCGCACCTAATGGTTCGGAGACGACGTTGAATGGAATAAATTATGCCATTGTGTCATCTAGTTCTATCAATTTCTAGAAGTCCTAAAAGGGAACAGTACCACATTTTGACCAATTGGCTTTCAACACCCCCACAAAATCTAATATAGTACAAAAAGTCCCAGCTATTCAGTAACAAGAACAGATTGTGACTTTCAAAAACAGACTGTAAAAATGTGTTTTTAACAAAAATGTGAGAGCCAAAAAAATGTCTGTTATTTTTGTTACCAGAGCCGAGTTTGTTATTTAAAAAATGTGCCGATGTCAATCTGAAGCATTGCTTTGACTGCTGATATGCCACTCCGTCAGATCTACACGGCATCAAATCTATCATTTCACTAACCTGGTTGAGGAAGAGGTCGTTGATGTAGTAAGTTAGGAAGGCTCGGAGTTGGCACTGCTTGGCCTGACCCGGCCCCATGTTCATCTCTATCTCCTGGATGAACCTGAGGAGTCGAGGCAAACAAACAATTCAGAACACACCAACATCATAACCACCTGTGAGCGGAGGGGGCTCATTCACCACCGTAATGTTACCACAGGAGCAATGAGACGGGCTTGTGACCAGCAACACGGTAACCTCGCATCAACGGGGTTAGATCCGCCGTGGGTAACTCGTTTCGGGAAGCTCTGTATGACTCTCAAGGTGTCTTTGAGCAAGGTAGTTCATGTAAACGAGAGGAGCTGCTTGGTGCCATTAGCACAATATTTGAGTTATCCTGACTCTCAGATGTGAGTGTGTGCAGCTTGTCTGTAAAGGAAAGTAAACTAGAAGGTAAAATAACCGCAGATATCAGGGCTATTTACAGCGTTAATGATACTAAACAATCAGAGGTTCTGTATGGCTGCTCTCTTAATCCCGCCAGAAAGCTGATGCCCGGTCGTTCAGATCGGGTCAGACAGTAATGTATGGGTTCGGTAGAGGCACACTCACACCTCGTTTGTCAGAGAATCATTGGTCACTGGCCTCGTCTCGCACACACCACGGGGCAAACCGTGCAACAGCGAGTGCCTTCTCAAGCGCTTAGCACGTATAAATGTGCAAATAAATCAAACTCCTCACAAAAAGAATTCTCTGACCTACAGGACCTGTAATATATATGACCTAAACTTATAGAAGGGAGAGAGAGAGGAGGGGAAAAGAAAAAGGGTTCATGTGAGAAAAGAATACAGGAGTTGAGCTACAAAGATGACTCTTGACGGTGATTCGGTTGGATAAAGCAGGAGGACGACTCCATGATTGCGTAATGGATGATTGATTGGCTAAAGGTAAGCCTGCATGCTGTAAGCCTGTGCCTGTGCCTGTAAGCCTGTGCCTGTACATGTACGTACACGTACGTACATGTACAGGCACAGGCCCACATAAAAAACACATGCAAACAAACACACGAGGAGCATATGCTGAAAGATCACACTACTCAGCATCGGTACCCAATTAGTCAGCAAGAGCTGAGGCAAGTGTGTGTGTGTGTGTGTGTGTGTGTGTGTGTCAGAGTGAGCAAGAGAGAGACAGAATGAGCGAGGAACCTAAACCTATTCTAAATCCTTCATTGATTCACACTGAAACTCCACCACAACAGAAAGTTAAGTAGGATAAACTCTTCTGTGGCCTCATTAAAACCGTCAAGCTTGCAAAACAATGGGGGCCAGATATACAGCTCCTCTGTGTAAATATATAGAGAGAAACTTAAACTCTCCTCCTTTACAAAAAGAAAAGACAATTCCTGCTGACAACTTCATTTCCAAAAATTGATCCGAGGACAAACGTTGGCCAGTTTTCAACGTACATCGCGTCCTTCTGAGAATCCATCTCCGGCTGTCATTATTGTCATTGTTTCAATACGAAGTGTCAAGATGATGGATGCTTCAAGTTAGCATGTGAGCACAGATGGATTTTTGTAGGCAGGGGTGATAACGTTTGAGTAATGTAGCAGGGGACGAGGCAGTAAAAACGGCTCCGTCTATCCAGACGGCCATCTGGAGCCGAGCCGCGGGCCCCCCCCCTTTCACCAGGATACCGAGCCCATGGGTGCTGGGAGGAAGTTTAGCCAAGCTAACCGGGCTAAAAGGGTCTGCTGGGGGCGGGCAATAGTTAGCACACCCAAAGAGCACGTTGTCAGCAAATTTACATTTCAGCAGTATGAGGTTTGTGAGCAAGGCAACATGCATTAAACTGAATGTTTTCTCAGAGGATTCAGAAGAATCATTTTGGAATATAGAGACGCAGGGCTGGTTAAAATGCAAATGGGTAAATAAGACGGGGCAGAGCACAGCAGAGCTCAAAGACTTCCAAACGGATCCTGAAAGAACATCTCTCCCAGCTCATTATCATTAGAGCCACAGCTCCCAAATGTTCCTCGCTGATGGCGTGACATGCTGCATAAGGGAATAACAGCTTCTGGTGGAGATGATGGCGGCGATAACAAATGACACCAAACAAGTTAACATACGCGTGCACACGCACACACACGCACACACACGGAGACACGTCTAACTTGTCTGAACTCCAAATTAATCGCAAACCACCGAAGGCTGCACGAGGCCATTTGCAGAAAGTCGTACTTTGTGCCAAACCTCCGACACAAAAACACGGAGAGATGGCCTGACCTCTCACCGAGACTGACTGACAGCCTCATTTTGATCTCTCAGGGCTACAACTGAGCACGTCGGTCTGAAATGACATTTTCACCAGCTGTCATGAGCTAAGTACTGCGCTACTATCTCTCTGGCTTCAGGTCCCTCTTTATTGGCAGTGGAAAAAGTTCTGGAAGAAGTGCAGAGCCTTTCTACATCAACCAGTCAAAGCACATACCAGACATGTTTTAAAAAGGCAATGCAACCCTGCTTTACACAAGCAGGTAACGTCCTTCAAGACCTGTTATTGCTACTGGGATGATAAACATGACTGCACAGCTGTATAGTTAAAGGCCTTACTCACATCACAGGCGTACCACACTACATAACAGCCAAGCCAACAGTAACCACAAATGGCATGCAGGCCTTCAATCACCTCAAAAACAATCCATAGGGGTGCTTTCAATTCTTTCAGAACCACAAGAGTTCAGTGACGGAGTTCGCTTCATCTTCTGAGGCTGTTATAATTGGACCTGATTAACGTCGTCGGTGTCATTGCCAGGTGATAACAAAACACACCAGTCAACCATATGGCAGCTGTACACAGGCGGAGGTGTTGGCCAAGTCGCAAAAGGAGACGCGCTGGTAGCGCTGCAAGAGACACAGCGGCGGCTTCACAGCGTGGCCTCGCCCCTGTGTGTGAAACCTTAATAACCTTAAATAATCTGCTTATCTACCCTCACACACACACACACACACACACACACACACACACACACACACACACTTCCAACTGGCCTAAAAATAATGTGGCAGACATTGACACAGACTGGCGTGCAGCAAAGGTTGAAAGAGCAGGCGTCGATTACAAGGAGGGAATTAGAATTAGATCATTAAAAAAAGGACAAGAAGCCCAAGACGGTGTTTGAGGTGCTAATTGATTCACTAAATACAATAATGAGGGCTTCTGATGAAAGTAACAATAAATAATGTGATAAGAGCAGATCTTTTGACGTTATAGAGCTCTGTCATGTTACTGGCCTAACTGACCCATGAGAGCATAAGATAAATGTATATGAGACTCGTGGTTTTAGATTTAAAACATGCATTTGTGTGTAAATACAGCAACTGGGATGTTTAATTAGAGCTGAAACAATTAGTTGATTCACTGACAAGTACAATAATTTGGAAAATATTCTGATAGATTCATAGTTTTAAAGAGTTTGACCTGATGTTTGACCCATCCATCCACCCTGACCTCCTCCAAACCTGGACTTTCATTAAACGTGTTTGTGATACATTTAATACAAATGGAATTCGGGAGATAATACGTTCCCTCAAAGTAAGTGACAATGCAGTGTTGTTGTATGGGAAAGTCATTTTTTTGGAGACCAGGATGCAAAAAAAAAAAAACACACATGCACACCCCCCTATAGAGGGTCACATTCTGAGGGAGTTTGCCGTAATATCTCCGTCTTTCGTCTGGATCCAACATGGCTGCACCGGTGACACAATCCAAACCCAGTTTCTTAGCAGCAACTGCCGTTGATTGCACTTGACAGCATGCAATTATCTGTCATTAGGAAACAGATGTCAGAGCCTAGGGTCTGAAGCTGGATAATTGTAGATGCCATGCCCTGTGTGTGTGTGTGTGTGTGTGTGTGTGTCAAGAAATAACATTCTTGAATGTATTTATACCAACAGGGATTTGGCTAATGAGTGAACCCACTGCATCCCCATGGCTCTCTGATCATTCGGAGAAAGCCACGGTTTGATTCTTTAAAGATGGCAAAACAAGATGAGAACAGACAGGAACAAAGATGTTTTATAGCAGCGGCTCTGAATTCATTTCCCACTGGAAACTAAACCTGAGGTAACAAATGCTCCTTTAAATGGAAAGGGTTGGGATCCCATCATCCATCTTTATCTGCAGCGGCGGCGTAATGATGCCGAAAAGAGAAGCGGGATAAAGACAAAGATTTGAGAAAGACGGCAGAAGGAGAGCGTGCTACGATCGATTAGAGACTCAGCATTTTTTTTTAAATCTCCCAGAATTCCCCCCAGGCACGAACCCATCAGCTATGGTGAATTCTGATTTCGCCGCCCAGAGAGGAAGGCTTGTTCTGTAAAGACCTGTCACACGCCAAGGACAGGACACACTGAAGCCCTGCCCACTGAGAGAGGACGACGACGACGAGAGGCATGTGTGTGCGTACCTGTGTCCACGACACATCCTAAATCCCTCCGTCTCACTCACACTCTCTCACACACACACACACACACACACACACACACACACACACACACACAC
>NW_022280051.1:1236640-1243860 GCF_004355925.1 Anarrhichthys ocellatus | reverse complement strand
ACACACACACACACACACACACACACACACACACACACACACACACAGTCTTGGACCGACATTAAAATGTACGGCCAGATGTCAATACATCAATACACCACATCCAGTGACACTCGAAAAGCACTTATCGTAATACCATTCTTCCTACTCGCAGCACCCGGCCGCTTCACGAAGACTCGAAAGTCATAAAAGGATTTTAATGGACGGGGGTCACTTTATGGGCTTTATGGCACTGCCAACATTAGCTTTCATTTCATCGGATCAGACAATAAATAGATAGAATGGCAGCTTTTTAATTGTTATCCAACTGCACATTCAATATTGGTTCTCTGAGATTATTAGACACTCCAATACACACTAGTCACTGACAGTGTAAGGCACACAGTAGGACTATAAAGACCTACTCAAGAGGTAGTACTTAGCTGTAGCACTGCATTAAAGAATAAAACAACTAAAAACTAAAGAAAGAAAAAAAATCATATTTTGCATGGCTTGAACACCTTTTAATACCCAAGATGTGTTGCTTAAAAAAGATAAATTCACCTTTCAGTTAAATGTATCAAGACACCACAGCAATCACCACCACCACCACTGGATGGCACTGTGTCAGCTTCCTCCACCAGCTCAGGCTGCATGACCAGTCGACTGAAGTCGCTTTTATTATTTATTTTTTTGTGATCACAAATGGTTTTGAGAAAGAATTGAGATTCCAGTTGGTGTGTGCCATCTGAAGCCTGTTCAGGATTTGTTGCAATGTGTGTGTGTGTGTGTGTGTGTGTGGCGGGACGAAAGACAAAGACAGAAGGAAATCGATGGGCGAGTGTATTGTTGTTTTTATTATGAATGTTACAATACTGTGGGTAATTAAGTGTACCAGCATGTGTTTTCATCAGTGCCTGGTGAAATGCATATGGTCTTCCCACACACCGCCCACGCCTCTGCCAGACTCCCTGCTGTTTACATCCCGCTCTTGCCCTCGACGCTGCATCACACTCGCTGAAGGCTTTCGGTGTATTTGCACGTGTGTGAGAGCATATGTGTGTGGTGTGTGTGTGTGCAGGCGTGGGGGGGGGGGGGATATGAGCATGTGTTTGTTTAAGAGAACAAAAGAGAGAAAGAGAGTAGTGCCATGGGAAGGTGCATTATGTAAATGATGTGCGTGTCCACATGCTTACAGCAGCAGGTATAAATGGGCTTCATAATCAGGACCTTTCCTTGGGAGAGCGAAGCTTATGGGATATAAAACAGGACAGCACAGACGCATAGACCGCAGTGGAAGACATACACACTTAAGGTTTCACGTCGCACACAAAGAAAAAAAATCCCAAAAGGATTTTTTTACGCAAAGCTGCCCCCACCAGATAAAACATGCCTACAGAGCTCCTTTTGGTGAAACGTTGTCCGAGCTAACTCAACAGGTTTCCATCTACCCAAGACATGAGCAAAATCAAACCAGCTGAATTTTGGTTTATGGAATTTGTGCTTGAGTGAGGCCTCTTTCACAGGATGATCACAGGTGCAAACAATAACATGAATGGAATTTCATTTAGCCGCTTCGGTTTCAGGGTCCTGCTATCGTGCATGCCGGCTCACTGTCAGACAAAGTGTCACGGCTTACTGGGAGCCGGGATATTGTTATTAAAGACACGTGTGCTGCTGTGTTGATGTCAAAATGTGTGCTGTGACAAAAGGCCTATATACCGTAACCACATTACAACCAGAGCTGTGTATGGATACCAGGCTTACAGCTGTATCCCAATAAAATCACCATGGCTGCTCCCATCGTGTCTTACAGTAGTTTGAGTATTAACTGAACTCAATTTAAATACCGTGTCTCTTATCTTTTCTTATACGTAGAACTATTGACATTGACAAGCCTCTGCCGACGCTGTAAAAAAAGACTGGCAACACTGATATCAAGGAGGCCGTACCCCTCAAGTAACCTAATGAGAGACAGAGGTAAACTGGTGTATATCTGTATATTTGCCACGTATGTTCATTCTGTGCGTGCATCCATTGCTTGCATGCACATTTACACCAATTTCTGTCTGTCTGTGTGTGTGTGTGTGTGTGTGTGTGTGTGTGTGTGTGTGTGTGTGTGTGCTGGTGCATCGCAGTGTGGTGCAGACCAATTAAAACGGGGGAGATTGATGACCAGGGGCTCGGAGTAGCAGCAGCAGCAGCAGTAGCGGTAGCAGACAGCTGCTTCCTGCAGACAACAGGAAATGAGATGGCCTTGTTTAGCTGACGCTGCCAACACCAACACCACAGAGCCTCAAAGACAAATCACCCCCTTACCGCCGCTAGTGGCCTACTCCTCCATCTTCCTGCGGTGTGCTCTCCACCCCTCCATCTCTTTATCTCTCTCTAATTCTAGCCCAACACTATCGCTCTCATTAGTCTTTTCTCTCAGAGCAATGCAGTCAAAGGTGTATCAATACGGTATCGATAGGGAGTACAGATGTGCAAAGACAGATGCCGCCTCTATTATTTGATCCTTAGCAGCCACGTAAAGCCTTCAGATATCACTTGTTTGGCGTTTAATCCTGGAACTCCACTGTGGATTTCTAAGGAGCCCACTTAAGTAGAACTGTAATGTACAGTAAAGTAGTGAGAACCAATCACGTGGTCAGCTGTGTACTGCTGAAGCATTATTACGAGAGTAAAGTCCAGTTTACCTGCTCAGTGATAACAGCATGCTGGGGAATTATGGTCGACTGCTGAATCACTGTCTGCTTTTGTTGTTTATTACTGAAGGTCTATCCAGCGCTGCAAACCCCCCCCCACTCCACTAAAACTTGGTTTCAAAGACACACACCTTCCCTGGCGCATTGCCTCAGGCAAGGAAATCAGAGCAGCAGGGGTGCAAACCTGTCCGCCGCTGGTTCATTCTCATTCACAACGGCGTTCACAATTTCAGTGGACCACATCTTTCAGATTTCTGAAGGTTTGTCACTGAAGTATGAAGTTTATATAATGGACCGTCTCCGCTGCCAAATGAGTGGTAAAGATGGACTCACAGCTCCACTAATGAGTCTTTAATAGCTGGTGAGGATCAGTTAATATGATACTTAATGGAATAGCAGCATGAAATAGTGCGGACAAATTACATGCTGCAAAATATGAGCTTCTAATTCGTGTCGTATGCTGCTGAATCTGCTGCTCTTCAATAATAGTTGGGAATATTGTGAAATATGAAGCACCAAAGCAGTTGTTTAAATGCTTGTTATTGCCATTTAAAATTAAGTGTTGCATTAACCTCCCTCTTGGAACATAAAGCACAATTACCATTCACTTTTAATAGCAGCTAAATATTGCAATATTTTTCTGTTTTCTTCTTTTACTATCTCGTTAATGGAGAAGAGCTGTGGGAGTCTCCACTCTCTGACATGCATCACTGACCCATTAAGACCACAGAGTGGCAAAGATGCCTTTAATGTCACAACGGGACGCGACCGGGCCTGAATCGCTGCTTTTGCGCTCACTCCACAAAGTCCGACAATACGGACAGAGAGGCAGGTGACGGCGCTGTGCACGGCTGGTCCCATGGTGTGCATGTGTGTGTGGGTCCATGTATGGGCCTCTTCAGGACGCCTGTTTTCTTAATGACAGGCCCCAATTGCTTAGTTCAGACACACACACACACACACACACACACACACACACACACACACACACACACACACTATTCTCTAGTCAGATAGGCAGGTGCCGACAAATACTGTATCTGGTCTGATTGTACTCTGCTCAATGCTTAAGTATTTAAGTGTTCATCTCCTCCTCATAACACAAGTCTGATTAATAAGCCGAGCATTAAGTGGCCTCCCACAGGTGACATTTACAAAAACAGTGGGAAGGGGAATGCTTTATGAAAGTACAGCAGTAATTAAAAACAAAGCCGATCGAGTAGAATACAAGAACCAACGCGTCAAATGACTATTATTCTAATAAAACTGTATCCACGGCTTATTCTAGGGTGCATTCACTTTGGCAGTTTAGTCTCGTCCAAGAGACTAAACAGAGCAATGCTTTGACTGCATTGCCTCAACACCCATAGCCAGGTCGACATGAATGGATGAATGATCAAACTCTGGTTTTGGGCTCTATAACTCAGACCTGCAAACTCTAAATCAGTGTTTCGCAAACTTTCTGTTTTTTTGCCCCTGAAGAAAATTTGAATAATTGTATAACTAGTAATTAAAGCTGCGAAGATAAATATAGCTGGAGTAAAAAGTAGAACATTTGCCTCAGAGATGTAGTGAAGTAGAAGTATAGTGGCAGAAGTAAATGTGTTAAAGTGTCATTTTCCTCTCTGTGAGTCATTTCTCAGTTTCTGCAAAAGCTGAAGAACTTTGGGTCAAAGGAAAAAGTAGTAGAAGGAGGCTTTAGACCTAATTAGAGCAAGTATATGTAGTGGCCTTAACACAGAGCCAGAGATAAAGCAAACACGACAAAAACAAATCATATGCCAATACGAAGCTCTTGCACGTTTTTCTGGGCTGTTTGTATTTTGCGTCTTTGGAAAAGTCCTTTAAAGAACTTCTGAAGTCGTGAATTAGAGCAGCCGGACGAGAACCGATAAAACAAAGGGAGTCAAAATGATGAAATGAGCGTTAGCTCCAATCTTTTCTGACCTCGTAAACACCGACACGCCCACACACATTATGCTCTTTTCTAATCAGAGTTGATGGTGATGATATAGTCTTTTCGAGCCACCGAAGGACACCCGTGGTTCAGTGAGTGACTCAGCGAGACTGAAATGGCAACAATCCCTGGGAGAGCTAAGTACGAAGGCACTTTTCAATTCCCCCGAAAACTACTGAGAAAAACACTTTAACCTGCACACACAGCACACAAACGGCTGGCAGCCAAGATGGACACGACGAGTCTATTTTGGCCCAAAGGGGAGAGTGAATGGAAAGTTGCCCCGCGGAAAGCAGGCAAGTGAGGTCAAAAGGACTGTTGTGAGGAGATGGCAACGCTTTTGATCTATTCTCAAAGATGCAATGGCCACGGGTGAAAGACGAGTTGTATAGCGTGTGTAAAAACAACCAAAAACTAGCTTCATCTTACGTTCCCATGCAGGTGTGTGTGTGCTACGCGCTGTATTTTCTTCACAGCAGCACAGAGTGCCTGCCATAGTCTCATAGACGCCGAAAGGTTGATGCATTCCCCCAAACAGGTTGCCAGGGGAGCGGCTTCACATCACCACATCCTCTGATTGAAAAAAAAAAAAAAAAAAAACCTTTATATGCATCACCTCGTCTCCTTACTCTATGCCCTTATCTCCTCCTCTCTATCTCGCACTCTTCATTTCACTCCCTTTTTCTCTCCCCCTGCTGTCATCTCTGGTCCCTTATCCACTGCAGCGCTTTAGACTCTCCCCTCTCACCCTCTTTCCCCTAATTCACCTGCCCCTCTCTATTTTTACCACTCCATTGCAGTTATCTCTCCACGGCCCCGTTTCAATACACTCCCTCCCCTCCCAGTCATACCTTTCACTCCATCCCTCTTCTCTCTCTCTCTCTCTCTCTCTCTCTTTCTTAGCCTTCCACTCCACTTAGACTTTTATGTTAGCGTAGGACTTTCCATCCTGTGGCGTCCAGGTAGTAAATTGAAATGGTTCTGGGCGGCTCCATTGAAGCCTGATTGAATTTAAAAAGAGAAAGTACCATAAAGAGAACTGGTGGTGAGACTTCTGTAATACACTGAAGGGCTCCCCAAAGCTATGACAGAGGAGGGGAGGATGGGTGAAGAGGAGAGAGGTAGGAAGGAAGGAGGACAAAGTGAAGATGGAAGAAAACAGTGACAGAAAAAAAAACAGGAAACAAATGAAGAAAAAAAAGTGAGAGCAAGAGCCCTGAAGGAGGAGAGAAAGAAAGAGGGAGGGCGAGACTGGGAGGGCGGATTGATTGAAGTTGTGTAAAACTCTTCATCGGCATGAAAGCCAGCCCATTACCCCATCGAGCACGAGCACACAGACAGACACACAAAAAAAAAAAAACCTTGCAAGCGTACACCCTTGATCGTGACACCTCACAGAAATGCCTCAATCACAGTTTGCATGGCCTGGAGGGAGCGAGGTGACAGGTCTCATATTGAAGACGGCCAGCAAAATGCAATTCCAGGAAGTCAGCTCCGGGGCGGCGTGTCTGTCATACCTACAGCTTTGATAATACTCCCACACATCACATTACACCGCCGGAATAGCCACCTCTAGGCATACGGGGCATAGTGTACGCACAAGTACCTGCGCACACGTACGAGTGACGCGCACATGCAAGGCTTTCTGTATACATTACTGCCAGGGGAAATGTGATGTTAGGGGTTAAATTATTCATTGACGCTTTCATTGCCTGTCCGAGCCCGCTTGTTGTTGTGTGTCATGTCTTGGTCTCTGTGAGAGTGTGTGTGTGTGTCCACTTCAAAAGGGCTCTCAGGGGGAGAGAGGCAACCTTGAGCGGGCACTGACCTTTAACTTTGTGTTTCACTTTCAAGTGACAGGTGTGTGTATGTGTGTGTGTGTGTGTTCATGTACATGGCCATATGGGTAAACAGAGAATCTGTCCATAAAATATTTCAGGTGTCAGGATGACCAGAGGGAGGTCAGGAGAGGGGTGGAGGAGGGGAGAAGACAAGAGGGAGAGGAGAGAGGAGAGAGGAGAGGAGGGGAGAGCTTCCGATCCAAACAAGTTCCCTGATGGATATTTTTTTCTCGAACCACTGAGTAATTTGTGGTTCCCATCAGATCATAGAGGGAGTTCGAATTAATTAACAAGACAATGAACTGTAATTGATATAAACGAGCACTGAAATGTCAGTAGAGTGTGGTCTTTATTATTTATTAAAGCAGCAAATAATACAGTAGATATTAGGTTGCGGTCTCAGAAATTGGATTTTATTTTGAGAAAATCTGAACGAAAGTTACAAGATGGTTTGGGTAGCGTTCATATTTGAACCGACGACGGTTCCTGGAATTCAGTACCAGTACCTAGTGGTACCCATTTTCAGTACTTTACAACCCAATCCAGAGACCAAAGGTAATGGTAATGTTAACATACACTATAGCATCTCTGATCGTTTTCCACTTCTCCACTACCATCGACTCAGCCTGCTACTTCGTTAGCATGAAATACTGAAAATAGCAATTTGTTACAACTGATTTGTTGCTTCCACACACACACACACACACACACACACACACACACACACACACACAC
>NW_022280051.1:1219739-1236240 GCF_004355925.1 Anarrhichthys ocellatus | reverse complement strand
CACACACATACACACACACACACACACACACATATATACACACACACACACACACACACACACACACACACACATATACACACATATACACACACACACACACGTATGTTAAAGAAACTGAATAATCAAATGGGTAACATTAGAACAGAACTGATCAATTAGTTTGTCATATTAATGGTTTGGGACATGTTTAAAGGCAAGACTCTTTGGTTGCAGCTTTATGTGATAATTAACTGAATATCTTTTAGGTTTTGAAGTATTAGTCGAGAGAAAAAATAGCAATTCGATTATGTTTGGATTTAGGAGATTTTAATTTTTAACTATTTTGTTAAAACTAAAGATTAATCAATGATAGAAATGATTGCCATTCACAGGCCTAGATAACATACGGGGTGAGCTGGGTAGAGTTACAACGAAGAAAATAACTGGAAAACAAGAACCTGAGAAACTAATGAATTCCCCGTCCTTGCCTATTCATACTCCAGGTCTGCGTAACGTTCTCTCGTCTTCCTTTGATCAACCAGACCCAATGGACTTCCTCTTAACATCTTCTATTCAGTCGTTGTCAGTCTGCTATCTTTGAGCGCAACGAAGGCGTTTGTCCAGGAATGCTCTCATTACCTTGGTGCAGTTGCCAAGGCAGCCGGTGTGATATTCAATACTTCTGTTGTTCCCCATCCCTCAAATCTCATTTACACTTGACACATGATATTTGCATAATGGCAGCACTCCATCTCCAACCGAAATACAGGGTGGAGGTGAGGTGTGCGGATGAGTGTCTGGAGCTAATGCTTGTTTGGTTGTGATGAGGACTTATGCATATCTAGACTCTCTCTGTGTGTGTGTGTGTGTGTGTGTGTGTGTGTGTGTGTGTGTGTGTGTGTGTCGCAAGCAGGGGTTAAATGACTTCCGTCTTAATCTAGCTCATTCATTAAGTCTGCGGAGAGCACTTCATTGGCTGATCTGGGACAATTTGCGGAAATGCTGGCAGGAACCCGTAAATGTGCATGTTAATCAGGGATGGCGTGACCCCAATCGGTCTGAGACAGGTATTAGGGTGTCAGGGAAGAGTCTTGCTCCAAACTGGTCTGTTCATTCATTCATCACAAGTTCTGGCAGAAACCGTTTTCAATGCACCACCATGTTGACGCTGGACACTACTGATCAGCAGAGAGAATAAACTAAACTGACTGATTGAAGTTGTTAGCAAGTGAGCCTCGACTCAGCACCCTGCTTAAATATTTAAAACAGGCTTGACATGGGCATTACTTTATAAGATCTATGAAAATAAAAGCGTTTACCTCGGACCTCTAGAAATGAAGCTGTCCACACAGGCCACTGTATCCTCTACGGGTATCATGTGTTGGGCTCCGAGTGACCGGCACTGAAGCTGCTGGTCGCCTCACACTTCCTGTGTAGACACGGTGCGAGTCCAGCTTGATCCGTAAAAGTGTTAAATCATTTTGTCAGCCTCAAACATGCACAGAATCTTACTCCAGATCAAACTATTCGTGTCTACATACCTCTGCACATATTATTGAAATAATCTCTCTCTCTCTTAGAATATACCAATTTGTCACAAATGCTGTGCCTCGAATATTTATCATGATATCTTTATGTAGCCCCCCCCCCCCACAAACACACACACACAGACACACACAAAAAGAAAAGAAAAATAACAATCCTCCCCCACATCCCTTCCAGCCTGAAAGCTAGTGAGCTAGAGCTGAGTGAAACACCGTACTTAGCAAATTGCATTTGAAACCAGGGGGGAATAAATACTACAGATAAAGACTGCTCTAATGTGCTCAAATCCATTAGAAATCTCATATTCACACATAGCTGAAATCACATTACAAGACACCCCTAATGTCATTTCACAGGGTTTTTCCACCAGCATTTGCTGCCGGGGTGAGACACTAACATCAAACATAATGGATTTTCGCCTTCTCCCTGCTCTCCCCACCTCCCGTCTGATGTTCGTTCCCCTCATTGAGTCTGTTCGGTCCTATTCTGGCTGAAATTCCCCTTCCAGTCATCATTGTTGTTGGTGCGAGCTCTATTTTAAGGTGGATGTGATGAATTTAGCCACACGGTTTTAGAGAGGAGACCACTCACAGGCACGGGGCTGTGGTGAACGCGTTGCACTCATCAACCCTGGAGGAATGCTTGGCAGTTCAGCGTTGTTACACTTTATTGCAAAAAGTGTTTCCATCCCTCGACTTTCCACGCTTCGCTTCACCGAAAAACAAGGAGAGCAGCTGGGGCAGTGTGGAAACAGCACGTGTACTCCTGGATGACTTTTAAAAATGAGGGGAAGTGAAGTGATTGACGTCTACATCGATTTTTCCCCTTCTGAGGAAAGATTCAAAGTCTTGGAGGGAACAGGGTAATCGTCTCAGAGATATATATTTACATTTATATCCTTTGCCTCTAAATAACTCATGCAAGGGGAGGAGAGGGTCGATATACAGTCTCAATCAGAGTCTGCCTGTTTGACTTTTCCACCGGTTGCACTCAACGGGCACACCGTGACTCCAGCATGACTGGTCGGGGATCAAACCATCACTGACAGGGGAGGAAGGACGAAAGGGGAGAAACATCCATCGCTTTTAAAAATGCACGTCTTGTCCTTATCAGAGCTGTGGCTTCCTCTTCATCTCGCGGTTTAGGTTTGGCGTGATTCATTTTAAGCCCAGGGGAGACATATTTGGTTTTATATCCAGAACCCTATCTGAACAAAGAATCTCTATGAGCGAGACGGAGAAAAATACGTAGTATATATACACACACCAAAATGAGGAGCAAGTAAACTCCTTTCCTCTATTCACACTGCAGCATGTGTCAAACATGGCAGTTATGTGGATATCCTAACCACAGAGGGGCAGTGACAGAATATACATATATAATGTGACACGCAAACACACATCATAACATTAGTTAGCCTGTAGACCTTGACTTAACCCACACACAAAAAAAAGAGAAATATTCTCCAGCCCCCGTTATTTATGTGAAACTCTCAGAAATCTCAGAAAAGCCTGGAGTCTGTTTAGCCACTATTGGATTAGATGCTGCGTTTGAGTCGAGACCATCTATCTCTGAGAATAATGAACTATCCAGAAAGATGGACTTACTTTTGCAACCACCAATTAGGAGATCACAAACAATCCTCTCAGAGGGAGTTGGAGCATTTTAATGAGCTTTAAAGACTCCTCGATTGGTTAACGGGATTTGTTTAGAGAGGTGTGCACAGGGCAGATGTGCTGGTCAGAGTTTAAAAGAAAAAAAGCTAACTCACTGCACTCTCTCCCTCATCTGGTACCCACTGTGTAACATACTATACAGGAACAGAAGGGCGGGGGTGCATGTGCATGCGTTTGCATCTGTGTAGTGTGTCTGAGGCCAGGTTTGTGTGTACATGTGTGCTCATCTGGAGCTGCCCTCCACACTCAACCAACAACCCACACACACACATCCATACGCCCCCCCGCCCCACACACACACACACATCTGCACAGGCTACTTCAGAAGCCGAGGCCCCAGACAGGGTGAGCAGATCAATCAATTACATCTCTGCTCCAGCAATCAAACAAGGTTATTATCAGGCAGCAGCTCAGCGACCTGGAAGGGCCCGGCCAATCAAAGGCCGCTGTGATGTGGGGGGGGGCCGGCGCTTCGCTCGTGTGATGGTAACGCAGAGTGGCAGCTCATGTTGTCGAGGGTTGGAAGGATGGGAAGACGGACGACTGAGGTGGAATTCAAAAAAGGGAGAAAACAGAAGGAAGTGTGTGGGACAGGAACAAGAGAGAACATCTGTAAGTCGCCCGTCTGTTACGGTGACGTTTCTCTCAGAAGGACAGGAGAAGATAAGAAACACAGAATACAGTTCTTTAAAATACGGCACTGTACATCATTCTGTTCAGGATTTCAGTTTTTCTGAAGGTAGGCTCTACATCCCAAAAAAGGGACATAAACCGAAGAGCGTGGTGAAAGCGTCTCTTCATTGTGGATCGCTAATTCTCTTCTTGGCAGCAGCTCCCTCTGGAATTCAATAAGCACTCCGTCCTCCCACTTCTGTCCTTTCCTAGCAACAGGTCTGAAGAACCCATATTAGGCTTAATTAAATTAGAATACACTCATAGAATGGAGACTTTCATTTCATTAAATTATTGTTGGTACCACAATTCACCGAGACACGCCGCACGTAGAAACGACAAAAATCTCCAGAGGACAATCTAATCCCTTTCAGAAGCAGCCAATCGGAGACAAACAGGCACTGCGGGGGACAACATGGAGGGGAACATCTGTGTGATTGTGACCTGGTCATCTGGACAAGGGCCAAACACATAACCATGTGTGTGTGTGCTCTGCGAGTATCTAAGGCACAAAGAAATGTTTGTCTTTGTCACAATCTATCTCTATTCCCAGTACCCGCTATTTTTCCCCCACGCACAGACCTAAAACCTCGGGGACCGCGCAAAGCCGACTTCATAAGAAGTCTACTGCTGAGCGTTCAGACCAACTAGACCCCCCTTTAAGCTCCGACCCGACGACTGTCTGCTTCGCACGAGTCTGTTGGACAGGTTGCCCTGGGAACAGAGTCTGATTCCATTATGGGATGGATAAACACAATCAAAGAGTTTATCCGCCTTCTATAGCCAGAGAAAAGACCCCCGCAATGATGGATCTAATCTCCGACACAATATCTGCTGTGTGTGTGTGTGTTTGGGGTGTGCGTCATGCCCAAAGTGTGTACCTCCGTCTCTGTGCATGCGTGCTCTTGTAAGACATAAGGAGATTGAAAACTCTGCACCTCACTGGAAAGTGGCTGAAGTTGCACTTTTGGAAAGCGATAAAAACCGGCAGTATTATTTAGAACACGGCGAGTGTGTGCGTGTGTGTATGTGTGTTGTCCTGTGGGGGAGGGCATCAGAGAGATAACAGAATAAAGATGCAGCAGTGCAGCAGCTAGTGACAGGCAGGAGCACCTGACAGATTCATAGCAAACTGGCACTGTGTTTTGCAGACATCCAGCAGATTTCCTTTTTTTTTTTTTTTTTTCAATCCTCTCTCTTTCACTTCCCATCTGTCTTCGGCTTCCCTTCTTCCGCGTGTATTTGTTTTCTCTTTCGCAACTAAGAACATATTTCGGCGTACTGAACATGATGCGTGATCCAATGCAAAAACAGATGTGGTTATATTAAGTACTATTTATCTCAAGAACTAATACCCCCCCCCCAAATTATGAACTGCCATACCAACATCACTTTCATCAGGCTAGGCTGCTCCCGGAGAATGTGTGGGAGTTTTGTTCAGGAGGTAGATGGGTCAAACACAGTAGGGACTACATAAGCAACCTGAGCACCATAGTTAGACAAACGTATGCAGACGTTACTGAAAGAAAGGATGAAGGCGGATGTCTTTCTGTCCGATAGCTCCAGGTTACACCTCACTGCTCAGTAGTCTCGTGTCTGGCCATCCTCTTGTCGTTTTCTCCCCATGTGTGGCATATTGCAGATGTATGAAGGATATAGATATATATAGATATATATCTATATATATGGCAAACAACTTGAATCCAAAGCAAGCCATACATGCAATCTGAGAGCCTTTCTATTCCTCTGCACTTCCTTCTTCCTCAGATGTATCTCTCTACTCTCATCCCACCTGTCTGTTTGTTTCCTCTTTTTTTTCATCATCTCTTCCTCTGTGTTTTCCTTTCATTCCCTTCCATCTGCTCTCGTCTCTCTGTTGTTGGTTTCTTTTCTTCTACCTTCTTTATCTCTCTCTCGCTCCGTCTCTGACCTTTCCGGTGTAAAATCCTCTCTCCGCCCGATTCCTAACTATGCTCACAGTTTTTTTTAATGGGGTGCGGGTTAGAAAGGGAGGGATGGGGAGGGGGCGCTATTTACCAAAGGAAAACCCTCCAGAACGAGTGAGGAAAGATTAGAAGGGAGCGCGAGGGCTGCCGGAGCAAAGCGGTACGTGTGCACGTACGTGTGAGCGAGCGAGACTGAAGACAAGACGGCCATGCAGCATGTTAATAGCCTGAGCGCAGACGCCTCTTTGAGGCCGACTTCAGATGTTATTGTTGAAGGAAGACTGTGGTCTTCACCAGTAATTAACGAGCCGCTGCCCGACTAAATGAAGTTTGGGGTTTAACCACAAATACATTTTTGCCATTTTCACATCTGCCACAGTGGGGATTTGCAAAGGCTGGGTCATACACATGATAACAAGGTATCGTCATGAAATGATCACAACAATGACTCTTTGATCAAACAGATCTCGTCGCTGGGACGTGTTAGAGAAGAATTTTGATCCTGTGCTTTAGGTCGTTTGCTCGTACTGGGAGCGAGGTCGTTCCTGCTGCCCGATTAACTCCGTAGTGGATCAACATCATAAAAAGACTGTGTAATTGCGGGACTTATATGGATCATAAATACCTGAGTAATGGGTGCCATTTTCATTTTAGCAGCAGGGAGCGTATGGACAGCGCCTACTGCAGCAGGACTGCTGCAGAGAAAGCAATAAACTCACTTGTTTTTTTTCCTCTGTCTGCTCGTCATTACTGAACACTAAAACACAGATATACATGCAGATAGCTCGGCTATCATAATAAGTGCCTGCGTCTGTGGCGGGACAAATCACGGCACCTTCTGGCTTTTGCAATTAATTGGGTTTACGGTCAATGATACCGCAAGATCATAACACAACTTCATGATGATCTTTTAACGCTGGACGTGTTCCCCTTTATGAATTAGTGTGTGTATTTGATTAGCACGGTATACGTGACTCCACAACTAAAATAATGACACTTGGCACAGCAAAGACATTTTGTGTTTGAGAAGGTAAAGAATTTGAGAAATGTCAAAAAATAACTTTTTTTAAAAACTTCTTTGAAGATACTCCATGTCACCTCTAACTCCTGCTCGTGGTCTGTGTGTGCCGCTCAGGAGGGGAGTTAATGAGAGTGTGAAATTAGTGCAGAATCATGGTGTGTTTTCCTTTTCGCCACAGGCCACAGCGGTGGGAGGCAGAGCCCTTCTGTCCTCTTCCTGTCATCTAGCCTTCCATCCGCTCCTCGGCCCTTTTCATCGCTGGTTCCTCTGTCCTTCCCCCGAGCGCTCTCTGTCAGCGTCCGACACTTCTGACTCTTTTCTCTGGACCGCGGACACTTACAGCGGAACCAACTCTGAGTACACCTTGTATGAGTTCGAGTGTCTGCACATCACCATGAGCACTTTTTAATAAGCTAATGCTGCGAGTGCATTCGGAGAGCACTGTGAGGGAGTAAAGCGTTCAATCTGGTACACCGACCAGGCTGATCTGAAGACCAGCACGATCATTCTAAAGTTCCTTTATGTTTTAACACACAAATGCACAGAAGGCGAATGAGTGAAATCCTGAATGAGACACGGGGAATCATTTGAAACTTTCAACCCAATCATCCCCGCAGGTCCCCAAAAAAATCTATTTGGAGTCAGAACTAGTAATTAGAAAGCAGCGAGATTAAAAACAGAATTAAATGGAATGGAAATCAGCCAAGCACAAGTACGATACTATTACATGAAGCCCTTCAGCAAGCAAGTTCAGGCCTTTGAGTCACCCATTTAAACTATTTTCAGAGATCTGGCCATCCTATCAATCACGATAACATCTGACTTACTAATTAACTGAGATATGGCAACACAGCAACTCTGCTTGACTTTAGGCTTTACCTGCACACACACACACACAAACGCACACACACACCTAAATATAGCAGACTATCTACAGGCATGGGCATGCTTGGTCATCCTGTGGACGGAGAACAGGGAGGGATTAGGGGCCTCCTGAAGCTTTCTAAAATGCCAACCTCGTCCAGAGCAAGGGGTGTAAATGCCACCCAAATGTCAGCAGGACACCCCCACAAGTCAAACCAAATTGGCTGCTGTATGCACAAACACTCTGCTGCCCCCATATTAGTGTGCGAGTCTTAAGAGACATACGCTCTGACGCGACAGGTTGGATTGCTGCACAATGGCGGCAGAACCAACTCAACCCAACACTACTCAGCTTACAACTCACATGGGGGGAGAATGTTTCGTCAACCTTGAGGTCATATGGTCCACTTTGCCACCACACACACCGACAAAATACACACACAACTCACACGTAAGGTTTTAGCGGCCTTAGACACAAATACTGTTATTTAAAGCCAAATACACATTGATTGCAATTGCTTTAGAATATATGGACAGAGAGGCAAACATTAGCGATAAGTAGATTAGAAGAAGCCCCTCCACACCAGCCTGTTTCTGGCATTTGGCCAGGGCTAAGGTTGAAGTGGCAGCAGGCTAACCGAGGTGAGGCAGATGTCCTCCTCCCCAGCCACCTCCTCCGGCTCCTCCTGGGGGAGCCCGAGGCCGTCCAAGACCAGGTGGGAAAGATAATCCCTCCCAACATATTCTGGATCACAAATGCAGATATGCAATTCTGATCACTGTTCACTCTCCAGCTGCTTCTGGGCAGTCTGTCCGAACAGAGTAGGTAACAAACCTACAGCCTTGGTTGAGCCCCGGTGGCAGAACGCACACGATATGTTGCCGAGAATACAGATACAGCTCACGGGAATGGAGCTGGCACCCTATATGTTAACTACTACGATCACGGGTATGCAGTTGGTGCTGCTCCTAATTACAAGCCAACCACATGCAGCAGCATCTGAACCATGAATGGAGTACTTGATACAGTCCGACATGAAATGAAATGGTAATTCCCACAAGGAAATGAGGTTATGCTGCAACAGAATGTGATGTGCAGTAAGGCGAAAGATAAAAATGCAATCGCACAAGCAGAATGAAATACGAAGGTTAGCCTTACATTTACCTTTGACTGAATGTCAAACATCAAAGTAAGGTTAGATTAGTATAGAAGCCCGTTAGGTGATTCGATTGGTCATTACATGGCCATCAACATGGCAACACAATATCACACTGAAATCGTACCTGACTCAGTAGCCCCTGGAAGTTAAACATCATCATAATAACATTTCAGAGGGTGGAAACGCAGATGTCGGGGTTCTTTGGAAACCAGATATGAATAAAGATTGTTCAAACAGACACACAAGAACAATATAAAGTACACCTGGCTTAGGAGGAGAGAACAGTCAAACATTAAGACCCTGTTCTCTCCTATGCCCACACACGCCACTGATTTCCTGTGCTGCTTCCGTCATTAAGGCCGCCATGAGTTGCATGGCTGGCTGCAGGAGGTGTAGTGATCCATCAGCGGAGTGCCAGAGCTTTGCCATTAGAAAACCATCTGCAAGAAACAGCGCTCCATTGGCACTGCAAGTCTGGAGAGGGCAAGTCACACACACACAGAGAGAGAGACAGAGAGAGAGACACAGAGAGAGAGAGAGAGAGACAGAGACAGAGAGACAGAGACAGAGACAGAGAGACAGAGAGAGAGCGACAGAGAGAGACCTGTGTGCGAGGCAGTTTGCTGTGATTGATATGAACCATTACAGACAACATGGAAGAGGTAGGCAGAAAGCTAGTCACCGTTGTATTTTTGGTCATTTGTTCAGACAAAAGCTTGGCCAGACCCACAGTGGACAGGGTGTGTGTCTCAGAGAGAGAATGAAAGTGGGAGAGAGAGGGAGGGGCTGGGAGAAAGATGTGGGAGCCAAATCTGATTGGTTTGTTGAACCACATGTTTTCTGATGCAGGCAGCCCACAGAACACAGACTGGGTTGTCTTATTTTAGACACTCCAGATACCCAAAATGTGCGTGCACAAAAAGGGAGTTTTCATCATATGTACCAACATTGACAGTCCGTACTCTCTCTTAAACCAGTATGTTGCTGTCAGAAAGCATCAATCAAAGAAAAGGTAACAGCTGACAGTACAGCTTAGGTTAGTGGTGATGTGATGAAGAGCAGTCTAGCTTCACTAAATCAACCGGCTGATTCTCTGCGATTCCACATTGTTTAGCAGCCAGTCCAACGTTTAGTGGTCAGGGTGTATGTATCATTGATTTGCCAGTAAACCTGAACACATTCCAAGCAAACATCCGTCTGTATTGGCTGTTCTTTTCAAAGTGTGTCGGTATTCACCGAGTACGACGTTCAACTTCAAAGAGCCAAAACAGTGGAGCCCAGATGGCCCGTGTGAAGCTATATCTCTCCGCTGGCGAGTGTTCAAGATACTTCTATCGTCAAAACATTGGAACATTCATATTTAGTGGCTAAAGGAACGCTTATCCTGCCTCGGCATTAAAACTATGCACCGGGATGTTAAGATTGTGGAAATGTAAGCCAAGCACCAGTGTGGAAGTAGGAAACGTCTTTAATGGATCCTAGAAGGTAATGTATCACTGCATGGAGGCCAATTCAATTAAATTGCCTCCCTATTAGATTTACACAACTCGCCTGGGACCACAGCGCTGTATAGAAAACTACCAGACGTACAGAAAATTACCACAAAGACATCCCTTCACAATACTCACATTTAATGGGAAATAAAAGCGAGGATGGAAGTCGATCTGTATTCCTGGACGCTATCAAACCAAACATTGGGAACCGAAGGAACAGTATATTACATCATGTTTGATTTACGAAATTCCACTAAATGTTCAAAAGGTTGAAATCAATAAATGGTCACTAAGAGGCCCTGTAATGTAATTAGTTTGATATTCTACTGGTATTGAGTCACGTCCCAGCCTTCATATGTCTTGAGTGACTTGGTCATAGCTCTCTGACGGACCAGTATGATGCTAGTGCCACTTTCACACACATCTCGTAAAGTTAATGGAATCCTGACCTAATTGTTCCAGTCAAAAAAGTTTGGTCATTCTTTAACTTTATTTTAATCTGATCTGATTAGGTTTAGCAGTAGTGTCCTACATCACAATCTCCTGAAGTTACAATCATAACATCATCGATCGCTTTGAAGAATTGGAAATCTATTCCTACTTCTCCTGTAGAATGAACAGTAACGCCTTGTTTGAAAGGAGTATGAGTACACCTTCTCAGCACTTACTCACACAGCAGGTGGTGTCTCATTATAGACTTGCTGATCACATTCCCAATAAAACTACAAACACGTGTTCCAAGTGTACATCCCAATCAATTCCCGGCTAGATGTTTTGGCGTGTTGCTCGGCGCCGTACCTGAGAAGCGGCTGGAAGATGACGGTGATGTTCCTCGCTCCCGGTTTGCACACAAACTTCATTTCTCCCCCTTCAATCAGGTTGTCATCAGCACCGCCTAGAACAGAGGAGACAGGACTTGACCAAATGTGACAGAATAGACATCTCAACATGCGGTGTGTACAATGTAAACGTGTGAATCATATGTAGGACGACATTTACATGACTAGAGGAGGATCTGAAGATGTGCTTTCGAAAACAGCCCACCCGAAACTCAGCAGTCATCACCATGCTGAGTCCTTTAACAAGACACCAGATCCCAACCAACCCCAAGAGTGCTGACCCTGAACTGTGATCTCCCTGAATGGGGAATGTAACAATTATCTTCCCTCCATTAATCAATGGAATCTTAATACATCTTAAATTATTCTGAGACATTCTCAAGTATTTCAATGTTCAAATCGGTACAGGCGTACGACTTCATCCCCAATAAATCCATCACTCAATCAGTGCGGCTCTCCATCACAAACCCAAACGTGTCCCGCATGCTCGCACTCCTCCACGCCCCTGCGTCACTGCGTGGGTGAAGCCCACAGCTAACGGGGTTAATCAGAAAATCATTGCCATGTAACGTGCTCACAGAGGAATGGGGGGGGGGGGGGGCGGAGGCTGAGGGGGGGGGGGGGCAGAGAGGGGGGGAGATCAAGGGGGGGGGAGAGAGAGAGAGAGAGAGAGAGAGAGAGAGAGAGAGAGAGAGAGAGAGAGAGAGAGAGAGAGAGAGAAAACACCGAAGCTCATTACCTCCACTCATCCTGAAGTAATCAATAGACCTGATGGAGAAGAAATTGCGCTTCGTTGTCAATACAGGTAACTGCAAAGCAAAAAGGATTGTGTGTGTGTGTGTGTGTGTGTGTGAACTATGCATGACTGCACACGCTGATGTTTCTGTATTGTCCGTTGATTGAGAAAAGGAGAAGGAGAGCAGCATTCCTGCCTTTATGCAGTAGAGGAAATGTTTTAAATTACAATTTCTGGATTTAGGTTGATGGTGAAGTCCCACGGCACTCGGTAACAATACATCCATGAGGCCGGAAAAAACAGACAATGCAATAAATAACCATCGAGATTCAAAAACCTCGGGAGTCGGATACATTCCCAATTGAGCTCCGTGTGTGTGTGTGTGTGTGTGAGTGTGTGAGGAAACCTTTTGGAAAAAGTTTGCCGACAAGATTTAAGTCTCTGTAAGAATAATACCATCAACTTGCTGACTGCACTTTCCTGTGGAGCGAGTGTGTTCAATCGAAATGAGGAGAGCAGTGGTGTCGAGTGAACAGAGTAAGTTAAGTGGGGGAAAAAAAAAACTGGACCGAAATCAAAGGAGACGGCGATCCAAGCTACTTCGATCGGGTTTTGAAATAGGTATGGCTGTGTGTGTGTGTGTGTGTGTGTGTGTGTGTGTGTGTGTGTTCGTTCAGGAATGGGGAGACTTCAGCTTGACACAAAGCCCTGCTCGGCTGTTTGCTTCCGTTTTATTTCCATGTCCAATGCGACCTCGCAAAGCTCGTGTGATATAACACAAAGGCTCTTCGCCTAGCGTGCGAAAGCCTTTCCCGCATTAACCTGCGCTGCCAGCCCAGCCCTGCATTCAAATGCATATCGACCCATTGTTCCCTGCGCCGGGCTCCGTAGTACATTTCTAATGGAACAAGTTTCTTTTGAGAAGTATGGGACACAGCACTCTCCGTATTTTTTTTTTATTAAAATGACAAGGGAAGCTTTCAATCTATCCCAAAAACGTTCAAATCAAGGGTTTTGTGATTCTGATCTGTTGCCTGCACGGTTAGTCCACCTTCACGCTGCTCAGTGGAGACGGAGATGAGGCCCAATTCACTCAAACTCTCTTTCTCCGGATCTCCATCCATTCATCCTTCCTTTGGTGCCAATTCAATTAAGACTCAATTACGGGCTCCTAAACAAAGCTGCCGCCAAACGCATTCTCCCCTGCTCATCCTCCCTCTCTCTCCCTCACGTTCTCCATCTCTCTATCGCTAACCAACGTGGAAAGAGCGCGCAAAACTTTTGTTTTCTCGTCTTCAACCTGCAAGTTCCCATGAATAACATCAACATGTCACAGACTCTGGGGAAGTTAGCGTTACCCGTCTGCTCCAGGAACCACGTCTAACTGGCAACTACAAACAAACACACACACACACACAATTGACTTCCATGTATGTATTCCCGATGGCGGTGACCAATTTAATTTCATGCTCTAAACATCTGCATCCGTGTCAGACAAAGGAGCGAGGAAGAGGCCCCATTGATCCGTGGGGTCTGGGACCAGCTGCCAACAGGGCATAGCACTGATGAATATTAAATAGGCCAGCATTAATATGCATGGGATTCTTCGGAGTTGTCTAGACATGACAGGGTGGCTCCGGTTTCAGGTCAGGATGCCACCAAACCGCTGCCAGCCGCCTCTCCAAATAATGTGTAAAAGTGCCATTTTAGTTTGCGAGAGCTTGTGCTTTTGCACACGTGTGCGCGAGTATTGGTTAGTGCTCTTTGGAGGAGTGTATGTGCGTGTGTGTGTGTGTGTGTGTGTGGGGTCTGATCCAGGATTAGTGGGAGGGGTGTGCGGAGGTGTGGTGCTCAGTGGGACGGCAACTGAAAGCTGGAAAGGAAGAAGCGACACATTCTAATGTGGCCAAATCTGCCTGAAATCCCCCTCGAGGACCACCGCACCGGCTGCAACACACTCACCTCGGCAGATAAAAACACCCATGGACTTAAGGGGTACAGACTGAGAGCTACAGATATGTATACATGTACGGCCCAATGGCTTTAAACACACACACAGAGAGAGAGAGAGAGCCTAAAACAAATGGATCAACCCAAAATACACAGATGCCATACGCTGACGCTGACACACACACACACACACACACACACACACACACACACACACACACACACACACACACACACACACACACACACACACACACACACACACACACACACACACACACACACACACACACACACACAGCCCCCTGTGGTGCCGTAGCATGGGCTCCCCAGCCCACATGTAATCAAGTCGGGCAGTGACTTAGTGAAATTGCATTTGCTACACTTTCATGGGTTTGATGAGAAACTGGTTTGATCCTGAGATGAATTCCGGCCCTGCCCAGATTTAGGCGGGGGAACGAGCGAACGTGCGATGCCTTCTATAACACACTCCAGCGTCTCCTAGGACCGGAGTGTTTCTGTATGCATCTGAGAGTGTGTCAGAGAGAGAGCGAGAGGAGGAAATCCGGACAGGCATAATCCCTAATTTACAAGTGGTTTGAATATCTTTCAGTGTCCGCAATCCAAATGTGTGCGCCTGTATGGAGAAAGGAACAGAAGTCCAAAGACTTACGTGTATACATGTAATACCACATATAGAGCAACAGAGGATAATCAAATGATAAATAGGTTCAATGTGCAATGATCACTTGACTTTTTGTTATTTTTTCTATTGTTTTTAAAGAGGTATATCTTAAGTTTGCTTGCTATTATCATCTCTCCATAAAAATGTGTTATGACAAAATTCTCAAGTTCAGTTAAGCAGAAAAGAAGATGGTATGAACAGTTTCTACCATCTATATTTGCTAATATCTATCTCATATATATATATATATATATATAAAAAATATAAAATATAAAAATCCTAAATGTATATAAACTGAGTTTATTCATATGTCTTAATACAATAGGTTTCGCCATGCATGCAGTTGAACCCACTTGTAATCTCGCATGTATGGCCAGCGTCCTGATCTGGGTTTGTGTTCATGTCAACCGAAGACCATCAAAGACGCTCCAGCTGGTCTCTGATTGGGACCGGCGGGAGGGCAGCTGATTGGTGGAGTTGAGGCGCAATCATGTCCACACACTCACACGACGTAGGCTCGCTAAGGTGAAAACAACTTGCTGTGCTGGTCAAGAAAGCATGAGCAGAATGAAACATCAAAATACAGAGTTTAAATTTGATGGGTGGGATGCTACAACATCTGCACCTCTCCACACTATGCGCAGTAATTGAAGAAAGTAGAGGCAGTGCTCTTCCTTTGATTGAGGCGTCTAATCTGTGCCGTTAGCCAGCACTGCACATTTCATGCTGAACTGTGCAAACAGAAAGCAACATATATAATAATCGAATTTTCAACTCCAATGGCCTCATTTGTCCGGCGTCGTTACGCTAGAAAAATTAGTTTGGGAATGATCAATTCAGGTAATATCCTTCGTGTACAATTCAGATATATTTAAGCGCGCGCGCACGCACAGTCGGCTGCATATTCACTGAGATGAAACCTGCCGATCTAATAAGAACGATTTCCGTGTCAATAATGTATGACACTCTGGTCAATTCCGGGCATCCCATTCCAGTCAGACCGTCTCCATGTCTGATCGGGTCTTAATGAGAGCCTTCTATTATTAAAATTAATTTGATGGGACGGTGTCTGCTGCACCGCCAACCAGGGGACCGAATCCGTTCCTTAGTCGAGAATAAACGTTCTAAATAAATAATAGCATAAATAAATTCAGGTGTGAATTGAGTTGGATTAATTATTAAAAGCCTCACTGTGGCACACAATGTGTCTCCGTGGTCTTGGGTTTAATGGATGCACATGTCTCAGTGGTGGTATGACAATAATGCACTCCGGTAGCAGAATGTCTCTTTTGAAACACGAGGAAGACTCATCCTGTCAAGTCACGGGACATTTTCTACTAATCACCCCGCTCACTCTAATCATGAAGGGTTCAAAAGCACTCTTTTCTTTTCCGCCAGGGTCTCTTGAATCTGTCAACCACAACAAAGAGTTGCGTCGGAGTGATCGAGTACATGCACGCGAGTGTGCATGCGAGTGGATAAAGACCAGGAGAACTAAGTGTCATCACATCTTTGATTGGACCCAGCGGGTAACCAGGCAGCACATTGCACACCCTTTTCTTTACCCGCAAGAACCTGTTGCATGCTGGGAAAGCAAGGAGGTGGGTGTTTATCTGTCTGGCTCCCAGTGAAGCTGCCACTGTGCAGGTGCCAGCCTCGTGTCCCACATGCCCTTCTTCCATCCTTCCTTCCATGCTTCCCTCGCTCCCTTTTTTGTATTTGTTCATCCCTCCATCTTCTCCAATCAGCAGGTCCGAGATTAAAAGTAAACACAGAGGTGACAGCCGAAGCAGCCAACAATGACAACACCGATACTGATTAGAATTAGCCTCAGGTCGGAGAAGATACACCGAGCTCTTCCTCTCTGATTAAACGTCGGCACTGTGTAAACTATTACAACCTTGTTCCAGTCTCCTCTGCGTCCCCCCCCCC
>NW_022280051.1:1210555-1219639 GCF_004355925.1 Anarrhichthys ocellatus | reverse complement strand
CCCTTTTAAAACCCTTCAACCTTTTTTTTTTCGCCTCTGAGTCCCCCCCCCCCCCCCCCGTCATTCCTATTCTTTGTTACTGCGTTTAAAGTCTGTTCCCAGAACTCCAATTTAGGCTATATTTAGGTTGTTATCTCAGACGGTCGTAGTGAGATAACGAGTTACTTCCTAAAAAGTTTATATTTTGATTATGCGACAATATGCTTCCCTATAGCTTGCAGATATCGGCCATATCTGAGGTTCAGAATCAGCTTTCTCCTCTCTAAACTATTTCAGGTGCAAGGCCATCACTGCACCGACGGAATAACTGGAGGAGACACGCGTGCAGTGTCTAATGTGGATGTGCTTTGGTTAATGCAGGACTCATCCAGCAGGTGTTGCTGGCTTGTGTTTTGGATAATCATCTGTGATTCACATTTTGTCTTGAAGTGGAGGAGCCGCAACTACTTAATGAACTGAAAAACAGTGTGCAATGTACTGCCATCAATTCTGTAGAAGACGCTTTGTTTTATTAGGTCTGAAAGCGCATGGCAGCAAGTGTGATAATCATATTACTGGTACAGTGCACTGCTGTATTTTGAAGCTTTTGTTTTAACATTTCATGCCCAATTGAGATTGAGTCAAATGCTGGCAACTTAGTGCATTTTCCACACCGTTTGTAATTTCAGCACCAGAGTTACTGTAATCCAACCGCTGCTCCCACCGCAGATGAAAGTCCAACACTGCATTTACATCTGCGTGTGCGACTTTGAAGAGAAGGGAGGGGGGGGGATGTTTGAACCAATCAACCTTGCTGAAATCTATGTACGAGCAAATTGAACACGATGAGCCCAAGCTAACGCACACAAAATAAATACTGTAAGCTAGGACATCTGCAGAAGTGTGTGTGTGTTTTGCTTTCATGCTGAACACACAAATAAAGGCTTTTCACAGTAATAGCCTGTCAGGTAACAGAGGTACCTTGCATTTTTATCTCCAAAGCCAGTTATGTCGCTGCTGGAACAAAGCGACTCATAAAAAGGTCTGGCACCGGAGCGAGGAGAGGGGAAACATGTCGCTTTCTAATGGCATTCCTGCAGGGTACAGGACTCAGGTATGGACTCGGGTTACAACGCTAGTCAATTACAGCATGTCAAGTATGACATTACTTGGCATGCATACTTCATGTAGTGTCCACACATACACACACACACATCTGGCCACTATGAAAGCCCTCATCAGTCATTGATGTGGCTTTACTACATCACTCAGCTTCAAGGGTAATGTTATACGAGGAATAAGGGCCAATTAAAGGACACCCTTAAAGAACGGTGAACCTGAGGGTATTCAGGATATAGAGACGACATTTAACATGTTCATCCATCTTTTCTTAGTTGTCCTTGTGCTGTAAGACAAGTCCATGAAAAACAGTAGTGTCTTAAAGTTTCAGAAATTGTTCCTGCACTATTTCTATAAACACATTTTCCTAAATTCTCTCAACTCCGACACTGGGATAGTTTCAGAAATTGCTAAAAACTTATGACAAGGTTGTGAAGAGTTAGTGAATAGTTATTACCTCCTTTATAGAGGTTACGCCTATTGACTTCAATCTGTTCAACAGAGTTTTGGAAGAGAAAAACAAGGTTAATTAATAAGGTTATTCTAAATATTGGACAAATAATTATTTATTTGACATTTACTTTAATTTGCTTCGGATCTGTTTTTGAGTCTTCCATGTTGAGACACCTACGCATTCACACACACACACACAACGATATTAAAATTTGAATCTCCAAACGGCAAAGAGCAAAGGGCAAAGAGTTTAACACCAGCAAAGAAAGACGAGCGCCAATCATCTCGACGGAGCAATAAAGCAACAAGAGGAGAAAAGAAATCAAAATGCAAGATATCAAATATGGCTAAGAAGGCGTCTTCGACATTCCAGCGTCATAACCCTTTAATAGTTATCGATTTCTTCACCGACAGAGTTGAGCTCTATCTGAGGCTCCGTTATGAATATAATAAATCATAATTGCAAGGTCAGCGGAAGTCTTGATCACCCGACAAGATGAGTGAGCAACCATTAACCTTTAATTTGACGACGCATGAAGAGAATTCATGATTGGAAAGGGAATAATTAAAAAGGCAAGTTAGCGATTTTACGATAAACTCATCTGAAAGTGGTTCTTCGGCGTAGAACGAGGTTAGTCCTCGAACACAGTGGCTACTTTTATCGAGCGGCTATTTGAATGATATTTGGGGGGGTCAGTTGGTGAGGGTGATGTCTCTTCAAAAGCCACATCATCATTCTGAAATGTCCAGTCTGAACTTGTCCTAAAAATCATTTGTTTACGCACACACTTCTGTGGAAGTGTGGCTATCAACATCTGCTAACATCTGCCACCCCTGATATCCCACCTAACGCCTCCACCCACGTCTCCCACTCGACATTTTTTCCATTTGCACCTCTTCTCCCTCCCCTCCCCATCGAGGTGTACACATCAGCTTGACAAGGAACACCACTTCTGGTCGCCCTCCAGCAGCCGCTCTTCTTTTTCCCTCTTCCTCCTCCTCCTCTCACGGGAACATGATGCTTATTATACATAAACAAGAAGCCTCTAATAAAGCGCAGGCTTGTTTTTCTGTACCTCAGACTGAGCATTAGGTATAAAAGGTGTGGGCAGAGGGAGCTGTTTGTAACTATATTGTTTGCGTACGGGACTCAGCCAGACGGCTCCTTTTGTTCGCCCGACACGGCGAGAACGAGGACATTTGAATATGAAAAGGAAAACAGGCAACGTGTGAAATAGAACTGGAACCCGAGATGATTATGAATACATCTTAGGAGTCGAGCGAGGTCAGAGGTGGGAGAGAGTTGGGAATGGGAGTCTATGTACGTCCCTGCAGGGAAATGGGGAAGTCTGAAGTGTGTACGTTTGTTTACGCACATATCTGGGGCAAAACCGCATCGCATAAACATAATGAGTGGCTGCGACACAAAGAGGAATAACTAAAAAATTATTTAAAGGCTGTGAATGCATTACTAACTCGGTGCAAGACTGCATTGGTTATTGGGATGTATTCACACTTCAAATTCCAAGTGACCACTGGGTTACCCCGAGTCATCCTACACACACACACACACACACACACACACACACACAGACACACACGATAGCGAGGCAATCAAAAAGCGGGGGGCGTGTTTGGGAGACATGTGGAGGAATATGGGGGGGGGGGCAATGGTAACACATCTACTGCCGGAAAAAGTGTTATTCTCATAATTTATTCATAGGGAACGTGATTGAATCTGGATGTGGGCTCTGTGATCCTGGAGTAGTGATTTGCCGAGGACACAAACACTCCGTACACATTCAGACGGACAGCTGAGGAACTGCTGCACACATCAACACTTCACACGTGCTCTGGCTGGCGGCCTCACTACATACGTTCCCGAATATATTCCAGATGTGGCTACATATGGAGGTGTAATAAAGTCTTTAGATGAAGCATCGGATTAATTGAAGCGTTCGAGGCGTGCTTCGATGGAGAAGGCAAGCAATTAAGCCCCCCCCCGTGTGTGTGTGTCTGCCTGTGTGTATGCGAGGCATGTGACGAGCGCCTGTGTAGCTGTCTGCATGTGTGTAATGATATATGGCGAGTCCTTACAACATTCAAGAGACATGCATTACAGATATTACAGATTCATTTCAAACTCATTACAGATGTGTGGCTCCGGATAGGTTTAAAAAAAAACAGATGTTCTACACAAACCACTGCTGCTCGGATTCTTACTTAAAGATCTGGGAAACAGACACTTGACGTATGGTAACCTCTCGAACATGAAAATATAGTTTGTATCAGTATGTAGTATTATTCACAAAAGGGGGCAAATACAGCAAAGGCTTCTGCCAAAAACCGCAGTAACATCTGTACTTCTGACTTTGTGCTCTTTATACTTTGTACGGCGGGACTTAAAACAAGCAATCAAACTCTTATTTCCGAGACGATGTTGCTGAGCATCCGAGTTAATAACTATATTGACTTGAAGCAGACCGTTTCGGAAACTCCAAGCAGAGAGAGACGAAGAGACACACATGACTAAGCTTTAAGTGTTGAGTAATCCCACAGCCCGAAGAACTCATCAACTCAATCTCTCGTTTCTAACTCTTTTGCGCTCCCCTCCCCTCCCCGCAGTAAGTTTAATTTGAAGAGAGGAAAAAGTCCCTTTCCACACCGTCTCGATACATATTTTTCTAATTTCTTCCTTCAGAAATCTCTTAATGGCTTCTTCGCTGGACCCTGATGAAAACAATGACTTTTAACCTCCCCTCCCCCCCCGGTCCATCGTTCCTCTCCCTCCATCACAGTCGACTTATTTCACTTTCTAAATGATTTCTTACTCCTTCAATCTCTTTGCAGCCATTCAGGCCCCGGCCCGGGCTTGTGGCCGGTGCTGTGCATTGTGACAGGTGAAATGAAAGCCCAAGAGAAATCTCATCTTCTTATAAACGCTCCGAGGCATTCAATGTGCCCGTCAAAAAATATATATTTTTCGTCCCCTTTTCTCTCCGAGACGCCGACAGAAGTGAGCTGTTATTTGAAGACCATTTGGGGTTTTCCTTTATCCGCAGTTAATCAATGCTGTTCTTCTGTGGTGCCGGGAGGGGAAGTGAGGCATCTTTGCATACATTTACAGACTAGCTACTGTATCACAACTTCAGTCTGTCTTTTGTTTATTTCTAAGATAAATACCGAGAGAAGCCTAGTGAATACTACATTATGTAAATAGTCATAATTAGTTATGCAGATATCGTCAAAGGATCATTCTTCCGTGTGTTATGGAGTCGTTTTTCTACAGATTGAAAGCACTCAACTGTTGTCGTCTCTATCCATCGCCCACCTTTTCTGTTTCATCCAAACAATGTGAAGAAAAGAGGAATGGTAGCAGACAAACAGCGGTCAGGCACTGCTGATTGAAACCTCAAGGTCACAGGCAGGCAGGGGGGGGAGAGAGAGAGAGAGACAGAGAGAGACAGAGAGCAAGAGGGCGAGCGAGTGAGAGAGAGAGAAAAGAGAGGAGAGAGGGAAGAGAGAAGATAGGAGAGAGAGCAAGCAGAAGTAGGAGCAGTAGAACAGCTGAGCTTCTCCAGGGTCTGGCCAGGCAGCGCTCTCTGTGCTGGAGAGCTTTACAAGGCCTCTCCCTGTAGGCGGATTCTGCAAAGTCACCCTGCTCTCTGCTCTCTCTCATCAATCTCCTATCCTTCCGTTTTCCTCTCCACCATCCTGTTGTCCGCCTTTCTTTTCCTGAAGTGGAACTCCTTGACCAGCAACAGGCCCTTCCCTATCTGGACCCTTTTGTTGCGCCGCTCCCTCGTCTCCGGCTGGATCAATCCACACCTCTGCCTCCATTGTAGCCACACATGACCGAATCCACCCTCACCTCCCTGCACCATTCACGGCGAGACATCTTTTCATAAACTCTCTACTCATCTATCTATCGGCACTTACCTAGTATTTGTGCGTGTTCTGTGAGCTTGAAGGTCTGAGATCTCTTCTCACTTGACCCGTACACCTCTAGCCTCACTCCGTTTTCTTCATCCTTCGCTCTGTGTTCCAGCTGCTCTTTTCTCTCTCCTGCTTTATCCAACAAACTCTGCCCAATTATTCTCTGTCAGATTTTACTTTTTTCACTCTTCTGTCAATACTCTTTCACACGTTCTGCTCTTTCATCCTTTTTTCGTTGGTCTCACTATCCTTCCAGCCGTCGTCACTTCTCCAATCCAGCTCTTCCGGAGTCTTGCGTACCCCCCAATCTCTCTTCCCCCCGTCCTCACCTTGTAATTCTCCACTCTTGCTGTAGAGTTCTCGTCTCTGCTCTCTCAAGTAGGCACTCATGCTGATGGCATGGGAAGACGATTCAAACCTGCAAAAACGCACAAAAGGTTTAACACACGACACAACAGTTCAACACACAACGTCACAGGAAACAAAAGGAAACCGTGATCCTCACTTGAAGAGCGACTGCTTCGCGCGCTGTGGTTTTTTCTTCGCAAAAAAGGCGGCGAACTCACTGCCAGTGCTGGCGTAGGAGAGTTGAGCAGATGGCTCCGTGGCACTGCGGCTGTTCTTCACGTCCAGATACTCCATGAGCAGAACCTAAAACGGCAGACGGGGCACCACGTCAAAAAGTCTTTATGGGAGAATTGTCCTTCAGCCAGGTCACATGGGGTCAATCTCTCCATGCATCCTCAGTGCTTCACAATCACAACAAACTACAAAGCATCAATGTGAACCATCAGTTGACTTAAAAGTGTAAAGCCGTTCACTGAGGCTGCTCTCATGTCAGTCCCTCGTTTATCACTTTCATAAGCTTCCTGGTGTTACACCTGAGATAATGTAACATGGAGTACTCCAGCTCATTAATGAGTTCAAAGCTCCCACACAATCATATCCTGTGAGCTCAGCCTGCCTGCTCTGTTCACTTATCAACTTATTCATGAGCAGCTTTTTTTTAAACCAGAAGGCCTTTGTAGAGTAGAAGTAAAACAATAAAAATACACACATTTACTGCATTAACCATCGGATTATGCTCACTCTTTGTTGTGCTCACGTAAGGCAAACCAAAAGTTGCTTCAGTCATGTTTAAAAAAAAAAATCATCACAAAGCATCACAATTTATGGCAACACACCGTCTACCAGGCCAACCCTGAAAAACAAAAGAAAACCCGAACTTTGAGGCGGCCGACACGACCGGGTGCTTCTCGCCGTTAAAAACTTTGTCGACCTTTTTCCCTGATCTGTCGACATGATCCATGGAGAGATCCATCAACGTCTTCTCGTGCTTCATAAAAATCTTATCACCGTCTAACAATAGCTGAGGACGAGCACATTGAAACCGTGGCCAGACAGAGAAAGTGAACTTCCTCTCCTCCATCATCTGTTGCTTTCATTGCCTCTCATTTCTCAAAATCTCTGCGTGCTTCATCATCTCTCACATTTCCATTTTCTCTCTATCGCTCCGTCTCCCTCATTTCATCCTCTCCCTTTTCTCTCTCTCTCTCTCTCTCTCTCTCTCTCACCCCCTTCTTCATTCCTCTCTCCATGTGAATACATATGTTCGAAAATAGCCTCCCATATCTAATAGCTTCATAATTTAGCAGGGCCATTTAGCCCGTGTGTGTGTGCGTCTAATCCAGAGGCGCCGCGTGGGTCAGCCCACAATGGGACAGGAGTAATGGCCGAGCAGATGGAGATCCATCCCGAACCATAATGACGCAATTAACGCTGCGCAGAGCTCCCCCCATCATGCATGGGAAAGCCATGCTAGCATTGGCGGTAATTTGAGTGCACAGCCATTAAAAAATAATACTTAAGCAGGTATCCTGTATGTTCTCTCACAGGTTTCAATGGCTTATTACGACAACAACAAAAAACGGTCAATTTTGTTGAAGAGAGCTAAAATGCATTTCTCCAACTTCAAATTGATCAACAAGGCTGATGTCACACTGTAGCAACTGGTCACGAATGTAAATACGCACGTTCAACACGCGCACAATATCATCTAATTACTCTCTAACATACTTCCCCACATCACAGGCAGCAGCGGAGGCCATCACACCGGCAACACCAGGGCATCCACTTGCCACTAGCCTCACGCAGCAGCTAATCCCATCAGTGTATTAATTACTAATGATGAGCTGATGGAGCGAACCCCCCCCCCCCCGCCACCCGACTTGCTTGCGAGCTAACGCCCAAGCAGACTTAATGAAATGCCAGCGCCGGGCTGATGAAGGGGCTCCGACCCTACTTAAATTGCATTAGCCCAGAGACAGAGTGAACTTTGGAGGCAATTAGCTGGACGGCTAGGACAGAGAGGAAGATAGAGGAAGAGAGGGATGGGAGGCGGCAAAGCAACACGGAAGGAGAGATACAAGTTTGAAGTTGTGGAGAATAGAAAGGGCAAAGGATTATGGGAGTGAAATGCACACTGAACAGAATGTAACGGAGGAAATGGGAACGGAAAGAGAGACGGAAGAGAAGAACATGGAAGACAAAGAGCACAGGTTACATAACCAGTCGTTGCTGATTGAACAGCTCAAAGGGAAGTTAAAAAGGAAGACTTTAGTAGAGAGAAGAAGCTTTTGTTAACATGGCCTAAAATCTGCAAAGCTGCCTCTTTAAAAAGCGCTTTTACTTTGTTGCAAAGCCCAAACTACTGTAAACGTGTATATTCTCGTTACAAGTGGATTGGAAGACACCGACTGAATACATCTAACTCCCAGTGAGCAAACTAACTATCAAGAATAACAGAACAATCTCAGAAACTTAAGACTTCACCCTTGGGTTGTCAAGAAAGTGCCTTACGTTTCTTTTTCTTTTTTTTTAAATAAAACGACAAACGTTTTCCAATTATAAATGAATCACAACATCTCACTTCAAACCTTGAAATATATTGTGTTGTCGTGTTAATATGAGCCATCGTCATCTCCACCTGTCAACTATTCCAGTACGTCCCCAGGGAATTGATTTGAGCAAACTACTACGTGTCACATGTAAGCTGCAATCATGCACACTACACACACACACACACCACCCTTGTTCAACACAAACAAGGCAGAGCCAACTGTGGTTATAGCATCACATGAACCAGATGATATATATGTATATATAAAACCCAGTGCTTGAGGATGATATTTACGTTAAGAAAGATAATCCACTAAATGCTGCTCCAGTGAACACGTCTGATGAATGTAAATATAAAAGATATTTGCTCTGTTTGACATCGTACTCGTCTGCTATTCACTAGTAAAACAATGGAGCCGTCCATCCTTTCCACGACTACTCGCATGACCTGCATGTACTGTCCTTGTCTCCGTAACACAATCTCCCTTTCTTCCTTCCTCTCACCCGTCAGGTCAAGCATATGAAACCTCATTAAAACTGCTATTACTCATGCAACAAAGAGGCCCGGATCCTATTACTGTCACCTGTGTGTGACCGTGCCGCTCATCAGCGAGGATCAAAAATAAGGATAACCAGGAAGATCAGGAATTAGTAAAAAAAATGAATTGTGTTACAATGAAGGGGGGGGGGGGGGGGGGG
>NW_022280051.1:1205541-1210455 GCF_004355925.1 Anarrhichthys ocellatus | reverse complement strand
GGGATGACAGAGTATTGTGTTGCAAAGATATGAGGCCGAAAGATGGAATAAGACAGAATGAAAGACGGAAGCAAAACGGTAATTAGGAGACAACGGGGGCACAAAAGGCAAAACACAAAAAGGGAAAACAAAGAGTTCGCTCAGTGTCTGCACCCAGAGCGTCACATCAATGCAGAACAGCCCACACACACACACACACACACACACACACACACACACACACACACACGAACAAAATAAACAAATTCAATGGATCACAAAATAATTACCGATGGCCCCTAGAGCTCGGTTCCAAATGGAACCATATCTAATTTAGTAAAGGCCTGAAGCATCGATACGTCTGCTGAAGCTGGCTCTGATCTCAGAGGAAGGCTAACGGTAGTGCAGGTAGTACAACATGAAAACAAAGTAATGTCTCTCTCCATATTTCCTTCTTTGTTTGATCAGTTCAGGTCACAGATCTGGACCTTAAACATGGAAATATCCTGATGAGTTCCCCAAAACACTATCTTAGGCTCTTCACACCAGATACTAAGCTCCAGTGTGTGTGTGTGTGTGTATGTGTGTACATGCAAAACTCACGTCTCTCCCAAGAGCTCCCCTAACAAAGACAATCATTTCCATCACCAACTGTTTCGTGTAATTCTATCAACCGACCAACCAACCAAAAGTGTTCGGCGCTTGAATGTCTTGGGTCTCGTCCCAAACTTAAATCAGTCCACTGCGTAGAGTGCCAACTTCCATTAACAATAAAAAGGAAAAAAAAAAAATCTTTGTGAGTCATCATCAGCACTCCTATTCATTTCTTCCAAACCACGTGTCCTGATGTCACTCTGTATCCTCGTCCTCCATTCTGTCCATTAGGGCCCTAACGCCCAACAAATCAGTGCAATTAAGAGAGCATCACTCCAGGCTTTGCAGGTGCGCACTTGTCATTGGATGAACTCTGCCGTCAATTGGCTAAAATTGAAGAAACAAATATCACTTAATTTTCCCTTTCCTCGTTTCCATCCCCTGCTTCTTATTCAGTCTCGAACACACTCGGCGCTTCATTGAAATCGGCTGTTTTCCCTTTGAATCCCTTCGGCTGGTGTCTTGTCACAAAACATATTGACGGGTGTCCCTCGCTGCTAGCTTGGGAGTCAAAGCCCGAAGTGTCCTTGGCCGTCAAAGAGAGTGTTCTTCACGCGGCCTCGTATTGATCGTGTTCCAGAAACTTCAATAAACGTCGCAAGTTGTGACAGAGCTCCGGCCACAGACTGCTCCCACAGTACTGAACTACGGCTAACCAGCAGGGGGGTTCCCACCTGGAGCGCACCGCGTCTAGTCCATCTTTTGAAGGCCATCTTGTTGACGAGGGAGAGGAAGATGTGTTCACCGGAACCCATTTCATTCCTCTCTGTGTCCTTGCCGTGTCCCCAACACGTTCCTTTTTTGTGTATTTATTGCTTGAAACAAAGAAGGAAGAGGAACAACAGAGGAGTTTGAATGTTGTTTCTATGGATACTATCCATCAAGAAGATGTGAGAGTTGAATCGGTTTTTTTCTCCGAGACTCTAAATAGCACTGAATGTGTTGAAAGGGCATTAATTACTGTATTTTATCTGAATAGCAAAAGAGAAGACAACACTGATTGAACATACAGACCACTGACAGTATTACTGACAGTACCACTATGGTTGTTGCTCACTGAGGCTGTAGTCAAGTGTAGCCTTCATCTGAATTCTATTCATTGTAACCGTACAGTAAACACAGTTCAGCATGTTTTTAAGTGCCATTGAGTTCACTTATTTGTCGTGAAAACGGCACCGAGCATCTCTGAGAGTATGTGAGAACATTGATGTATTGAATTCGCCGACTCGTCCGGTTGCATCGCAGCATCCGTGCCGAAAACAATACATGTTGATGATCCTCCAAGAGCACACAGGACATGCTATCGTGTTCTCTTTCGCAACGCAAGTCATTAAGCGCAAGTCAAGGAAATGATTGCAAAAACATACATGAGCGGTTGATTAAGTCTCCGGCTCTCCAGTGATTTGATGTAGTGAATATACGTGGGATGTGGGGGGGGAGGTTTGCTGAGAGACAAGAGTCCATGGTGGATGGGAGACTCCACCGCGCTCCAGCGATATGTAAATGTGACGGCGCTTTGGAAGGCAGAATAAATGTGACACGTTGATTAAAATGTTGGGGCGAGAACAACGTCGCGATGTCTGTGCTTCATATCTAATTAAAAGAGATCATTGTCTACTGGCTGCTCGCTGGCAGTTCAATTCGCCTCGTTTTCACTCCGTTGATGAGCCGAGAGAAGGCACTGCGTAGTTAAGCCACGAGTATATACACGTTTGTCTCGGTTAATCAATGGCAATGACAGGATTCATGAGGGGAGTTTAAACGTTATGGGGGGGTCGTGGAGGGATGAGATCAGAACCACATAAAAACCAGGAGAGAATATTAGAAGTTTCTGTTTGAGACGGATGGAAGCAATGTGTTAAATGAATCCTCAGTCAGTTGGTTAGTGCCACCAAGCGCACTCTGAAGCAGAGACAGGGCCCCACACGTCAAAACGTCATTCTTTATTCGGAGCCCACATCAAGAAAGCTTTCTCATCTCTGGCTACAGTAGAAAATTAAAGTTAATACACTTAAGTTCCGCTTCTCTGGTGACGTTTCTGTGATCTAGGCAAAAGGCAGATAGCTGGCATCTATCCATATTTTGCGGGCTCAAAGTCCCTCGTCTGCAGAGAGGGAGCCACTCATTAAAAAGTGGGGTTTGCACTCCGGTCACACACTAGCAGCAGACGACGGACCCGGCGAGCGGTCACCCGGTCACGAATCCTCGCGGAATGCGCAAATGCCGAGCTAATTAGCAAACTGGCGCGCCTCAAACCGAACGGCCGACAAGGCCAAGAGGTGATGAGCGTCAGTAGCCGGCGACACTCTGTGGCAAAGACACAGTAAGTTACAACCCCACTGGGTGGTCCAAATGAAGAATTCAAAGAGAGGATTATGAACTGTGATCTTTTACGAACTGTGTTACCCAATTACCTGACAACACATTTGTGACTTCTATCTTTTTAATGATTCAAAAAATGAAATTTGTGGATTTTCTTTCCTGGCACCGAATGTTTTGACAAACATTTACATCGCATTAAACTTGCCGGGCTGACAAGACTGTCAGATGCGACTATATTGGTATTTTAAGAGAAAAGAGAAGCGCATTAATCATTTATGGTCACTGTGATTTCTTTGATACGGCAGTCTGCTTTGAAGAACTGGAAAGTTCCTGATGGAAAAAGGGAAAAGGCAATCATGGATATAGGGAACAGCGTAGCAAAGGCACGCACTAGGGTGTGCACTTAGAAATGGAAATTCAATAATGGTGTGAATAATCAATAGATATACTCACACACACACACACACACACACTCTACAGAAAGCAGACGATGGCGAAGTAACCTCGAAAAAAACACTCCTTTCCAGCATCAATACCGCCGATTATCATCCGGTCCTCTATGCTTTGAATCAATACCTCCACACTCACATTAACAGCAGAAGCATCCCCAGCATTCCTGAGCGGGGATTAGAACCATTACATGAATCTGGACTTTCAAAGCGTGTTGACTTACTCCCCATTCTAAGCCTCAGCCACACGTTGACGAGCGGCCGTTTCTGTGCCAAAGCCGGTAACCGGGTGCACCCCCGTGTTTCTCTCGGCTCCAGCATCTGTCTGCTGGTGTGTCATGTGGAAAGGTCAACTTGGTATCTCCACTTCTCAAAGTGTGTGGAGGGGGGGGGGGGGACAACGTACCGAGAGGTTTCTGCACATGTCAAAGATGTGAACTGCAGTGAGGTGCAATAAGAACTGTTACTGTAGTTGAGGGACTAACAAAGATCGCAAGCACATTTTGACCACTACTGAGAAGGTTCCTGCCCCTTTGGGGGTCTTAAGGTGAGATAAGGACTCAGCGTCCTATAAAATTTGACTGTGGGAGCTGTAGGAATTTAAACGATCTCATTGCTGATAGGCGACTCTCTCAGACTGAGTGGGCTAAGCGAAGGAGGTGAAAGAGTGTGTGGGAGTTGTGAGGGGGGAAAAGAAAGCGAGATAATGAGATGGAGAAGGAAATTGCATGGAGCAAGAGGGGTATGCACAATGTATGTGTTGGGAAATTGAGAGACTGCAATACAGAGACGGCAAGGAATGATGCTGAAGGGAAATTGGAGAGAAGGGAGGCGAAAGAACAAGCAAGAGATGAGAGACATGGCAGGAGGGAGAGGGATGGACGAGGGCCTTTCATATTGATACAATCGGTCAGGAAATAATAACACGAGTGAGTGAATAAGAAAACCTCATTTCACGTAATGAGTATTCTAATCAAGAGATTACGTTATCTCACATCGCAGAGACAGGGGAGAGCGAAGCCCCCTGGTGAACTGGGTGTTGGCAGTGAAGGCGTGCTGGGGAACGGAGCATATGCCTGTGCACGGTCACAGAAACACACATGTACTGTACACAGCTAAACACTCCTGTGGTAAGGAATCCATGCATGCCAGCTGGAAGAAAAAAAAAAACACTCCACTTATTGGAAGCGGATAAGCTGGGCCCCAAAAAAAGATCAAGATCATGTACTTAAAAAGATGGTTGTTATCCATCTTGTATATTCATATACAGTACTGCTAAGCTGTGGGTGGGTGAGAAGTCCCTGTTAAAATTAAGAAGCACCTCATCCTCTAAAATAAAGTCAGGCTGATTAAAATGTGTCTATACACACGAGAACTGCTTCAGAAAATGTGATAAATTAAACATTACACAGCTCCCAGTGAAGCAGCATAAGGGAAGATGCTGTTTACTTGGGTATGAACGAACACACACACACACACACACACACACACACACACACACACACACACA
>NW_022280051.1:1168327-1205531 GCF_004355925.1 Anarrhichthys ocellatus | reverse complement strand
ACACACACACACACACACACACACACACACACACACACACACACACAGCTTTGAGAATTTCCTCCGTGATTCACCATAGGTCAGCTCAACAGCTGCTCATCCCCTCAGCCAATCAAACAGGAGCAGGGAGCAAGAACCCCGCGTGAAAGCGCGCCAATTAAAGAACCTTAAATTAATCCAAGCAATCTTCCCCGTCTTCTCCTCTTGCTACTCCTCACTGACAGATTGAATGCCATCCATCACATCGCTGCCAGTTCCTCAACTGACCAATTTACTATGAGAGAAGGTGAATTAAATCAATGTTTTAAAGGCAAGTGCGGGGTGGAAAATAAATCAATGACAAACAAATCTCCATGGCGGTGGATGAAAAGTAAAATCCTGGGGGGAATGCCAGCAAAGGGAAGGCAAATCAAACAAGGTGCAGTGCTACCATATGGCCCAATACTTAAGTAATAATGTGAAATGAACACTACAAAAGAGTAAAGCCATACATCAAAGTTTGATGGATAGATTCTACAGGTTTCTGCTCACAGAGATTCAAATCTATTATAATCATCTGGACTGAAAGACATGGCACACTTTGTTTTGTGTGTTATCTAAACTTTGTGTTTTATTTGACGACCTATGGTCTTCTCAATGCTCCAAACACATCAGCACTCTGCTATTACTGTGGCTCGTGTCTGACCTGCAGCACGGTCTGGATCTTGGCAGAGACGTCGGCCTGCTCGTACAGCTTGATGCCCTCCTCGTGGGGCCCGCGCGGGCACTGCACCGCGATCCGCTGCAGGTGGGCCAGCACCACGCTGTGCGCCTGGGCCACTGCCTTGAACTTGTCAAACAACAGCTCCAGCAGATCCAGCAGCAGCCTGTAGAGGGAGCCAGAGGGAGCCGAAAGGGAGGGCAAAGATGAGCAACGGGAGGGATGGGGGAGGAAAGACGAGGAGGAGGAGAGTGGGGGAGAGAGAGTGGGGAGAGATTTAGAGAAGTGAAGCAAAATTGATGTGAGACATTTTGTTTTTTCACTTTTAGAACACATTTATTTGGAAAGCCGGCGCAGCATTCACTTGACAGTTTATTAGTTAGGAAAATACACGACTTCTACAGCAAATAGCTTGGCCTTGGATTTCTGAAAGAAGAAAACAGAAAGCCACCCAGGAATACAGCTTCTGTTTTAATATTAGAAAGAGAGGAAACGTAGGAGCGTGGTGTGATTGCTCCAGCCAGCCAGCACACCAGCTAACAGATTTGTTTTTCCCCATCACAAGCAAAGACCAGAAAAAGTCTCCACACCCCGGAGTATTCAGAGCAGCTGAGACACGCCGAGGATCGTGGTAAACGGCATCCAAATCCGTGCATTTCACATTTACACCATTTAGGGTGTTTCGGTTACCTGTTTTCATTTACATTTTGTGTTCAGCACGCACACACACACACACACACACACACACACACACGCACACACGCACACACGCACACACGGCTGTATTTCTCCTCCAGCAATAACCCAGCGCCTGAGCCGGCTATGAGGGAAGGCGTGAGCGAGCTGGACTCGAATGAACAGCTACTCTCATTAGTTCTAAATGGCTCTGGCTGAAGAAGAGAGCACACAGCTCACAACCAAAAGAACCTTCCCACTTGATGCGAGTGCTGCACTCTGGGTCGGAAACTCTCGGCAGCTTCGTCTCCACTTATGCGTCCACGCAGACTTTGCTGCACCAGCTTTCTAAGCAAGGACAAAGCTTTCAAAGTAAAAGAGGGAACACAGGTTACATTAGTTGAGTCTGAATGAGTATAGCCAGTTCACCCCATGCTAGTGAGTGGCCACTTTATTTTAGTGGAGTGATACGACAGTGAAATAAATATATAGTGTTTGTCTTACACTTGTCATTTAGCCCGCTCCTCTGGCTTTTATTTTTGTTATTGGTGGAGACCTTTTCTATCCAGAAGGACAGATAAACAGAATGAAAGTTTGCGGTTGCAAACCAAAGAAGCAGAGACTGCCACAAGCGAGCGTTCCATCTATTAAGTATACTCAAAAGCACCTGAGAGCCTTCATTAATACCACGTCAATACGAGTTAATGCTGCGAGAAAAGAACGCACGCTAAAAGTTTTGTGAAGTGGCCAAGGATTCCTGGGAAGGTATCCGGATAATGTAGAGGCAATACGGATGCTTCACTGGGGGGCATTTGGGTTGGCTGTCTGTCACTTGCCGCTACTTGACGCTACTGTCTGTCACTTGCCGCTACTGTCTGGCAGTAGCGGCAAGTAAATGTTATTAATGGAGAGGAGAGCAGGCACGAATCACTGTGAGCTATAACTCAGCCGATGGAAGATGTTCGTGAGACGGAGAGAGAGGAGCTGTTAAATGCCAACGAGCCAAAGGATTCTCCCTCCCTCCCTCCCTCCCTGATGTATAAACGGACAAACTTTCAGAATTTGACAAACAATTCATGGTCGTGTATGCCCACGTAGAAGTGGACACACGCAAAATGTACGGCTCTGACCAGGACCACTTATTTGGTTTAGTTTCTCAGCACACGTCACTTTACCCCTCAGAGACACACGCAGGTAGATAGACAGACACACACACACACACACACACACACACACGAAGTGTAGTCAGCCTAGTCCTCCTCATTATCTCCCAGTGGAGGCCATCCTAATCCATATCGTCTGTTCTTTGAGGCCTCACTTCTCATTTACCCTCAGGATCGAAGCTCACACACGTCAGGAGAGACAACAGGGAGCACACACACGTCTACATAAAGTCTCTGACGAACTGACCGGCACCTCGTGTGTGTAGGGGGGGGGGGGCTGTCAGCCACAGAAATGATAGTAAATAGGAGCCTGCAGAGTGTTTAAAGAACAACTTTTGAAATATCAACTATGCCCGGTCACCCTGCTGTCGTACACAGATCCACAGAGTAGAAACACATCAAAGACCACTCTACTGAACAGGCAGAAGAAGAAGAAAAAAAACAGTATAAAAGAGACAAGCAATCAATCTTGTGATCAATGTGCTTTTCTTGTTTTTAAATTGGATTTCAAATACTTTTTTCTTTATGTTTTTTGGTCATTCAAGCATTTCTTCACTTTGAATCAGCTTTCTTTCTGAGGGATTCAGAATCTTTTTTATATACACACCAAAAAAATAAAAGAAATATGCCTCGTTTTTTTTTGGTTCAACAAGACTGCTTTGATGTAAATTAAACTACTCACAGATCAGCGGTGCATGATAACTTGTGGGAACCTGTATGGAGTATCTTACTAAAGGTAAACATCTAGTGAAAGGAAAACGCACCTCATTGTGTCCGATCACAGAGGAAGCAAACGAGAACATAAACCTCCACCAGTAAGCCGCACGCCGCCGTAAAGTGCTTAAGTGTTGCAGTGCTATAAAATATAGTGTGCAATATGCAACACCATTGTTCCCTACAAGTGGTACGCTGGCTGGAGTTTCCATAGCAACAAGCCTCGACTTTAAATTGAAGTGAACATAGGCAGAAAAGGTGTGTACCCACACACACACACACACACCTCTAAGTGTTCGCCCGAATGCGAACGCTCCGACACGTATGCGGTGTTAAGTACTCGCACGCATACACACAAGAAGGCAATTTTAAAACAATCTGTAAGGAGTAGAGCTGGCAATGAGCTACAAGGTGGCCGCTTACATCGAGGTCAGATGACATTCAGCAGCAACCGGAGAGAGAGGGGAGGCAGACGAGGCCGGAGAGAGCATCCCTGACAGAAAACAAGACGTTCCTCTTAAATGGTTCGGGATCAGTGGACTGAGGCCTGCGTTTCCCCAAAGTCTGCAGGAGCCGATGCGACTGCTTCTTAAAATGTAGCCGTCCTCTACGGCAGGTGTGAAGCCGTTTGTGTTTGTGTGTGTGTGTGTGTGTGTGTGTGTATAACCGTGACTTGTCTAGGTTTAAAGCAGCAGAGAATCTGTTTTCATGGTCTGAGGCGGTCTTTACTGGGTTTCACACCTGGTTGACTGTCTGACTACGAACACCCTGGGACTGCATTCACAACATGTTGTCTACCGCCCTCACCGTCGGCTGCACACATACGTACCTAACGACTGGTTAGGTGACCAGTCCAAGCTATAGTAGGAGTTATAAACGGCTGTACTGTATTAGTAAGGACACACGTGATTGGCCACCTTGTGCTTAATGACACTGTGGAACTGAGTCTAATGTAACAATATTAAAAACTCTCGTCTGGATAAAATACCGAGAGGATTACAAGTGACAGCTTTATTAAGGTATTTAATCTGTAGCATCAACGGTAGCTGCATAGCGCCGTTTACACTGATCCTTTTTTGGAAACATTGCTGATTCTACTAATTATTTCTAATCAGGCAAGCATCATCATTTCAAATATATGACTTTAATCTAAGAACTGCTTATAGTTCCCTCTTCTTGGCTATCTGCTGACTGTATCTCCTATTCCCAATTCATTTATTTCCTACTATTAATCTCCAGTTTTCACTGATTAATAGCAATCCTCACTCTTCAGGGAATCGGTCTCCACACTCAGGAAGCCATGAGATTTTACCACAGTGCCTTCCTCCTTCAGTCTGTGTGTCCTTACCCTGCTTGTCTCATTGTGACTGTACCTTGGCTGGCTCTCCTGGGCCAGGTTCTCTCCTCTCTGGTAAGCATGGTCAGCTATCTGAGTGGTGGACCTCTTGACGATCTGTTTCAGCTCGGGTTCCAGCCGCTCCATTATGGCTTTGATGGCCTCGGGGATTTTCTTCAACTTGGCCAGAGCCTTTGAGAAAAAAAAGGACGATCGATGGAATCAGTTCACTTGACGCAAGGAAGGAAACGGCAGCGCAGAACACACGGAGTGGACGTAACAGAGCGGAGGCATGGAGATCCACAGTGTGTGTGTGTAGTGTTGTCCAATCTACCTTGATGAGGATGCCCATGAACTCAGCACTGTTCTCCTCTGGATCCACCTCAGGGAGGTCCGCTTGGTTCAACTCCCGCATGTCCTGCTGCAGCTCACGCACTGAAGAAAGCACACACAGAGTAACCGCTCCATCAATTTCACACAACTAGATATGTCAAGATTGTGTAACAAACTTCTTAATAACACTTCAATAACATACTATATCTTCCTCTTTTAAACGCACACACACCTGCACCTATCATGTTGTCACCCCCCCCTGTTCATGCTCTTTCCATCTGACTTAGCCACATTAGCAGCTAAATTGAGAGTGACAGCGTGGAATGACGCTCTAATTTCCATTAGATAGGGCCTCCCAATTCCCCATCAAAGCACGTTAAGAGAGTTAATGTTTATGGCAAGTTAATGGACTTTGGATGCATTTCCTCTTTTCCCCCCCATTCCAACTGGAGTTTGTGTAATAATTATGACAATTACTTGCTACAAATGAGGTGCTCTAATGCTATTAGACAAAATGGCAAGCTAGGCCACTGATGGAAGCCGGCTGATGTGTCGTGATCACAGTTTGTTAGCATGATGGTGCTAGGCACTTACCAGCTGGCGCTAGCTCATCGGCACTGTTTTCTTTGCATAATGTGGGATGCTGTGGTTTAGCCTTTCACTTTAGGCCTACAGGGTGGGCGAACTAAAGGAATATTTACTATGAATTTGTGGTGATTTGTACGTTTGATTGCGTTTTAAAGTCGTGACACGAGCATTCACGGTGGTGGGAGAAGCTCAGTGATAATGAGAAGCGGAGCTGTATAACTGAAATGATAGTTGTACTGTAGGCGACATAAGCCTTCAGTGAAGTAAGAGCTAAAGAGATAGAGCAGCAATGAGCCAATATGTTTGTGGAGACTGAGTGGTATGCACAGGCATCGACAGAGCTGAGAAGAAACTGTGAGTCGCTAACTTAGAACGCCAGGAGTGGGTGGTGAAAAAAAAAAAAAAAAAAAAAAAAAAAAAGTGCCAGGCTTAATATAAAAACTCAGAAACACCAAGGGAACACAGAGTTATTGCAAGATTAACTTCTTTCATTATCTCCTTGTTTGCGTTCCTCTGTTCTCTGCCTGGGAGGAATGCAGCGCCGACTCTATGCCCCAGCATCCAAGAGAGAACTCATACATTTCTGAATACAGTTATAGTCGGCATCATCAGTCCCTGTTAAAGCGCCGGCTACCAGTTTGAGCGTAATGAATGCCGTTCCCCTGCTGTGATGACAGAGATGCTGGGTGACTAATGGCACAGATAGTGGGGGGGGGGGGGGAAGACAAGATAATTATAATGTTAGCAAGGGAAATGTATATTACGATCATAGTTTAAAAGTGTTGTGACATATAGGGCAAATAGCGAAATGTAGGTGTGTGTGCAAAGAGCATCAGTGGTACGTTTGTCCTTTGTACAATAGTTCGGATCAGCAGTTTCTGGTGCATTCAGTTATACCGTGTGTGTGTGTGTGTGTGTGAGAGAGAATGATGCTAATGACTTCATTATCACTAAGGATATCAGCACAGAGAAAGTCAAATTGCAAACTGAAATCCACACACTTTGTTATCCAAAGAGACCGACAACACACTGCTTTGTCGGTGTGTTTATCTCTGTAGTTCTCCTGACGTAAGCTTAGAACAAGTACTCCCTCTTACTCGCCTATCTAATGTAGGGGAGGGTCTAAAGATCATGGGAACATACCACTGCTGGATCCGGGCGTGCTGAACTGTGTTGAATCCAGAAGCTTGCGTGGGGTGGACAGGCTGCTGACGTCCAACACGGCGATCGGAGATGCGTCTTTGGCCGTGGAACTGCGAGGAGAAAAACAACCCAGAGACCCATAAGTCACGTTACTGAATAACTGTATGACAGGAATAGGCTCAAACTAACTCCAAAAATCTGGAGTTATAGCTTCTTTCATACACATATAAAAGTTTAGTATGCGCCAACAGAAACCTAACCCGGCCTTCTCTAACAAAAACAATCTAAGGTTGTAACAAATAAGCCCCGCATCTATGGGTGGGATCGGTGCTGCTTTCCAATGAGCCATTTATCAAGCCTTAAGCCGGAGGTTGGAGCAACCCGGGTCCTTTAAGTCGGGCTGTATAAACACAGCGCATCTGCTAAGTGAGCGGGGTGTATGGAGGCTGGCTTGTTGTTAGAGGCAACCCAACACAGGAAGGCCAGGACCTGTCACTGGCTGACCCCCCGTAATAAATCACTGTACTTCAGCAAAGCCCCGCCACCGTAATTACTGCACCTCACACACTCACACACACACGCGTAAAAAGGGGCAAACAACACAACAGCATCAACGGTGTGTTTCGAAGTCATCGTGCTAAATTATCCCGAATAAGTCACACGGCTGCATCATGAAACTAAGAAACTGGCCCTCGGGTCATGGAGGCAGAGCTTGTTATTCTCCTCGTGACTGCAAAAGCTGCTTCTTTTAACTCTATGTGCTGAAACTGCTAGTAATATATACACACACACACACATACACACTTAGAGTCATGATATATAGATGTATGCGTTTATATATGATGTCTCAAAGTGTATATCTCCCAAACGTCCCATGATTGATTTAGTGATGTTATCTTCTTTACAATAAATTGTGTTTTTCGTCCACCTCTTCGGAACTTCACAGCACGAAGAACAAACATAGAACAACAACAAGTTACACACGGTCTAATTGTTTTTGTCAGTAATTGGTCTCCAGACAGTAAACAATTTGCAAGTTGTCCCAGCAATGGACCAACAAGGCATAATGATTACACGACGATACGGTCAAAAGTTTTCAAAGAAGGCTACATTTCTTATCACGACATAATAGAAGAAGGCGTCCGGTACCTCACACCAAACAAACTGGCTCATTAAACAGTGCGCACTCTTATCCAGCCGAGTATATTAGTGCTAACACGAAGAAAATGAAACTAAACATATTTCAATGTTCGTTGTGCGGAACCATAAAAGACTAACTACAGTTTTGGTAAATCTTAAAGGGATATTAACAAAGAGATCAAAATAAATATATATATATATATATATATATATATATATATATAAAGTTGAATAAAGCGCCCGTTACCCTGGCAGGCGAGCAGCGTTTTTGTCCTTGTTCTTGTGTCCGAGGCGACTTGTGGACTTGATGTAGAGGTGTCGGTGCAGCTCATCAATGAGCACGAGGTGGATGTTGAGCTTCTTGCTGTGTAGCTCCAGGCGCAGATCTCCAAGCCCTTCCACCTGCAGCAGGGGGCCTTCCAAGGACTCCACGGCTGACACCTGCATAGGAGACAACAGAACAGCCAATCACAGGTTAGCCCGAGCTGTACATTTCAACTTTCAACCGTCACACAACCAACGTGGGAGGGTGGAGGAGGGAGGGCTGCACATCCAATTGTTTGTCTCCTACAAAACTCAATCTTACAGACAATTATGGACAGGAAAAACCACAGGATCTCTATGGCGTAGTATTGAATTCTTACCCAACAATAACTGCGTATGGGCCATACAGAGACAATACATTGAATTTATCATCACACTAACCTGTGGTTAGTGCTGCTCTGTTGGTAACAAAACAAATCTGTCCAGATGTGATCTGGTGTCAAATGGAAAGATGATTGTAATGATCAAATTGGCCAGTGCAATAGTGAAGCTTCACTCCATACAATGAAGACGAACAACCACAATGACATTACCGTTATTGTTCATGGGTTGAATAAACTATTAATACAATTAATTTATAATAACTTATCTTGTTTTCAATTGACCTATGAATATACATACAAATATGTACAATCTATGAAAAATATATTTCCTTCGAAGAAATGATATAAAGTTGTCTCATGCCCTCCTGAGTCACCCAGTCTCCCTCACTGCCTCCCTATTTCCTCCGTTTTCATTAGCAGCAGCGGTTGTGTCCTGTTTGCAATTAATAAATCTTAATGCCATAAAATAAGATGTGCCAGCCTGTATACTTACATGTATTGTATGTGCATTACTGTGTGTATTTCAAGGGCACTAATGGCCAGATGATAGCGCTGTGAAGGATACTTGCATGGCCAGGGCAGGACGGAAGGGAATGGGTAGCCGGGGGGGATGGGGACGCAGGGGGGGACGCTGGGCAGAGTGCATGGGTCAAGTGTGTGTTGATGCAAATGAGAGCCACATTAGTGACAAGATGAGCTGCTGATCAGCCCGCTACGGTTTAATAGAATAACTCGGCATGCCTGCAAGGCTCTGTGTGTCCTGTGTGTGTGTACACCTCCCAGATGCGTCTGTGTATGATTATATGTGTATGATTGTACGACTGTAAATCATTTAACACTTAAGTGTCTGTATGTGTGGGGGGGGTCTCATTACCATTGGGCTGGGCAGACAGAGCAAGGCTGGTTAACATCATTAGGGGGCCGGGCCTGTCAGAGTAATGAGGGAGAGGAAGCCTCTCGTGAATTTGCTCAGAAGCAAGAGACATTGTGAGAAGGATAGGATGGGGAAGAGAGTATGACAGGTTATCACTAGCTCTGAGCTCCGGGGGGGGGCGAGTTTTATGTGTGTGCACCTGGGTTTTGTGACACTAAAGGAAACAGGAAATGAGAGAGGATACAGAAGAGGAGAGAGGAGAGGAGAGGACATTTTCTGGAACCAAAGCCAGTCTCGTTTTAACCGAACCCATGGGGTCTAAAACTGCCATTCAATAGCAGACAGAGAGCATAGTCTGAATTCTAATTGTCAACCCTTAGAGAGGCTCACATAAACACACACAATGTGAGAGCAAGAGACAGTGAAGGAGAGAGAGGGGCGAGGAAGTTATTCCTGGCTAGTCTGTACTCTTGCCACACTACACAGCACATGTAATAATAAAGATATATACCGCATGAGTTAGTAAGCGCAAACCGTTCACAACTTTTTGCTGAAGAAAGAATAAAAGACGGGGGAGGAATCGATTAGAAAAAGGAGAGAAGAAGCAACAGAAGGCGCAAGTGAAAACCAGGGAGTCGTTAATCTGACAGATGAGAGCGGTAATGAGTGACAGCGTGATGGGAATAAACACTTCAGGGACTCTCAGAGAAGTGACACCGGCAGTATGATGTTACAACCGAGGGAGTGCGTCGACGCTGTAGACAGCAAATCGGGGGGAAATGCATATTGTTATAGAAACCTAATTGTCATATTCGATGAAATTATTCCTTTGGCCAGTTTTAAGTTAAGTTTGTATCGAGAGATTTTTCACACTCACACAACTTTCAATACACACTCCAAATACATTTCACAGGTTTATGTGCACCGGACCCAAGCAGGCATTTTCTTTATTTACCTTTTCATCAGTAAGGCAATATTTTGAAACAAGAATCACATGACTTTTATGAGTAAACAATACCCGACCTTACAAAGCCATTACTTGCAAACATCAACTTGCTCAAAAGCAACATGCACTGAGTATCCGGTATGTGTGCACTTTAATTAATAATAAGTTATTATTTTAGCTCACAAAGTTCATTTAGTCAATCACGTCAAAAGTGCAGGAAGTGAGAATAAATGTGGAAAGTTGGAGGACTTCTGTGTTAGTTCATAAACTTAAGTTAGGGTGGGTATTATGTACTTTCGTTTTTTTATATTTGTTAAAAATGGTCTTTTTTGGAAACCTGGTGTCTGTGGCTGCACTGTACCGAGCCATCTCCCCGTCCTACCTATCTGCTTACCTGCGTGCATTATGATATGTTAACATGGAGGAGTGGCTTTGGAGGAAAACCTGAAGGGACGGGCTGAAGTTTTAACATCTAGCGTACTCTCGCTGGTTTTCTCCTATGTTGCCTGTCCAGGCTTTAAGTGCGGCTTATTTAAAGTGGACTTTCCATAAATCATTTATTCATGAACTGCATAAATATGTTACCAAAGCAAAAAGTAGAACGAATGCATCCAACAGCATTCTGATATGTAGAGGCGTATTAAACTGTCCTTTAAAGTATGCTTTTTACATACCAACGGAAGCGCACTATCCTGATCAAGTAGAGCGTATTTGAAGTGTGCAAGACAGCAGCGGAGCGTCCAACTGACTTTGAACTTTGCACAACCTTTCAAACACACTGTACTGACTTAGCACAGGTTGAATGAAGTTCCACTTCTTTCCACCCCCACACAGAGGATTCTTCATGGTCTTTTGGGCATATCATCATCCCTCCTCTTCAGATAACCCCATTTCAGCAAACTAATTATTACCAAAGTCTAAAAAGGAAGATGTGTGGGTGTGACAGAGAAGGGAGAGAGGAAGTAAAAAGGAAAAGGAGCAGAGGGATCACAGAGCCCGGTCGTTTGGTCCTCAGTACCATCCTTTTTTCGGCTCCTCCCTGCCAAGCATTCAGCAAAACACACATCAAAAGAACGAGCGCACACGCAAACATACACACACCTGCAGTGCCTCCACTGCACTTAGATGATGTTCTATTGAAGTAAAAGAGCTGCACCCAGCAGACTGTTAGAGCTAGAAAAGGATTCTTTAGAGAGATGAGAGGTGCCAGGAAATCAATCTTAGCATGAACACTTCATAGAAAGCGGCGTTTATGTATGTGTACTGCGCACACCGCGGGACACAGAAGAAGCCTCAGTTTCGCCCCGAATGCATTTACATAAAGACTTCAACAACAAGACAACAAAGTGTTCCTTTTTTTACATTTCTCACTTTCTTATTGCTTACCGTCACACTAAAAACATATTTGGTGAGCAAATCTATCAAGCTATTTATTTTTTCTGTCCTTATTGCCTCTCTGTATAACTGAACGTCTTCACCACGACCACGTCTCTGGCCATGAGTCTACTCACCAGCATATCTGTGGCATGAAGGTAGTGCTTGCTGGCCATGTAGGCCACCAGCCGCTGAGGCACCTGCTTGATGCTCTCGATTTCATCCAGCAGCTGGAGGACGTGCTTGTGCTCGATGCCCTCTATCCACAGCTTCCTCAGCTCGTCCCGTTTGCAGTGGAGCAGCATCTTACAAGACAGGAGGTTCTCCTTCACCTGCAGGAAAAAAGTAGGCCACAATATTTAATTTTAATTTTATGTGCAGAAGCACCAATATAGATGCAAAATAAAGAAGAAGAAAAAAAAGAAAGGACATAATTCATATGTGATCAGTGTAGAGGGAATGTCTGAAATGCAGATGAAAGTCATCATCTCCCTTGAAACACTTGATTTGCTGGCGTGCATTAAAACCTTTTTTTTTTGGAGGAGTTATTTTTGGCCTTGCACACCGACACAGGTGTTTCTACTTCTGGCTGATTAGCTGAGCTGATTGGTTGTTGGGCAGAGCTACAGAGCTGCAGCCACCTAGAAGGTCCCTTCCTTCTGTGATGGAGAGTATGCAGTGTTTAATTAAAAGCAGATGGAAGCAAAATGACACAAACACACACGTGTCACATTGTCTCCCGTCTGCAGGCCTATGCAATGGTGACTGGTAAAATGTATAAGTCATCATTTTAAGATGGAACCGTGCCAGCCAGCACACCTTCGTTAAAATTCAGTTTTATCCTCCTGAGAAAAAGCACAAAGACACTGGATGTCTTTTTTGCCAAATCTGTGCTGGCTCGCTCATGGAAGGGACATTAAAGGTTGACCTTCACATTTTCAATGTTTTTTCAAAGTGTAATAGAGAAAAGGATGTCCAGAGGCTAAAGATTCTGACTTCAGCTGACGATTTCTAAGTAGGCTGCTTCCTTCTTGGGTGAAAAGGATTCATGTAAATTAAGTCAGTATTTTAGTCTTTAGCCGAAAAACTGAGATAAGAAAGCTTTCATTTATGAAGAGACAAATGAAATAAAAAAAATTTGTTTTTAATTACACAACTTACGAGTGGATGCTCTGAAATCCATCGGAAACAAAGTACGCATGAATACCAGTAATGGTTTTCCTCAACCATCCAGTGTTTTTTTGTCAGTAAGTCTCTCATTTCACCTGTTTGATCTTGTTGCGGGAGCTGGTGATGCGCTCGGTGATGCTCTGGTAAGTCCTGATGGCGGTGGTGAGTTCGGCATAATGCTGAACAATCAGCTCATCTAAATCCCTGTCGCACGTCTCAAAGGCTTCCTCCAGACGACCCTTCTCCGTCTCCCTGTCCTGCACATCGTCACTGCTGGACAAAGTCCTGCAATGGAGAAGAGGGAACAGAAAGGTAGATTCACCTAAGCATCAATGTTGGAGTGGAGAGCAGAGACCCTCAATTACAAGCGAGGTTTTAGCAAAGTAGGAGCTCACATAAAGCACTTGAAGGCAGCATGAGGTAGAGGGAGGAAACAGACTTTGTCCACCAACATACCCTACAGTATCAGACAGCATGGCAACATGAACAGCTACATTTAGGGAATGGAATTTGCAGCTAAAATGTCAGGTCACCTGCCACCATGGCACAAAGGTTTCCCTTATATTAAGAGATATCATTTTTAAAAAGCTATTTCAAAGTTCAAAATAGTCAAAGATAAAGGTTTCATGATATATTCCACACTAGACAAATGAGTGGCTGGTAGAAACGTTCAGTGACCTGCCACAGTGGCAGGTGAGGAAAAAAATGTGAGATCCTGGGTACATTCATGCTGTAACAAATAGGTCCAACAGTGGTCAGTGTTGCCAAATCAGATTGCCAGTTTCCAGCCTAATCACAAGTGAAAACCCACCCAGAGTCCAAACCATAACCTTGCCACAAGCTCATGTAAAACTGTAACATGTGCAATAAATATAAAGCTTCAAATCATGACAGCCAAAGATAAATGTTGGATAAATAGGCTATCGCAACCCACGAAGAGTGCAGTCAGGCAACCAAATACACAAATGGAAATTGCCAATGGTGACGTGAAGGTAAGTAGGTCCTCCATTGTCCCTCATAACAATTGAATACAAGTCATGTTGTCAAATAAAGCATCTTTTCACATATTTGGCAGAACATTTGAAGATGCTCCTCTGATCCTCACTTATAACACTTATAAGGCCCGTGGATATTCCTGGCCTCCACTTTGGGAACCCTTTAACTCTTTCCCATCGTGTCCATGTTCACTTTCCTCTCTCCAAACGAGTTTTACAAGAGGAAGTAAGGTTGACTACAGCTGTCAAACCGTTAGTTGCACACAGTCACAGTATCTGCAGTGATTGCCTCTCATGTAATACTATGTCGTGCAGAACATTTTTCTTCCAGTTGTTAAGATTTATTTATTAAAACATCGCCTTTTGTGACACGAATAATATTTGAGTTTCAAATGTGCAAGAGCCACGTACGGTGGCCTATATTTAACCTTTTCTTCTGCTCCAGGAGTGAATAAAAAACTGCAATTAATATTAACTTACATTTACTCCTTAAATTAATAATGAAAATAGCAAAGTTGTGAGCTATAATTTCTCACATACAACCAACAATACAGGAAGGATGTTGCTATCGTAGCTTTAGCATAAAAGCTAGCTGTCATCCCGTTAGAGAGCAAATACGAGAATAGTTCAAAAGCTCTCTGACTTCTTATGAACGTTGTATAGTTCATATAATGTCTGTGACAAACCTTACCTTATGACAGAGATAAGAAGACCAGAGGGGTCTTTGTTTTTGCTAACTGCACTCCTGTATCTCCCAGTCTCAGCTGCCATTTTTCCAGCTGCGGCACCCAAACAGGAAGACAGGAGCGCGAGCCAGTGACGCGGAGGAAGGAACTGGGAGTTGTAGTTTTAACACGGAAAGTAATTCTGTCATTCTGCTTTGGTCACTGTCACACATTTGAAGCGTATCTGCTCTACTCAGCAATTTCACTTTGTAATCATGAAATACATTTGTAGATAAATCAGCCATTCAAATAATCACATTTAAATGTTATATTATTTTGTATTTATTCTGTATTGATCTCCATCAACAGGGATCTGTTTCATGGCACACATCCAGTGTGTTGAGCACAATGGTACAGTCAGATACTGATTCCGGTTCCTGTGTGGTGGGTTGATGAGGAATAATCTTGACTTATTTTTTATTTTATTTTGTTTTCAACACAAATATCACAAGGAAAAACTTTTTCACTGTAACATTTTCAATCCAGTCCTCTTGAAACTGATAAAGGAAAGGTTGAGCAGAGAAAAAGGAGGGAGACAGTGTGTGTCAGTGAGTTAATAGCCTCCCCCATTTAGAACATATAGTGGTGGATTTGGCAGGGCTCTCCTGTGCTGTATCTCTGGCAATCTCTGCTGTACCAATAAGAATGGGAGAGGGCATTGATTCCGGACCAAAGGGGGTCGATTCCCAGCAGCCTGGATCCTGATTGATGCTCTGGTGGACTGACGAGATAACATTCTGGGTGATCTTTGTGTCTCTTGTTAAAAAAAAAAAAGAAGAAACAATCGCTGTGTCACGCGGGAGCCACGGTTTTTCTTCTGAAGGCGCCCAGCTTCCCAGGTCCAAGTTTAATTTTGAAGTTCTTATCACCTTTCCCTGCAGCCTGTGTGCCATCAGTCCAACTAATCTACAGGGCTCCTTTTCTCCAATAACGCAGCACCAAGGTCATTTCTTTCAGCTTGACGTGTGTTTGGACAGTAAGTGATTGCTTTGACTGACTGGCCTGTGTGTGGATTAAATACAAGGGCAATACGGTCTTTGTAGGACATACCTTTATGATCTGTTACAATAGATCGAAATGCAAATGATGCATCTCAATTGCTTTGTGTCCTTTATCTAAGGTTCAGTAAAGAATATATAGAAGGCAACGTTTACATCACTTTGAATAATAGTGCAACCTCTTAAAAAAGAAAACTGTACATTTATTCAACTTAAACGTTGAAATACATAATGTGACATAATGCAGCTCTAGAAGCTGTTGACTACGGTAGAGGAGCTCTACAAGCGAAAGTCGTTTAATTATTCATGTCATTGGTTTTGGGAATTTACTTTTTATGTAGTCTATTGGTTTTTATTAAGTGATGTGTCACTTTTAATGTATGCTAGCTTTGATAGAGTTTGTGTACATACAGTATTTTCACCTTTCCAAAAACACCCTGTGGAAACGTGTAACAAGATGTTGTCCACTGGTGATTAAGTAGATACGTCTTTACTTGTTTCCATGTGCCTCATATCTCCAACTTAATGCACCACCTTAAGGATACAGCACCAAACTCATTTTACATTTTTGGTTTCATCTCATTTCTTTACCAGACATGCTTGATTCTACTGATATCTTCATTGGTAGGAGCGCTCAATTTTGCAGAGATGACAGAGAAATTAAATTAGATAAGAATTTATGGATGTCTAATGTGGAATCAACTCAAGCACCATTAGATCAAGGCAAAGTAAGAGCTATTGCCAAAAGTAGTAATAATACATCAAAGTTAAGAGGATAAAGCAAGTAAATATCCCCTCTATCAACTTTTCAGGAACTAACAGACATTTAGGACATGCATGGTAAGACGGTAATGATTTTTATGATTATATTTGTTGTCGGTGTTGGAGTCACCGCTTCATATCATCTGTTGTGAAGTCAATTCTTTTCAGGACAAACCATCACATTCAGTGATTGATAGCCTCTCATCCTTAGCTTTCTTATCCAATGTGCTCATTTGATGTTTATGTGTTGCTATTGTTAAATAGTTTTATGTTAAAATATGTATTTCCGATAAAAGGTCTCTATTGTGCAAAATGTTTGTATGTGAGTCCTCTGCGTATATTCAATTATTCAATAACATTACAGCATACACAACCGCAATGAATTCTTAAAAGGGTTTTCATTCTTTTATGCTTGCACAGCATTGCAACACAATACAGAAAAATTCAAAAACACGAAAAATCAGCAGAAAAGAGCATAATAAAAAACGGTGTTAGATTATTGTCTGAATGATATATTAAGTTTGGAGGATTATTCTTATGAACTGTCATTCCTCATAATGTCCTCTCTCCTCGAAGCGTGTCAAATCTCCTGCTTCAATTTCTTGTCCTGCAAGGCTGTGTTTTTGAAATGGAAACGATGTATCACAAGGCAAAGAAAACATAAGATAAAAATAGATATAAAAAACAAGAATTCTTCTGATTAAAATGAATTGATACAATAATAGTAATAGCATTATTAGCAGAATGAAAACAATTGCAAACACAAGAGTTTCAGACAGAATTTACCAACAAAGTATGTAGTGCACTGTCCTATTGTCTTAGAGGAAGGCCCTGTAAGTACAATGACTTCTGCACAAGACAGAGTTGACATCTGCTCTTTGTGGAACTGAGGCCTCCAAGAATCAGCAGAGGGCTTAATGTTCCAAAGTCACCAGCAGCCTGTTTTGCTGTTCGGTCTACAATCTAAAACAGGTCACTTCTATCATCAAGGCCTTTCTTGTACATCACTCTTTTTCTGATCACTTGCTTGTTGCTGCTTAAAAATTGTTACAAATAGTTGGATGCTCACCACTGTTGTTAACGCATTCTATGCTTTGTTCCTGCAAGCTTACCCTTACCTTGTTCCATCTCTGTTCAGTCGTAGATTATTTCCCTGCTTGCCTTGCCCCTTTGGATTTGTGTGTCGGTTTTGACTGGCTGCCTGCTGCTGACTGTAAGCCTCCTCACTAGCAAGTAAAGCCGTCTTTTATTACATTAGTTCTGCTTCAGGAGTCTGCTTTTGGGTCCATGAACTGTCCACATCAGTGGTGCTGACTGTAGGATTTTTCTTTTTTGTATTCCCCCATCCCCTCCGCTAGGAGCAGAGGGCAGATTTAAAAAAAAAAATGAATAGCAATACTCCGACACTCATTGTGGAAAATGAATTCAACAGCATTTTTTGTTCACGCATTAATTGCCAGGATTAAATGCTCTGCTATACAATGAACAACTACACACACTGGGATAAATAGCAGCATGTGTTGATGTGTTTCCAACAAAGTGAGGAAAGACAACAATGATGAGCAGAGACATACTCTGCAGAGGAATCATCAATTCATGGCAGAGAGAGAGACAGCAGAATATGGAAATTGTAGATGAGCTTCAGTGTAAGTGGCTGGCATGGATTGAGAGGATTCAAATCAAGTGATGCCAAGAACAATGTCCACTAAATATATATGTGAAGAAGAAATAACAGCTTCAGGACACAAAAAATGATCCGCCTGCTCACCCATTCTCAGGATGTTGGAACATTTGGAACAAAGATTCTATATCAGAATATGGCCACTGAATCTGGTCATTTAATGGGTCTATATCTCCCTCTCTAGTCACTCTACTGCTATTCTCATTGCAGATCTTTTAGCCTTTCAGGGGTTGACAGAATTAGCAACACATTTTGCCTTCTATTTACTGTAATCTTGCTATTTTTATTTCTCTTTTTGTCAGCCCAATTGTTGTTATGCAAGGCTATACATTGACTTGTCCTGTGTTCATTCAAAGTATGTTTTATGTCTTATCACAATATAGATTATAACCTACTTTGGGGGAAAATAACTAACACAGTTAATGTCACAACTTTCCAGTATATCTATGAGAACAATCTATATATATTTTTCCAATAATAGCACTATATTTCTAGATAGTGCTATTCAAAAGCCATATGCACTGATGCACTGATGCTGTCAATAGTGCTGCTCCACTCCTCAGAGCGGCTCCACCGCTCCCACTCTACCGCTCACGATCAATGACCAATGAGAACCGCTGATGTAAGGACGCGGATCACTCTTCTGTCCAATCAACTCGCACGTTCTTCACGCGCGTCATGCTAAGGAAGTGCGTTCCTGCCGAAACGGTGGCGTGTGTGTTGTGGGCCCTAGCTAGCTATACCTGGCTCTCACGCAATTATACTTCACGAAAGCCAACAGTGGATGTCAGTCTTCCATATTACATGTAGATAACTGACACTTTGACAACCTGCGGTCTGATAATGGGAGCGAACAGCAGTACCCGCCGCGTGTCGTTTGAGTCAGATGAGAACGAGAACATATCAGTGGTGAAGGGCATACGGGTAAGTGACAGCATACAAACATGCTTAGTGTTGAGTAAACAAGTGCGTCGTGACTGCTTTAAACCGATACAAGCTAATACAATAATGTACTAGGCTGTATCGTAAATGCTAACCTAACAAGAGTGCTAAGTGGCTCGTCTTAAAGCAGCTATGCTAAGTTATTGCAAACGGACTCCTGGCTGCCTGACTTGCCATCTTAAAGCTAGGTTAATGACTAAAGAAGTATGCAATTCCACAATGCATAATAAATAGCCGCAGCAGTGGCTCGTGCAGTTAACTTTCCAATGTCCTTCTGGGAATGTTGACATTGACGTCACTGGCCTCGTGCTCTGCTGTCTGTCTGTCACTCAATGTATGAATGAAACCGATTTAAACCGGACCGGCTGTTGCATCCTTAAAAGTAATGTTGTAATTTGGGGGTGCTGGTTTAAAGGTGCATGCATGTACACGGAGTGACTGTCGGAGCTGTCAGCTGATGTTAAATATAGATTGAGAGGCTTTAGTCGATCAGATAAGACTTTAGTTGGCATGACTGTCTATTATTACTCAGTAGGCTAAGTGCAGCTGATGTTATCTTTCAATGCCGCCTAATCCTGTTTATGTCAATGCTGTGATGTTTACATGAACTGATTTAATTGCAAAGCTTTGTTTTCTAATGTATAGTTTATCCACGGGAGTTGATAAACTAGAGTTTTGGGAAATATCCATATTTGTTTTGAGTGTCAGATGAGAAGATTTGTGAAGCGAAAAACCAGAAGACGACTTGATTAGCACAAAGTCTTAATTAAAGCAGGGGAAACACTCAAAGTATTTGTATATGAGATATAACCACTTAGTTATGTTAAACTATTTCATTAACTCCATCTCATTCCTCCTCTGAAACTTTTCTCCCACTTTCCTTTGCAGCTTTCTGAGAATGTCATCAACCGCATGAGGGAACCTGATGCTCCTCCTAAACTCCAACATGCTCCCTCTCCACCCACCCTCACTCCTTCTCCTCTCCTGAGGCCAGTTCCTCCCCTCTTTGATCCCATCACCTCCTTGCCTCCTCCCCCTCCTCTTGTCGAACCCGTTGCACCTCCAGCTCCTCCTCCACCAGCTCCGTCTGCCACAGAGACTGTGGCTGCACCTCCACCACCTCCTAAGAAACAGGTAGCAGCACCCACCATCACTGACATGGTGCTTCCATCCTCGTCACCCGCGGCTGCCGCTAATGCTGTCGCTGCTCCTGCTTATGAGCCTGTGGCGGCACCTCCGCCCCCCGCTCCTGCTGCTGTTGAGCTAGTCATTTTGCCAACATCTGTCCCTCCTCCTGCTCCCATTGCTCCCCCGGCTCTTGCTCCCTGCCCTGCCCCAGCTGTGGTGGAAGCAATCGCTCCACTTGCTCCTCCTCCCCTTGCCATCAAACCCACTCCTCTTCCCATAAATCAATGTGTTGCTTCTTCTCCTCCTCCAGTAATTGAACCCATTGCTCCTTCACATGTGATTGAACCCATACCACCTCCTCTTCCTGTCAAAATAGAACCCCTCATTGCTCTCCCTCTTCCCGAATCGGAACCCCTCTCTTCCCCTCCTGTTTTTGAGCCTGTCGCCATCCTGCTTCATCCTTCAGGGGACACTTTGTCCCCGCAGCCTGCTGAGCCATTTGCTGCACCTCCCCTGCCCGAGTATACCGCACCTTGTGAACCAGTTGTACCTCCTCCTCAGCCCCCGGTGGACCCAGTATCCCTCGCTCCTGTCCCTGAGCCAGTGGTAGTGCCTGAATCAGTTTCGGTCCCACCACCACCTGCTGCAGCAGCCGGTGAGTTTTATTCTGATATGCTGAAAATCAGTATTTGTGGTACATTTATAAGGTAGTTTAATCAATGTTAAGGAACAGATTACCTATTTATATATAGAATGGATCATTTAGTTGTGTGAGGATTTACTTAGTGCTTTTTGAAATATTCCTTAGTTTTCTTCGATGTCAGAATCTCCTCTAGCTTCCATTGTTTTTTCCTGGGTTCGTACAGTGGTGATTTTAGACCTATGGAAGCTGCTGGACAAATGTGTGCCTTGTTTCTTCTGACAAGAGACGGGAGTTAATGCTCAAAAACTGCAGCACTAAATTGATCTTGGTGGCTCATGTTATCCTGAAATGTAATCGGCGCTCCTTCAGTAGAATGTTAATTAAAAGGCAAAGGTTATGCGGGAGGATTTGTTTGAAGTCCAGCTACATTGAATTCTAATGTTTATTGTGTGGGTGTTTACTTTGAGCCACTCTAAGCTTTTTGTGTCCAACTTTTCTCGCAGATTGTAATTACTCTTCATTTTCAAAATGGGCCTCACAGTAGCCGTGGTCCTATTATGATTCATTGCCATCCCCTAACTGTTAATGAAATGATTAATTCTTTCTTTTATCAATGTTAATACCTTAATGCTGTAATTAGCGGCCCTCCATTCTGCCTCGTCACAGTGGAGCTCGAGCTGTCATGGTGACCCTTCTCCTTCCTGCGGTCAACATGGTGTGGTTGAACTCTTCAGTAGTGTCTCTGTTTGTCCTGTCAGGAGTTTAAAATGTCTTCGTAAGGACACGGACACACTCACTCCACCTCTCGACTTCTCTCTCTCAAAGTAAAGTTTTTAGTCTCATTGTCTCCCGAGTGTGGGAGCACGTCTGTTATCTCTTGATACATCCGGCAGAGGACATGTGAATGTTACCCGCTCATTACACTGTACATAACGGGGCGTGGGTGCTGCTTCTTCAGAAGGTGGTGTCCGGGGTGTGGGCAGGCCTCCCCATCCTTGACTGGGCTCAATCAGCAAGGTAATTAAAAAAAAGGCCAACTTATGCCACGCCACACTGACTCCGGTGATTAAAACGACACCTCCGCAGTTTCCAACAACAAACTGTGTGTGTGTGTGAGAGAGAGAGAGAGAGAGAGAGAGAGGGCGATAGGGCTTCTGTGATATGACTCAGGACTTTGTGTGTGTGTGAGCCACCTGCCTTTTGGTTTGAGCACAATTTGGACAATTAATATAATCTTCTTTGTCCGTCTGTTTTTCCATTTACTCTGGGGCCACTTTCACAGCTTCATTTCTCTCCGTGTTGAATAAAGTTATTCCTATTCCTCCATTGTTCGAGCCAATTAGTTTTCAGATAAATGCAACAATGTCTCACTTAAATTTGTGACCAGGTCGTCGAGTGCAGTTATTGTGAGAGACTGCTGGCTCTGGACAAATAAAACAACAGAGAAAGGATGTTCTTTACATACTTTCCATCTTCTTGTGTGCACACAGTACATCTGCTTGTTAAGGATTGAGTGTATGTGTTTGTCTGCTGTATTTTTATTGTTGCTCCATAGTCAGTCGCTACAGTTATCATTTTTATTCATAGCTGGCCCTCATCACACAACATATAATGTCTGTTGACATTTACTCAGGTATTTAGTGTATAAACTCTTCTCGCAACGTCACCTCTCGGCTTAATATGTACCAAGCTCCCCAAGTATAATGGAGATGGGGGAAAAAAAAAAGTAAACTTGGACAATTCATCAAGCGCGCTCTTTTTAAAGAAAGAAAAAAATTGTGCGATGAACGTGAATCTCGTTAAAAAAAAGTTGCAAAGTTCAGCCCAATTGTGAAAGGGTAGGACCGTAATGAGGCGCGCATTGATTATGAGCGTCCACCAGAGTTGGGTATCGAGTGAGGCTCTCAGCAGGTTGGCTGTCTCTAAATCACAGGCCTGAGTCAGTGTGTGTGTCTGTGTGTGTGTGTGTGTGTGTGTGTGTGCGCGTGCGCGCTGATTACACCATAGTCAAGGTTGAACCTCCTACACCTTCTCCAATGCGTTATAAATATTCATAGGCCGGAGCCCACACACTGTGCTGGACTAATAGCCTGCTTAAAGATGTCTCCCAGGTGAAGCAGAGCGAATGAGAGGAGGGGGAGACAGGCAAAGGAAACCGACGGGAGAAGTGTGTGTGACTTCGTGTGCATGCATAAATGCGAGTGTGTGAAACTTGTGAAATATATCACTCCGCTTTTGAAACGGACTTTTCCTTGTTATCTCGTGAAAACGTGAAATGATCAGTTTTAGTCCTTTTTTATAACACGAGATTAAATTGACGGGACAGAGTGTGGAGAAAATAGAAAATCCAAAATGGCATCTGCCTGGCGGGGCTGGAAGCTTGCTCTTGCCACTTTTCCTTTTTTCTTTTCTTCTCTTTCCGATGTGAACGTAGTGAAAGGTGTGCGGTGAGCTAGAAACGTGAGGAAGTGGTAATGTTACAGATTATGCCCTCCACGCGGGTCCTGGGGTTAATGAAACTTCTGATGAGAAACGCAATTTGCCGTCGTCTATTATCTCCACTGCCAATAGCCTCTCCTCCTCTATGGGTTCTTCCACAGGGTTTAGTGATTGGTGGAAAAGGAAACGGGGGGGAGACACGTCTAAAAAGATGATGAGTTTTTAATCTCTTTAACATTTGCATGTCCTACTCAGGATTGACACTGGCTCTGTCAATCTGGAATTGTCTCTGACCCGAACCAGCTTCCCTCAAGGACCCCAGACGGTGTTTATCATATCAGAACCTGTTCTCCGGCTAACCCTGCGGGCCTGCTAGCTATCTGAAGCCTCTCTCTGCGGGGCTGGAGAGGAGGATGCGGTGATAAATGGGGAGTTGCTTGGGCTCGCCTGAACTTGGAGGACTTTTTAGAGTTTTACTTTTAACAGTGCACGGCTAAAGGCTTCTATATTTTCAATGGAAAGCGTGAGATCATTCAAAGGGCGGTTGATACAGAAATGCCAGTCGTACTTGATGGAAAAAGTTCATAATGGCAGGATTTGACCTAATGTTATGATACTAAGGGAATGGCCATTGGTGCATTGAGACATTAATGTGAAACACGAAACAATATGATATTCATACAGCATATTGTTGAGTCTCTAGACTCCAGACAGTTCTCTCGCAGGTACCTAAATTACACATTTCTGGACGTCTCACCAACACAGCGCTATTTCTGTAGACAGTCATAGCATATCATCTGATTTTATATTTATGTTCCCTATATGGCGGAGTCAAGATCGTAGCCCAACAGGTTTGTCTCTCCGTCGTAGTTCTTAACAGAGTCGTAATTAGACTCTCCTCTGCAGTGGGATCAATGGAGCTTCTGAGTGCTGTCAGACATGATGGATATTATATTCCCACCCTCTGGACAGTTGGGCGGCAGCAGTCTCTGTCTTTGAGGATGCACCGTGTAGCAGAAAAAAAAAGTTGTCTACTGTCAATCAACGCCTCCGCTCGCACGAGTGTCTCCTCTGAAACCTCCCGCTACCGGCTGCCTGTTCGTTCGCCTTACTGTACCCAACAGTTGTCATGCTGTGAGTTCTCGTCTTGTTTTGTTTGCAGCAGAAGAGAAGAGGCTTTAGAGGTTGGATATCAGAGACAGGAATAAGTTAACTGTAGTCTGAGAGCAAATTGGGTGTGATAAGAAGAAGAAATGCTCGCTAACTTGCTGAGATCTGATGTATCCATGACACTAGTTGCATAAACTTAAGCCCCGTCAGTCAGATCACCAGTATCACATATTTTGTATTTAATTAGTCACATTATAAGTGGACTATCATTTTAGTCTTAACAAAGATTAGAATACATCAAAGGCACTTTTTAGACAATCACAAGAAAATGATATTCCTTTTAAAACCAAAACTCCTTTTTTTTTTTTTTTTTTTTTTTTTTTTTTTTTTTTTGCTACTGCCGCTGAGAAAATATCAATTTGAAGCCCAGAACTGTCGACCGAATTGTTTTTCTTCTTCTTTCCCGAGGAGAGGTTTGTCGAGTGTCATCCTGTCTTTCTGTCCACGAGGTATCTGAAAAGCCTTTTAAAAAGATTTCCTGGACAACTGGTGAAAAGGCTTTGGGCCATGTAATATTAAGGACATTTAATTAGATTATGATGTTGTGGATTATTACGCTTTCTTTTGTCAAAACGATGAAACTTAAGTAGATTTAGGCTTTACAAATCCTAATTATAGCTAATGGTGTGTATGTATGTGTATATATATATGTGTGTGTGTGTGTGTGTGTGTGTGTGTGTGTGTGTGTGTATATGTATATGTATGTGTGTCCACTGGCCTGCTGTTACCACATGTTACCAGGTAATAATGGACTCTGACAATAGGGATTATCCTGTCTAACTAATGCAGTGGCAGAGTAATCTTGACACACTCAGACACCCCCCCATCACTGCAGTGTCGCAGCACACCGCATGGCACTTCTGTCTTCAGAGCACGTTTTGGTCTGGCATCTTTACTTTCATGCTTAATTACCTGCCAAGATAGACCGGTGGAGGCATGGGATCACGCATGTATGACGTCCCTGACATGAATATATGTAGATAGAGTGGTGCGGTGCTGGGGTTTAAGTGTGTGTGTGTTTGTGCAATATAGGCAAGTTTCTGTATTATACGCCTCAATATCTAAGGGCCTTACTGTTTTTGGCACACACACACACACACACCGTACATCATGGCAGCCTGAGGGCCACAATTTCGGTCCCACCTCTCTTCATTCACAGCTAACAGAGAGAACACGCTCAACTAGGGCTGCAACTTACTATTATTTTAATCTGATGATTACATTCTGGATTAATTCATTATTTGGTGTATGAAACATCAGAAATCGGTGCCAAATGTTGCTAGTTTCTCAACATTACCAACCCTAGCTTTATCAAAGTAGTCTTAGGTAATTATTTTAATCGTTGCAGCTCTAGCAACATCCCAGACCAATCTGCTCCAGCAAAACATACACTTCTCAATCCTAATCATAGATAAATTCTTCATTTTGAGCAGCAGATCTTCTGATTTAATGCAGATTTTTCCAACACCTGTTGGAAAAATCCCCAATTTCTCTCTTTTGTTGTTTTTACTTTTTTAGAAAATATGACCCAATATGCTTATTAGCAAACAACAGCTGTCTACCTTTCTCTTTTTCACTCTCTCTCTCTTGCTCTTGTCTTTTTGTCCCCAGTTGATGAAGAGGCCCTGAGGAAGAAGCTCACTGACGAGCTGTTTAAAAGCTTGGAGCAGGATAGGGCAAAGGCAGAGCAAGAGCTGCAGGCCTGGTGAGACGCATGTACACACACACACACACACTCACACTCTTCGCTTCTCTTCTCCCTTACCTTCCGTCTTCGGATCATGACAGATTGAATCAGGGTACCGCACCTTATGTCAATTCCTGGTCCACGATTTCATTAGAAAGCGAAGACATTTTCCGATGTGACCGTTTCCCCCCTTTCATTAATATGCAGAAAGGTCAGCACCAGCCTTTTTCCGATCCCCGCTGTGTTTCCAATCTGCTTTTCTTCCGAAGCACATCAGCACTTTTTTTTTTTTTTTTTTTTTTTCCCCTCCCTCCATCTCTGCTTCTCCTCTCCTTCTCCGGATCAATTAATCATGCCTGAGAACGGAGGGCGCTATCCTGAGGTAATTTCCTGGGTGTTGAGTGGGTGATCCATTAGCCCTGCCTGATAAAGAAACACACTGTTCATGTCAGGAGCACCTTTCTCCTCTCGTCCTCTCTCCTCTCCCCTTCTTCTCTCTGACCCTAAAGAAGCAGGTGCACGTGCCATAATGGTGTTGCGCCCCCACTTTAATAGTCTTGGATGATCTTCAGCAGACCCTGGTGAATGAACAACTGTGATTAGCCACTAAACACACTCTTGTACTGTATATGGGGGGGGGGGAAACACAACCTTTCCATATCCAGGAGGAGGTAGTGTTAGCCTAGCGATTAGCCTCCATTTTGAGGCACATTCAAGAAGAGAGAAATTAACAAGTGGTTTTGAGAAATCATTTGTCAATTGATTTTTATTTTTTGTACATAGCTGCTTCCTGCAGCTCACTTATTTATGTCGTTTCAGAGCAATAAGTGCCGCAGAATTACACCCTCCTCGCGATTAACTGAATTCTCGGTGGCTCGAGCCCTCAATTTGTGTTTGTGTTCGGCACGGGCCGCGTTTCCTCTGAAGAAGACTTATCGGAATATGAAATGTTAAATAAACAATAATTTGTTAGCCAGCACTTTTGTGTATGTATGTTTTTGTGTGTAGAAGCATATTAATATCAGTTTTTAACGTGGCCTTGTTTGTTATTTCTCATTTTGTCACGTCATTTTTGTTCCATGTCTGTTTTTTGTGTGTGTGTGTGTGTGTGTGTGTGTTTTTGCATGTGTGTCCATTTTCCAAGATAATAGTGTATGCAGGCAGTAATGCATGGGACAGCCATCAAGATGCATTCTGGGATTTAAGGAGAGCTTTAAAAGTGCCGATCAGTGGTAAGGTGTCTAGAATCAACACGTATTAGAAAAGAAATCAAAGCATGACACAGAGACTGAACATAAAACTTTTCCATGCTAGCACAGCACTATCCGTCAGTCTCGAAAAAGGGCTTTCACTCCTTTTTTCTTTTTTGCCACAGCAATTGAGCTTTTCTATTCATTTGTAGTAATTTCAGTTAAAGATGACTGGTGCTTTCTTTTAATTGAAATATATGAGAGGAACATCTGGGCTGTCGAAGAATAATTAAATTGCGACGGTATTTCACCTTCCCACAGTGCAGGCAGTAATTACAGAGTTTTTGGGTTGTTAAAGGCAAACGAAGTGAAGTGATTGTGGCCTTTGCTGTGTTGGAAGACTCAGCAAGGAAACTGATTGGCTGTAAACTTGAAATAAGAGGTAAGAAAAAATAGTGTGAGCATATCAAAGCTCAGCAAACAAGACTGCACAGTGCCACACTAGTTGTAGAACCCTGCAGTGTAACTGCTGCACAGCTTGAACACAAGGAAATGGAGGAATGTGTGAACCCCCAGGTCATCGGGGAAAAACAAACACACACACACACAAGAAACATGAGGCCAACGTCTCAAGGTTATGTTCAACCCCAAAATACATAAATAATTCATGCACGTTATTTCACAATAGAATAAGAGTGTTCAATTGAAAAGCAGTAAAAAAAATCAGCTAACTGCCAAATTTAAGAGTAAAAAAAAGTTATTCTTTTTTTTAAGAATATTAGTGCTGAAAAGCTCCCGAACACTTCAATCTGTTTGTGTGTTAAATGTTATTTCCGCACTATACTCTATAAATCGTCCATTCTAACAAGGGCCTTTTGAGCAACAGTGGTGTTGAGAGTATGGCAGTATTTCTTCTGTTTGGCTTCAGGGCCACAAATGAACTCCAGAGATCTGGCTTTGCATGTTTTGCTCTGGTCGGAGTGAAGAAAGAGCTCTGCGAGGAGTTCATTTGGGTGCAGCCTAAACTCATTTGTGTCAAGGAGCGGCTGCAGGGAGCAGATTTGCCTCTGCCACTTCTCTGTGAGGCATCAGAGCAGAACGAGTCAGAGGAAGGAATAAAAGAAAAGGAAGGGATGAGGGGAGATGACTCTGACTGTCCCTCCTCCCTCAACCTGACTCATCCCGTGTCACCACTCGAGTCGTCCTCTCTGGGCAATTCTCTCCAGAGTTCCTCTACCTTTCCCTCCTTATCTTGTCTTCATATTCCTCGCTCAGCACCTTCCTTTCTATCTTCTGTGTTTCTCCAGCCAATCTCCATCTTTTGCCTGTTTCTCAATCACCCTTCTCTATTGCTCCTTCTACCTCCTTCCCTCTTTTTCATGTCTTCTTCCTCCCTCTCCATCAGTCTCTCTCTCCCCCACCGTGCATAAAATTCATTTGTTTGAATGTCCAACTTTAACACTTAAAGGTTAGTTGTTGTGAAACTTCTGCCCATTATTTCAACATGTTGTCAAGCAGCTTGTGTTGGCAATATAATTGTGTGTCAGGCTTTTGAGTGGGAACACTGACCTTCTCCCAGAGCGTGTCTTTCCGTTACCCAGCCGGCCTGTTAAATTCCTTATTGCCCCCTGGTCAGACGCAGACCGATAGTCCAGTTTACATATTGTTTGTTTATTTCTTTTCCTTTACCTTTTGTTCACACAGAAATACAAGCACTGTCCTGCACAAACCTCCAACTTGTTATTAAAAATCAGTACAACCAGTTTGTTATTAAAAATCTAAAAGTTTTTTCCCCTGAATCCAACCCGAGTTAGCCAAGATTGTGTCTGGGAAGTTAAAAGTATGTATCAGCAACATTGCTAGCGTTCTCTCACTGCACTTGCACTTACTATTTTAGTAATCCAACTATAAAGCACAGAATCTGTTTCTGTGTGTGGGTATGTCAAGAACCGTTCTTGCCATTCACTTCATGCAATGCATGTTGATGGGGACCCAAAAGAGAGAGCAGTGGTAAATCTGGTGCAATTTAGACACGCGACACATTTAATATCAATAAAAAACTTTGAAAATGCAAGCTAACAGGCTATGTGCAGCCGCGAGGGCGGAGCTTCAGGGCTCTGTGGACTGACTTAAAGCATGCACTTCTTCACAACACCGTAGATATCACAAAGAAAACCATAGCAGTCAGCTAATAACCAGCTGATGAACCCTAGCATCCAGCTACTGCCCATCTAGTACCACCCTGCGAAACACGCGAGCGAACACCTGGAAACAACCACAACAGTCTATTTTCACCCTGCAAACAAACTAGTAGCTACACCTTGCAATGTTTTAGTAACGATATAGAATACTATACGTGCACCAAAACACATGCATCCTCTGGCTTCAGCAGTCAACATTTCACACCTTGTACATTTTCCTGTGCTGCTTTTTCCTACTCGTGATATCTCTAATGTATACTATGATCGTTTTAATGTTTCACTACCTGCATGAATAGATTTAATTCCCAAAAAAGCAATTTCTTCCAATTTCTGCTTCCTGCCTCTCATAAGCCCGGCGATATATACGCGTAACAGAGCTGCCGTCCCCAGCGTATAAGGCCGTTTGAAGTGTCGGTGAACTGTACATTTCGAAAAATCCGCTGCTTTGAAAAACTATATGATCAGCATGTTCAGTACTGTAGCCCGCTGCTGACCTGTTCAGTAGAACATGGCGGTTATTGACTCAATCTCCGAGCAAATCTACCGTCTGTGGCTCGTCTATTACTCAAGCTGGTCTTATGCAGAACAGATGGTATCAGTTGGAGGGAGTTCAATACAAACTTCGAGTCATTTCTCTTATAATTCCAGTGTTTAAGCTCCATAACACCCCCTGTTAGCTACACAGAATAATACCCATCAGGCCTCTGAACTCATTCCACACCAGTCTTTGTGTTCTGCCTCTTTAAGTGAATGAAATGGTTGGAAGCTGGTAGTTTGAGCTTTATGCACGAGGTATGATATTTAAAGAGAGTGAGAGTGACAACGATATCCACTTTTTGACAGTGTGCTTGCTCATAGCACTAAGAACATCGCGGGTGTGGGTAAATTAGAGCGGTTTGCAAAATAGCTTTTTATGTTTCTTCTGCAGAGTGGGGGCTCCTCTAAATCCATCTTCTCCCTGTACTGTCCTTTGTTCCCCACACACACTTAATTATAACACGGCCTCGGCATTTCGTGTGTGTGTGTGTGTGTCATGGAGAGTGCTTGGCTCCATAAAATATTCATGGGCAGCATTCAGCGACATTATTCCTAACATAAATATTGCATTGGGCCTTTAAATACCTTTTGTTTCAAGGCGCTTGGGTCGAGTCCGGACAGGTCTGTCAGAATCGATCCCGCCAGGCAGACGGGTAGATGGTACGTTACCGAGACACACCTGTAGATGACGGGTAGACGGTACGTTACCGAGACACACCTGTAGATGACGGGTAGACGGTAGATTACCGAGACACACCTGTAGACGACATTAACAGGGTGAAGAGCTGAGGGGAGGGACGGAAAGGAAAGATAGAAGACATTGTTATTTGTTTGAGGGTAATGATATTTGAAATGATTCTCTGTGGAGGAACAGGTGATGATGGATTTGAACCAGCTCTTGTAGTGTTGAGCGCCCGTCATTTTCCACCATGCCTGAATTTTTCCTTTGTTGATGCCCTGACTATAGTTACTTAACCCAAAGTAGCAGTATCGCAGCTACTCAACCTATGAATTTTCCATATAAACTGCCACAGATCTAATCTGTCGGCTTCAAAAGATGGTGTCCTAAAATAGCTTGGAGTATTTCTTTTCATGGTCATCTCCTGAAAATACCGAGTCACTTTCTCGCACCCCACTCCTTTTTTGAACGAAGACCTCACTGTCTTTCCAATGCTTCTGTTTCCAAGGCTCGATCCACTGAGCCATCAAACACACAGGTTACTGGGCCACGATTATCCTCACTTTATAGCCAGTACTGGGGCCAAACATCATCCACTCATCCTCTGAAAATGTTTTTAGGTGCCGTCTCCCCCCTCTCTCTCTGTCTGACTCCATTCTCCATCCTCTACCTCAAAGCCCCCCCTTTTCCGACCCAGTGCCAATCTTCTACAGTCGAATGAAAAATGCGTCCAATATCCCAGGGACAGGGCAATAATGAGTGGAAAGCAATAGAGGTGAAGCAGACAGATGGCATCCGGCTAGTGATAGCAGTCTTTGCTTGGGTTAGCACTTGTGAGGAAGTCAGTCGAGGGGACTTTTATTTTTTGCAAGGCTGTCTGTTTTCTCCCCCTTTGTCTCACTCGTCCAGGTTGTAGCTTTTGTTCGCCATAACATTGACATGTTTCAGTTTACTTTCAGGTGATAAGTAAAGCTAACAATGTTCAGTTTTTTTATTCTTTTTCAACCATTTCTTTGAATCTGCATCAAAATCGTGGCATCTTGGTATTTTTTCCTCTTTCTTAATTAGTATGGTTCAGCTTTGCCTCACTGTCTGTCATGTCTGTTGTTCCGTTGCGACAACCGAACGGGTAAACAAAAGGAGCTTTTTGCACTCCTGAGTGTCAGTGCTGCTGACAGGTGCGTAGGAGAATGCCGGTTGTCCTGAAAACATCTGCACACATTCAGCACTTAAATAATTTAATGAGTGCAGGCAAAGTTTTTGTGGCAAAGCCTCATCAGGCACGGTGTACGTGAATTTGCTTTGGTAGAATGTATTTTTATCGTACTGTAGTAATAATTGTTACTATAAATATACTGTACATCTGCCACAAAGGTCTAAATTCCGTGCTACAAAAGGTCAACTGATTGCTAATGCTCATCCGCATGAGTACCGACAAAGTCCATTTCTGAACAAAAAAAGCACCTACGCTGTCACTTCTCTGTTATAGTAGCAGCTGAAGCTTCTTGAGTAAAGGTAGCTTAGGTGCATTAGCGGGGCAGGCAGGCAGGCAGGCAGGCGTTGATTGTGGGGAAATGGTGAATGTAAAAGGCCATTAGGAGGCTCCCTGTGTGTGTGTGCGTGTGTGCGAGGAGTCGGAGCCCGATGATGGATGGAGTGTGCTGACGTGTGCAGCCCACTGGACTGTGAGACTGGACATGGCTGGTCTCTCTCCGTCTCCCTCCATCTCTCTCTCTCTCTCTCCCACTCTCAGCCTCACTCCCTCTTTGCTTCACTTCCTCAGGGCCAAACATGTCATGTCGCCACCGCTCGCTCTCGCTCCGTCCTCGCTCCCTTTTTCCTGTCTTTCTCCCCTCCGTCTCCCCCCCCACCCCCTTTGCTCCCTGACATTTAGTGGTGTTGCGGGGCAAATGGCAGCTTTAAGACATCAGACCTATTTTTATTAGACCTACCCGTCATCTGCTCGAAGCCAAAGGCATCGGGATGGTGATCAGTGAGAGCGGTCTGTCCGTCACGATTCCTCCCCGTCTGAATGTTGTGTATTCACAGGTGAGTGGAGGGATGAATGAGATTTAAAAAAAAAAAAAAAATAGAATAAAAGATGAAATCCTTTCACACTGACGGATCAGTGGGAGTAATAATATAATATCAAGAAAAGGAGAAGAAGCCACATACCACACACTTGACAACCAGGATGAGCGATGCACAAACCTGATGAGTCATGCATTTCTCTTGAGTGATCATTAATGCAACAAAAAGTCTCCTCCCTTTTTTTTTTTTTTTTTTTTAAAGCAACTTTTAAAATAAATAACTATTGTGGTTTCCACTGTAGGCATCATACATAAACTGATGAATTAGACCTTTAATCTACTGATGGATCACAGACAGTTCATTTGAATGTAAAGGAATTTAATATTGAAACGTTTTTGCTATCTGGGGAATAGATCACTAAACCAGTCGGCATCACTGTCAGGCAGCTAACTTCTCATCAAGGCTGTCGTTCAACGCCATCTCAGGGTTTTTCTTCGGCAGAAGTTTATTAAAGATCCTCGTCATCTTTACTCAGTCTGTCATAATTGTCAGGCGCTCGCTCTGTCTGCTCGTGTGTTTATTCTTCCTCATGCCACCGCTGTTTGATTCCTAGCAGAGGAAGACTTTCAGCGTTTCGGGGAGACGTCGTTCCTTCTCTTCTCCAATCAAGCACGCTGTCTCCGACGCCGGGTAGGGAGTGCGTTGCTAGGCAACTATGAGAGCCCAGTGACAGGGTTCAAATGGTGGTCCTGTATCTGCAGAGAGCGCGCTGCCTCCGTCTACATCATTGCTTCACTGGGTTGGGGAAAACGGTGCTTACTCTGTCTATTAATGACATTCAGATTCCTCTTGAATGTCAATTAGTCCATTTTTTTTTTTTTTTTTTTTGACTTCTCAGTGTTTCCCCCTCTTTGCAAGCAGTGGAATACCACCGACATGTGTATGGATGACAGGGTTGAAAATCAATACACAATTTGTGACCTACATCTATGCTTCATTAGCACTGCACTTGCATTTGTGAACTTTTAATTCATTTGTGAGACACTGTAACACCAAAGATACTTGGATAGATAAAGCTTACTATCACGTGTCCCTGAAGCCATTCACTACCTGTGTTTAACAAGATGATCTTAACATTTTGAGCAATATAGACCTGTGGTTTTTTTTTCAAAGGTTTTTAGTTTCAAAGTTTCAAATTGCAAAACTTACCAGAAAGAGCTTATGGTTCACCATACAGTACGTAAAGACACAGGGACCTCGGTCTGCAGTGCAGCAGACGATGCACAACATACTGTGGACTGCATAATACACTGAACACTAAAAATTTGAGTAGCAAGTCATGCATTATAGAGATAGCTGTAGGAGAAAGAATAGTGAGTAGCATATATGTTGTAGTGTACAGTGAGGTGCATTCTTCTTATTATACCCTGAGTGCAGGTTATATGAGGTTGTGCAGGGTTTTTCATGAATGTATAACGTTTAGAAAATGGGTTAAAACGTGTTTTAATCATGTCAAATGTTGATGCTCCACAGGGTTGAGGCGGAGAAGGCGCGGGCAGCAGCCCAGGCTCAGGATGACGCCCAGTCCATGGTGCAGGCTGAAGTGTCCAGGATCCTGTCTGTGGAGCGGGCCGCAGGCCAGGAGAGCATCCAGCAGGCTGTGATAAGAGAGAGGATCGCCACCGAGGACGACAAGCTCCGCGCTCAACTCTATGTAAGTCTGGTTTTTAAACGAACACGCGCGTTTATATACGGCACGCTATTGTGAACTTTGCCATCTTATTTCGTCTTGTAAAACAGTTTTATACGTTTTCGCTCGCCACACTATCAAACAGACATTGAGCATTTTAACTGCCCGACCTTGTAAACGTGGACTCGGCGATGCGAGCGATTTTTACATGAAGACGGGTCATTTTACTCTCGCACGTTGCTGCTCTATCACGCAGACACATGGGTGATCCTCGCCTGCTACAGTGACAAATGTTAGGGCTGTGAGTGTTTGAGCAGTAGTACATAGAACTGTCTTGACTGTGTCGACACACACACACACACACTCTCCCTCCACACACACGTTGTTTTTTTCAAAGCTTAATCTACATAATGCAAACTCAGGGTGCAGTTTAAGTTGATTCTAAAAGAACCCCTCTTTGCTGTATCCACATCTTGTGGTTTGATATGTTTGCCTTCGTTTTGGGCGGCCTGTGTCTTTATTTCCTGTAAATTGCCCTCGTAAACATTGTCAGATGAGCGTTCCTTAACACACACACACACACACAGGCAACAGAGTATTGTTTTCAAAAAGAAAACACATTTTCCCTCGAGTGCGGCTGCTGTTTACAAACCTATGCTATTGATTATATAGCTCATTTCACACGCTCATCGTCATAATAGAACAATGAATCATTTTGTAGAGAGAGAGAGGGATGGAGGGAGAAGGAGCGGAGCGTTGACGTGATTCCATGCCGCAGGACAAGTGTATGAGGGATCCCTCATTTGGAACTGCGATCAAAACGAAAGGGAGAAAAAAGAAAAAAGGCGGCGAGGGAGACTCATGATGTCAAGTGTTATTCCCTTCAGCATCTGAGAAGAAAGCCGCTGCAGTTGTAGGTTTTCTGTAATTTAATTTCTGTTGTTTTTCATCAGGAAAGAGAAAGGACAAATGGTGGGAGGAGGGGGGAGCAAGGGCAAGCGTGTTGCACCTGCTTAGTATCTGTAAGATGTGAGCAGCACCGTGGGGGGGGGGTTCTACTGAACTGTCACATGAGGAGAGTCCTTGTGCGTGTCATTGCCTGCACACTCCCGAAGTACCGACTCCTTGTACTTAAGAGAACTTTTCCTCCGGTGCGCCGCGAAGCTTTTGCTTGTGGGCCCAGGGCTAACCTTCGGGCCATTAGCTGCCTTTGAGACTACAGACAGCTGCACTGCGGTGGCAACGCATTCAGTATGTGACTGAGCATACCAACACAGTCATATACAGTCTTTGTCTGTAACTTATATTTCACACACGCGTTGCAGCAGGAGTTTTTATTTTTTTTACTGTCTTCACAATTGTGCGAGCGTGCCCGTGCCATAATTTCCTCAGTTTGAGCCTTCTTTTGGAGTTGCTGCAGTTTTAATAGAAGCCGACAGGTTATCAGTGGAGGCACAGTGCCGCTCGCACCACTCATGTAATTGTCAAGGCAGACGCTTCCACACAGCTACCGTTCCTTTCAACTGGAAATGGACTTTTCCTTTTTTTAAAAGGCAGCCTCTCGCCCAACCACCACCCATTGTCATTTCAGTCCGTTTGTCTGCTACACACGGTGAACTCGTCTTTGATGAAACATAACGCATGTTTTAAGGTATTTTGTCTGTGTGTGTTCCTGTCTCCTGTCTGTCTGTCTCAGTGTGAGACTTTATTTATTTTTACTCCAAAAGAGAAAAAACAAGAGCAGAATGATGTCAAATTTTACTCAAAATATGCCCAACAAATCCCATTTATATTTACAAGCACATCAGCATCGGTGATTGGAAGGTGAAAGTGGTTCCGATTGCTGGGCAAAGTCGATAAGTTGATCGAGAATAGAGCTGCAGGGGGAGGTTGTGGTTTGCTGTGCTAAGCACATAATCTGGTGTCTGATGGAGCTTTCAGAGGTGATTTGTTCAGTCCTTCTCCCAGTAAACCTGTTAACACCTCATGTATTATCTTATAGGCTACACTGTTATGTCCTTGAGCAATAATCACTATATAAGATTAAGATTAACTCTTTTTTTTAATTTTTTTTATCTCCATTATTTTTTTCCATGAAATATTAAGCTTGTTGGCTGAATCTCACTGCACAAAAACAGTGGGCTTCACCCTTATTTGATAGAAACATTGGATCTTTTCCTCTGATTAACTAAGTGAAAAATATACTTTCAATCAAATATTGATTCTTGTGGCACATTATTCTCCAGTGTTCCCTGAAAACCACTGAAACAGGTGAGAGTGTTTTGGAAACTGCTGGATTTAGCTCAACCCACGAGCAGCTTTGGTGTCAAAAGAAAGTATATTTTTCAGTTGTGAGAAGTGAAAAAGTTCAGAGGGCGTCGACTACATGAGTAAACATTGCATCTGTCATCCATCAATCTGTCTGTCTTACTGTGGAGGACTGGGTTTTTGTTTCTGTTGGTTTTAATAAAGACAGAAAAGAGAAACGGGAAACAGGGAGAGAGAGACTGATGTCACGCAAGAAAATGTCCTCAACTGGACTTTGTCAAGGCCACGAGGAAGCTCTGGAGGAGTGATTTTTGAAATATGAGCAGCAACAACGGTGTAATGAAGCAGGCTGCTGTCTTAAACTATAAGATCATCTGTGGGAAATAAGGAAAAAAACATTGCTTTCCTGTAAGAACGAAAAAGAAAAATAGAGTACTGTAGGAAGGTTAACTATGAAGTCAGAACTTAGTATTGTTGTTGTGTCTGTGACCTGAGCCTCTGCTCTCATGTTCATTGCCACAGAAATAACATTTGTCTACTGCAGCTGCCGGTGTGTTCTTTGTCCAGCGTAGTATTGATTTGTCCTCCTCATTAAGATACAGGTCACGGTGAGCAGCAGAGGACCCCATACAGCC
>NW_022280051.1:1152588-1168227 GCF_004355925.1 Anarrhichthys ocellatus | reverse complement strand
CCCCCCCCCCCCCCCCCCCCCCCCCCTCTACTTCACACACAATGAGAGCGGTGCTGTGAGCGGTTATGCCTCCCCACGCTCTCCTGTAATGACCATAACCTGCGCAACCATAGCTGCACCAATTACAGCGACACCCAATCGGGAGAATTGCCCCGAGACGTGGGGTTAGACCGGGGTTAGGGGAGCGTTTAGATATCATTGATTTTTACATTCTGATTGTTATTGTGTGCCGCTTCTGACTCTTGCCTTTTTTAGTTCTAAAATAAGATAAAATATATGGTAAAGCTTTCATTTCGGCATATTTTAGGAAGCTATAAAGAATAGTGTTTTAGCCATTATTGGACCACAGGAGAGGGGGGTAGTACTTTCTTCTCATAACATCTTCTCCTGTAGCAAACTGTTTAAGGCATCTAAAACTTGCCATTTAATGTAATGTAGTGTTTTTTTAATATCATACGCAGGGGTGTCTAGTCCATCATAGCCGGGGCCCCTGATGGTTCCCACCACCCTGGTGGGAGTGCTTGTCCTTCAGGCTTTTCCTCCACTAGTCACTCCTCTCCCTGTCAGGCTGACTGGCAGTAGCCAGCCACCAAGTCCACCAGTAATTGAAACTTCACAGCGGTGTAGGCCGGGGCTGTGTGTTGTCACTGTTGTTGGGTTCCTGGGGTTCTGTTGTCTGAGGGGGAACATGTTCAGTGTCAGCACTCGCACATGTTCTGCCACTCAGGGGGAACCGCATTAAAAGAAAGGGGAACAACGGCGTGCACAATAGGTTTCTGGTATTTAAGCACAGCGGTGTTTCTGCGTGTTGTAGTCGCCTCTTTGCGTTCTTTCATTGGCTGTCGGTAGGATACAAAGCAAGCGGACACAATTACTGTTTGAATGACATTTAAATGAGCCTTTGACGGCCCACAGTTTTTGTGAAGTTGTATTTGTCATTTTTAATTTCAGTGTTTATTCTGATTATGCCTGCTTGTCCAAGCTTCACTTCCGAGATCACAGTGGCTGCAAAGAGTCAATCTCAAATTCACAGGAAAAGTTGCAACACCTAACACTGATTTGTTTTGTCACCAACACAGTTCGGAACCCACTAAAGACGCACCTCATCTTCTCATCGTGTGGTCGTTGAGAATCATTTCTCCATGATTGTGATATAATGAGCAGCTTGCTGTGGAAGAACTCTTGATTGTTGGCTTTATGTGGTCAAGATGGCCGGACTCATTACACAGAAATAAACCCTTAATTAGAGATCAGGTCAATTAGTGCCAGTGACTTCAATTAGGAATCTGTGATTCTTTTGCAGTGGATACTGGCTGCAGTCAAAGCGGAAAAGAGCAGGGAATAAATGAGCTCAATATAAAGATAATGGTCTTTATGCGCTGACAAATGATGCGTTTTGACAGTGAGATATACTAGCGAGCGAGTCATGCACTCATCCACAGTCCACAGCCATCTGTCAGTCCACACATCTGCCTTTTAATGAAATCACAGACTTCTGCCGTGCCCTCTTTTGATTTTCAACGACTCTGTGCTCTGCGGAGCCAAACTCGCCCAGTGGCCAATCAATCACTGGCCACAGCGTTTCACCGAGACAACCGGCTCTAACCCGAGGCAGACTTTTCAATCAAACCCAGAGTCATCAATCTTTTCCGAGCTCCAAAACAGTGGCCTGGGTGGGTGGGTGGGTGGGGGGGGGGGGGGGGGGTCTACCTGGCGGCAGTGGTTCCGTCTACTGTTGGCAACTGGTCGAAAAACACTCAGATCTTACATTTACCTTTTTCTTTTGTTGAGACCTCAAGCTCACACAGCATAAGGTATAGAAATATGCAACAGAAGAGGAAATGTAAAAGCCATAATTCATAAATCACACATAGTTGACAGCAGTACAGGGTTTGAGAAAAAGCCTGTTGCCACCATGAGTTAGAAGTACAAGCATGATTATAGGCCTGTGTACGGCTGCTCTTGAAAAGGTTCTTATTGGATCAATCAGTAAAATAAAAGCCATCAAGAGTTTGACTTGATGGGGGGGGGGGCCCTCAGCAGATCATTATTGAAGGTACAAAAAATATCAATGGAAAGAAACTATTGATCAACATTGATACTGAAGTTAGTTCAACGTGAAAGAAATGGTTGCTGATACGGAGATGAGGCCTAATAAACACAGTGCTGATGTCTAGAGCAGTGTTCTACCCATCAGCCTTGTGCTCCCTCTGTTGCTATCTTTATGTCTCTCTTTTACACACTCACACACTCTTACCACACTATACCAGTAGCTAATGCGATGTTCCACCATCTTCGCTTTCACAGCAAGGGATGATGCAGCATACCAAGAATGTCTGTTTGCTGCCTCACCACACACACACACACACACACACACACACACACACACACTATGTCCATCCTGGAGGAAATCAGTACCTACTCTTTCCTTAAACTGTGTTCCATTTGATGCTTGGCTGGCTTGAAAATGACTTTGGGAGAAGCTTAACATTTTTAATGCGGCGAGTCCCCCTCTGTTCACCCCAGCACTGCTCTCCCCTCCACCGCTCTGAAAACTGCCGCCACCAGCAAAAGTCCTGTTGTTTTTTTCTTTTTTTTAAATGTGTGGAAAATCTTTTGTACTCCCTTGTGTACTACATGTTAGATACAGGAGACTGGACCCGGCTGATAATGGGCAGACAACTTCATTTCCCAGGTGTTAAAGGAGACTTGCTAGGTTTTGAATTCGTGCCCGTTGGTGGTATTTAAAAAAAATAATTATATATATATATATATAGTTATAGTTATTATTATTTTTTTTTCTCTAAACTTGTTCTTTTTTCTTTCCACATCACAGAGTATAAAGAAGATTGGGGGGTTGAGATAAAGAGAGTTCGTGGTACACTGTGAATTTTGTATACTGTGGATAAATTGCATCCTATCTTTGACTCCAGGCTCAATGCAACTGAATTCAAGAGAATTAAACATTTCTCATGTTTTTGCTCTGTATGTGTATTACGGAAGACGTTAGGGGGATGTGGCATAAATCACGGATTGAACTAAAGTCATCTTAAACAAGTAGGACCACCAGAATGTTCCTCCAGTTTGTGGAAATCTACATTTTCCCAGGACCTGATTTATTTGTCGGCCACACACTTTGGTAAGTGACTCCATACCTTAACTGTTTTGCTGAGTGATATCAAGGATTTTGGGGTGAAATGGGGATCTTGGCAATACTTTGAACAGACCAGTTTTACAACACAGTGTAACTCTTTTGGATAAACTCTTATTTCTACTTTTTTTTATCCGATATCAGCAAGATATTCTCTTGCACTGGACTGCTCTGTACTGACGTTCAATGCTACAATATTTCACACATCATGGACTGGACTTAGTTGGGAAAAAAAGAGAACACTGCTCTCCAGCTTCATCAGAGTTCCATTGACTGGCCCAGAGGGGGAGCTACAATTACAGATCTCACAAGCAGTCACTAATGGGTCTGGAGGGGAAATGTATCAGTCACTGTGGATAGATTATTGCATTTACATGAGACCTTACAAACATACACTCCACTATGATGAACTATTGAAGCCACAGGAAAAGGTACAAACTGACAACATGACAAACCGCTGATTGCAGTTTAGTTCCTCATTAAGTGAAAGTTGCACAAAGCTTTCATTCCTTGTGCGTCTCTGTGTATGTTCTTGTGAACTACATGTTTGTGTACTGTAAGAGTTCCACTTAAATCAGCAGATATTCTGTTTGCACCACCGTGCCTTTGATTGTTTCTTACTGACAGTGACATACATGTCCTTTTGCCTGCCTTTGTGACGCTCTCTCTCTCTCTCTCTCGTCGGGGAGGGTGTCCACTCAACCGTCCTTTACATGTTGTGCGACCGTGGCTCACCCCTGCCCAGGGTGCGGTGCCCACACACCGTGCCAGTATCGGGGTTAGGCGGGAGGTCAGGCTCTAATTGGCAGAGCCGGTGGCCGGCACTCTGCGCCAGGCCCTCACCCTGTCAGCTAATTGGCACCGCGAGCGGCCGGCGGGGCGGGGACGGGGCAGCGCTCCGATTGATGGACGGATACTGGTGTCAGGAAGAGCCTCTTTCGTACAGTCAATTTATTCCCTCGGCCTCAATGGGCGGTGTATGAATTTATGTATTCATCCTCATTTGTTCTAAATATTTAATAGTCTCATTGTGCTGTGTGCTCTTCCTCACCTTAGTCTGAGCATTACTTGACTTCTATAAACAGAAACTAATTACACTTGCTGGCTAAGCAATCTTTTTTTTTTTTTTTTTTTTTAATCAAAAAAGTGTTTTAAGTTGAACTTTTCTTTCTCTGTATGTTCCACGTCCCCATTAGTGAATGCAGCAAGAGGTTGTTACTCATGAATGTTAATTGCAGCCATTCATTACAGCTACAGACGCCCCTATACAGAAACTGTACATCCGAGATTTAGTGAAAAATCGATTTCTTTTTCTGGTCAAAGTGATTGCAACAAAAGCAATTATTATTTTATTCCGTCTAAGAGTGAGCTGTAGCAGGTTTGAACTTATTTTAACAGGATTTGAGGGATTTTAGGGTGTTCAGGGGAGAGGAAGTAGATGAGCAGTGAAAGTATTTGTCGGTGCTGTAGGTTTATGATGGTGCCGCCTGTTGTTCGCCGTGGTGTTAACTTGTATGATTGCTCCAATTTGACTACTTTATTGGTTCGTCTCATTTCTATCATGATGAAAAACAAGATTGCTGCACATCGTTTCAAGTGATCTTGATGTGATGAGTTAATGCATTTATAAAAATGTAACAATGTGCTGAATCTTGACATTTCTTCACCTTTTTCACTTGTAAAAAGATAACTTCAGTATTGGGCATGGGATGATATGAAAGTTTCATTTCACGATTATATACTGGAATCACTTTGTCCAATATTTTTTGCATCAGTCTTAAATAAGGTTATAAGTTCCACCTTCATACATATATGATGAATGAATAATAGCAACATTGTGTGATTCTAATATTTACAACTATCCTGATAATGTGAATTCACCAAATAATTCACTTATTGTATGTTCTTTGTCACCATCCATGATAATATCCTATATCGTCCCATCCCTCGAGGAACAGTAGCTGGGAATTTAATACTCATGACCTGTATGTAGCCTGAAATTTCATTGAGAATAGTTTTCTTTCTATTTCTTATCCTCTCTTTCACACGTCCTATAAGACTTAATTGGCCGGATATTCAAGTGCAAAGATTGGAAAAGTAGGCGTCCTGAGTTCACTTGGCCGTATGTGTGTGTGTGGCTCAGTACAGTAGATATGTTAGATGTGTAACATGACAGGCATTTTCTTTTGCGCTCGTCCCTTTCCCTTTCCACTGTGTTTCCCCTCTCGGCTCTGACAGGAGAGCGCCCATTAATGAGGTTCTGTAGCGGTGAACCGTCGGCTCAGCTAATGGCGCTCGAGGTAGAAATTGTTTGATTGAACGACGGAAAGAACTTCAACATATGGAGGGAGCGAAGACGAGAGGGGAGTCGAGGGGCAGAAAATCTGGATGAGATATAGAAGCAGTTAACAGACGGAGGAATAAATAGAGAGCAGACAAGAGGTATTGATTCACAGAGTGTACAAACTCCAATTATGAAACAAACTAATCCAAAAACGGCACTTTAAAAACTACATAAAAAAGTGTCAACTTTAAACCAATGTCAAATAGATATGTCGGTGGAACGGCTCAGACTTAAAATTATGAATAAAAAGGCTAACCTGTGATTTAAGAGAAGAAATGTCTCTTTTCCTTTAAATGTAGCTGTCGGTGACAGCTATCAGTAGGTAAGTGAGGCAGCCAGGAGAGGAGGAAACAGCATAAATTCAGCTAAAGAGGTTCGTGGATTAGAGGTGACCCTGAATCTGCTGACATGGGCTTGATAGACAGAATTTGAAGGCGGACTGTGGACCCCTTCTGGCTTCATCGGGCCCGGGAAGACCACCTGCTGCTGCTGGGTGGAATGAATATGCATTGATGCGCAGCATGAGCACTGAGAAATGTACAGTATGCCCACAGCCATAACCACACAAGGAGTCAGGCACTTACTCATACGCTAGCATGTTTTTGTTTACCATACAGATGGATCCGGGTAAGGATCCACTTTCTGCACATGCGGCTCGAGTTGTCCACGAGGTCCGGTGTCAGGAACACATCTTCGGGCTGTCTCTTTTTCTCCCTGCTTGTCTCCCCCTAATGTCTTTTCTTTCTACATTCCTCTCACCTTCTCTCTGCTCTGTTGTTCCATCTCTCTTGAAACAACTCTCCCTCTCTCTCACTCACTTGGCTCCCTCGGGACATCTGTTGTCCAAAGACAATATGCCGCTCTCAGGTCGTTCAATGTGTCCTCTGCTGTCAAGCGAAGGAATTTTCCTGCCATCGGTTTGTGTCTGAATGAGTGCGCGCTTGCATCCTCCACACTTGTTTTCATCTGCTTCTAATCCCTGTACTCCCACTGCTCGCTGTTTAAACGGGCATGTGGTGAGTTGAGGTTGTATGTCAAAGCAAATTACCACAGCTAGTGCTAATACCTTCCAACTAAATGAGACGATTAATCCTAATTGTTTTCTTTCCAGCCCGTATATGGAAGAGATTGTCCCGGTGGTGTTGTGCTTGGCTAGGCCACACTCGTTTCTCTTTCTGCCTTCATGTAGGTCTGGATCTCTCTCTGAGCACCAGAGTATCTTCTCCCTTCCTTTCATCCTCGGCCGCTTTGTCCCCATTGTTCTCTCGGCATGCCTGTTCCCGCCTTGCCTGAGACTCCCTCCCTGCGTCCCCCCCCCCCCCCCCACCCATGTCTCGGTAATGAACCCACAGCTCTTCATCTCTCCATCGTCTTCCCCCTGTGTGTTGGACATGACAGATGACTGGGGACCTCCAGAGGTTCGCTCCCCAGGGCTCTTGATAAAGGCAGCTCCAACCCCAAGATGATCAATCAATCAGTTTACACCGCGGGCGCCCGATCAGCCAATTAATCAATCGCCAAGCCAGCAGATGTTGTTGCCGTCCCTCAGCGAAGGAGCTGGCAGTGGAGTGGTGGAGGTGGTGTCTCCAACGAGGCCGAGGGGCTTGAAGTGTCTGGGAGAAGAAAGGAGAGTGATTTTTCATGTTTCTACCAGGACTTCAACCTTTTGTGGGCTCACTCGTACCATTTCTTTTCACCGGACGATCTTTTCTCTTCCAGCTTTTCCAATGATAGTCCCTACTTTTCAATCTCGAGAACTTCTTACCATGGTCCTTATCTTCTATAAGCTTATGATTAGCTAATGATTACTATAAACCTTGTTTGTATACTATATCTTCTTTAAGCACGTGCACATTTGGCAGAAGTGCAGTAGAGATGTAAACGTCTGTGTGGGCTGACTCTCCGTCTGGGCATCATTAAGGCCAGCTGGTTCGGATCAAGCCCTCTGTTGACCTCTGTCCACAGTCAATGAGCTACAGGCTCCGCAAGGACACTTCATTTTAATGCGCCCTTAAACAGCCAGTAGTTAGGATACACGCACGGACATCGAGACGCCCACACTCGCCACCTACACCTCTTGGCCTTTGGTCCCTGTCCTGGCCCCTCGGCCCCTGTCCTGGTCAGGTCAGCCCTTTGACCCACCAGGTCGTTGCGTCATTACTCACTGTAGTAAGAGACCCGCCCCTCCCTCCCCGGGAGAGTAATTCTGTCTGCAGCCTGTGGCTTCAATGTCTTTTTCCGCAAGGATGCTAACCCATATCCACTGGAGTCCTTTCAGCATTTCCACAGAATAAACAAGTGTCACTGGTCGCCCCACATACCCAGTAGGGAAGAGGAGAAAACAGTGTATGCAATATATCGACTAATTCTTTCAGCGGAGTGGTCAGAAGGTAATTGCTTCAGTCGGAGCTTCTTAGCCACAGCCGGCTTGTTTTGACTATAGTATGACCATTCGCGGCTCCACTGGCATCAATCCCCGTGAAGAGGTTCCCAGGATGCTGCATTATTGTGTTGTGACAAAGCGGCCATGCTGTCGAGTTTATTTCGGGGCGTCCTTGTGGCCCGGCGGTGTAAGACGCCTGTAACTGATTCAGCACCCTTTGTTGCTTTAGTCAAATCCCTGCACCTTCTCCCCGTGTTTCCTGTCACTCTCTACAGGGTCTTGCAGTTGGTCTGCGTTGCTTTCCTACTGCAAGACAACTTCCCCATAAGAGTTCAGTCTGCTTCAAACAAAGTGCGTGCTGGAGCAAAGCCTGAAACTGCCAAACACACCTTTCCGACTTGGGAATTGGCGCGGACTGTCTAACAGCTTTTGAATATACAAACAACTTTAACACCATGAATGCCTTCAAGGACAGACTGTCCAAGTTGTACTCGAGCTAGTTTGTCTCAAGCACATTCAGCTCTCACAAAACACGACCGAGGCCAATGTCTTCGTGCAGTCTTCTTTGGAGTTCAACTTGCAGAAAACTGTTAAAGGGCCAGGTGAATCCAACCAAACAGAGTAGCTGTGACACAATAACCAAAAAGTAAGGGCAGTTGGTGACGTAAAGGAGCATTTGTGAGAAATGGACATGTAAATAAATTAAATATACGATGGCATGTTGTGTGCATATACAGTATATACAATCAAGTATTCCTTTTTGATAACTGTGCAAAATCTATAATAATTTAGATATATATGCGAATACAGCCTTTTTGATTACATTCACTATATACTAGAACTCTGGCTCAGCAGCCATCTGAGAACTTTTTAACATTAAAAAGTTGTGTTTTATCCATTGCTAAGCGTGTAAATACATGTTTGACAGTGCTCGTCCTGTGTTATTGTTCAAGGTTAAGCCCATTAACTGACCACACTATATGTGACAGGATTACATCGCCCATGACCCTACCACATCCCGTGGAGACTAATCGCTAGCCATGAACCGAAGTGTTATTGCAGCTCAGTAAAAACCCCATGATGCTAATTAACCAGCCAAAGTGAACGCTCTCTAATGGCGTTTTACTGCTCCTGCTAGCAGAACTTGTTTTATTAAGGACTCTTAAGGGTAATACGTAGCACTGCCAGTAAGGTCTGTGTTAGGTGATATCATTTTACACTCCATCACTTAGATTTGATCTGCCAGTGATGGCTTTTAAAGTTAGAGCTGCAGCGGTTTTAGAGGCAGTTACAGGATTTGTGGAAGGGATGTGTGTCCGCAACAGTTTTTTAGTGTGTGTAAGTATTCGTATATGGCTGCAAAAAGTAAGAAACTGTCTTTCATCAAACCCCTCTTTTAAAATATTCTCCTATCTCCTCGATATGACAGTTCTCCGAGCATCTGTCAAACCCCCCCACCCCAAAAAAAACAATTCTCTTTCCAACTATCTTGTCATCCATATTCCATCCACACATCGGCCCACCTCTCTCACACCCTTTCATCTTCTCCACCCCATGGATTTCCCCTCCCTTCCCTCCATCTATCTCTGACCTCCCACATGCCACCTACACCTCCGCCGTACCAATTAACACCAGAGCGTGGTCACATTGTGCTGCCCTTTGACCCCCCCTACCCACCCACCCACACTGCCCGTCGGAGCACACATGACCCGAGGCCCGCGGCTTCAGTATTAGTTTGTCACCGGGGGCTCCTGTCGCGCGGGTCTGTGATAGATAGGCCCTGGTGAGCGGGGGTCGTAAAGGGGTCGTAATGTATGTGTAACAAGATGATGGATGGGATGGGAGAAAATCAAAAACGTATTTCTCCTCTACAAAATTATGCATTTTTTCAGATTGACAGATATACAGTAATATACTTTGTCTTGTAAAATACTGGATAGTTTCACCCTTTTAGGTGTTTATTTCATTGTGTTTCTTTTCTCCATTGTGCCTCGGAAGTATACAGTGTCTCCTCAAAAAGGGGAGCAGGAAAGGATGCAAATATGACATAATTGTATTATTCCCTGTAAGGTCTTTTTAAACCGGGGAGTCTCATATGGAGCCACACACAGTAGAAGTACATACTCACACATGCAGTTGCCCTAAGCCTGCTGAATGCTGCAGGCTGGAGTTATTTATATTTCAGAGGAATGCTTTTGAAAGAAAAAGAGCGAACAGAGAGAACACTTAAAACAAAAAAAAGCTGGTGTGAAAGAAAATGGAGTGTACGTGAGCAAATGAGTGGGAGAACAGGAGGTGTGTGGGGGGGGGGGGGGGGGGGCTGAGCCTGACGCAGCAAAATCCACCTGTTTTCATCCTTCCTGCAATCCTCTTCTCCTTTTCCCCTCCTGTCCTCCTCCTCCTCTCCGGCGCCCTCGCTCCCAGCTCAAACTGCGGCAGTCGGCTAATTAAAAAACACGGCTGTCCTTAATTATTCAGCGGCTTGCTAATTGATATTCACAGAGGCGTTCACCTCGCCTAAACGATCCGTTTAATCTGACCACCGCGGTCTCACTCTCAGCTGCCTGTCACCCTCAGCCGTTGTGCTACTGTACTTAATAAGAGGCCGGAGGGAGATGGATACAGGGTGGGGGGGGGGGGGCGTAGAAGTTTGCCGATGATGTAGTTGTCGGTGTGGACTGGGTTACTGTCAGGTATTGTTTTTGAGTGTTTGTGTTTTCTCCACATGTCATGGGTTGCTGCACAGGAAAATTTGACTGAGTAAGGTCAAATTAGAATTAGGTAATTAGCCAAAATGAATTACATCGTCCTCGTTTATAAAAGTGCTATTAAAACTCTCTTTCATCATGAGGGGGATTGACAGTCATTTCTGGCATCCACTAAGAAATCATCGTCTGAGATTAAAAAAAAAGATTTCAAAGCTGGAAAGTCACGAGAGCTTCAGGTGTCTCCTTCTTCTCCTCTTACTTCCACTTGTATCTTCCTTTCTGTACTTTGTTGATAAATCACCTTTTTTTTTTTTTTGTCGTCCTCTTCCCTTTGTCTCTTATCTCTCTGTTCTTTCCTCTCCATTTTTTTTCTTTTTTTCCATTTCATGTCAAGTTCTGCCCTTCTCTTCCTCGACCACCCCCCACACTTACCCCAGCTCTCCTCCTCTTCCACCCGTGACCGCCTCTTCATTAGGTGAACAAAGGGTGCACGGGCAGTGTTGAAGTCTGTCCCATTGTTTGGCCTTTGGTATGATTAGATTATCTTTAAAGTCTGCTGAATGGGGTTAATCAGTCGGAAGTAATCGTGTGTGTGTGTGTGTGTGTGTGTGTGTGTGTGTGTGTTTGTGTGTGTGTGTGTGTGTGGTCAAAGAGGAGGGACAACCTGCTCGCATGGAAATTGCACACATGCACGGCTGCATGTATGCACAGATGCGCGTAGACGCAAAAGTGAGCAAAAAAAAAAGACAATCCCTGGGCACACATTTCTGTCACCACCTCTCCTCTTAACGACCCCTTTAGTTTCGCCTTCAGCACACATTTATCTCTACACTCTCTGTGGGTACAGCTGCTCCGGCTGTGTGTGTGTGTGTGTGTGTGTGTGTGTTTGTGCTGATGTGTGCGTTTCAGATCAGTGTCTGAGCCGTTTGTTTGTGTCCCGGCGTCTGCGTGCATCTTTTGTCTTTCAATCTGCAAAGCCAAAGTCTTTAGTCGCCACCTCTCAGTGTAACATTGAGTTTGGACACACTACCAATCCTCTCCTCTGTGTTTCCCCTCCATCCCATCATCCCTCTCCTATTCCTCTTAAATTGAGCTGTTGGTGGGAGACAGGTTTTTTTTTTTTTTTTTTTTTTTTTTTTTGGCCCCTCGGTCCAACGTTAACACGGCCTGTCGAAAACTTTGCCAATCTATCCCAGAAGCCCAGATTGCACGCTTGGAATCGATAACACACTTTAAGGTCAAGACGGTGCTACTTCCTGCGTACTTGCTGCAGACTTTTTAAGGGTGTACTCCAGGGTGCATTCAGCCACCACTCAGGTTTAAGTTCAACTTGATTCCATCAAGTGCAGGCCGCTTGAGCTTTTTCCGTCACACCGGCCACGTAAAAAGCATTTCAGACATGCAAAAGGGGGTGGACACAGTGGAGACAATCGTCTGGCCTGAACGACGAGGCGGGCTAATGTTAGGTTGTGGTGTTGCTTTACCGAGTGTTGTCAGGAATACCATAAAGTGGTGCTGTGGAGTGTTCTGGACCTGTGGATGGCATAATGTCAATGTGTGCCTGCGCAGGTGTTTTGCCCGTGTTTCTGTGTTAATTGCGGCGCGTAAGCTTGGAGCATCCCCTTGACTTTGACACACACACACACACCACTCATCTCATGGTGAGCACAGCCCTTCGGTGTGACACTCCTCATCACAATGCAGAGAGCGCGCAGCTCTGCCTGCAGTGCACCGAGTCGCCCAAACACAGATGGTTATCAGAGGAGTAGAGATTGGATGGGGTAATGCAATATGTTTTTGTTTTTTTTCCTCTCCATACGTTGTTTTCTTCTTACTTCCCTCCATCTCCTTCGACACTCGTAGTGCTGAATGTAAAGGCTTCAAAGTTTGTTTGCGTGGATGCTTGACATTGGACAGTCCTCTGCAATATGGCGGTGTGTCTTTGAAGGTTTGGAACCACAGTTCATGGTCATATACCACACATGTATTTGTGTGTGAGTAGGCGCTGGTGTGTGTGTGTGTGTGTGTGTGTGTGTGTGCCGGTGCAAGAGGAGATGGAGAAGACGGAGTGCGAGTGCTCAAGCAGAACCGTGTGGCAGCCAGTCACCCCGACCCTCTGAATACCAAACCTTTCCAAATGTCACTTTGAAGAAGTTCATGGATGAATCAGTGCCTCTTTTACACTCTTTTCTCTTCTCTCTTGTTTCTCCCCCCCCTAATGCTTCCCTCATTCAGGAGATTGGACGGAAGGTAAGTCGAGAGGTCTCTACCTTCCGTTAGACTCTACAGTTCCCTTTCACTGTTTCTGCATCATAGAGTCGAGGTTTTCTTTTTCCCTCTCAGCCTCTTTGACACACATTTTATTTTTATTTCAGCTGTTCCATATTTTTGATGATCCCCTTTTACAGCTTTCTTCCTCCAAATGCTTTGTAGAATTATAGATGAGATTTCAGCGAATTTTCTAATCCTATTAACAGAAGGGAGCAGTAATAATAATACAAATGTGGTTGGGTCCCAAAGTTCGCTGTGGCTTTGAATAACCACCTCTCAGTTTGCGCGATACAAGTCCCAAATCACCAGTGTTTTATCATGATCATCCATTATTAGCATTTTAATTTCTATTTGAGTCCGTGTTCCTCTATCCCAGTGTGAAGGACTGCTCTTCCCTCTGTGGAAGCCGATACGTCCGGGTCTTATCACCCAGAGAGTCAGCCGTACGTTCAGTGAAGGTCACAGTAGAGAGAAGGACAGCGGAGATTGGTAGTGCTGGGTAGATGTGTATATATACTGAGAGCTGATGTTATCCTCTTGACCTGATAGCGGTTTGGCCCAAGATTGAACGCAAGAGGACAAAGACGCACATACGATGAATGCCGAGGCATCATCAGTCTCACAGACAATGGACGCACTTTTCTACACGTCGAGCTGTACGTGCACATACACGCAACACTTGTCTATGTGCACCCCGGCGGGCACAGTGCTCATCACACATTAAATTAAACAGTGTTTCACAGTCTCGTCTATATATGCTTATAAACAGAGCGCCTGTGTCTGAGTTCTCCCTTCTTTACTTCTCTGATGTATACTTGTGTATGCGTGCATTTTGTGATCAGTATCCATAGAATTGGCACTGCTCCACTGAGCACACAAGTGATGGTTTTTCTTCTCCTGTGTGTGTGTGTGTGTGTGTCAGGCCAAGCAGCTGGGGGCCAGAGAAGCAGACCTAAACAAGCAGGATGCTTTCTACAGAGGACAGGTGGCTCGGCTGGAGGAGAGGGTAAGAAACCGTTTGCACCACAAGTCAACCTGAAAACTGCCCGTATATGGACGTAGGTGATATTAATGCTCAACCAAACTCTCATAACTAGGCTCAACCAGTTACTACAGAAATAAAGCGATGATCTGAATCATCTTATGTTTGTGTCACTATTAATCAGCATAGCTTTTATAACCCTTCACTGAGCTTAATCCTAACGTTTCATAACATTCCTCTATTAATGTATAATACACTCATCGACACGCGGCAACGGAAAACACACCACAGTGTGAACACGTGAGCAAGCGCACGCAGATTAATGCACACAATCCAGTACACAGTTGTCACCACGGGCTCAGTCAAAGTACAGTCTCATTTATTCATTTTCCTCATCCCTCTGTCCCACTGTTTCTGTTTTCATCCTTCAACTTAAACTCGGCATGCTTTCCCCCGTGTGGTGCACATCGCTCGCTCTCTCTCTCTTGTTCTCTCGGATTGTCTCTCTGCGACTCCTTTGCTCTCTGGCGCTCCCTTTTCTTCTTTTAATTTCAACCCTCCTTACCTCCACCTGAAGGAGAAAAGGTTACATCTCAGTGTGCGTGTGTGTGTCCTCCTGTTGCTGAAAATGTCTCTACCCTGACGGTTCTTGTCAAACTAGTGTCCTACGGAGGGGGACGAAGGTCAGCTGCCGTGCTTAGCCCACTTCAAAGGGCAGCGCCACGCTGGTCCCAGAGTGAGATGCCTGCAAGGCAGGAAACCAGGGTCAAATGCCCCGTTAAAGTGTGTCAAAATGAAAAGGACGCCCTCATGCTGCTTTCAAATCACAAGTGTATCTTGGGAAGGATACAAGGCCAAATTTAATGCGCTTAAATTGACGCCTTCATGCTGGGAAGGAGCTTTGTCCCCTTTGGATGGGGCTGAAAAGTCAAACGCTCTCTATGGTGGAAACAAAATGGAGATTTCACACCGTTGTGAAGACGGATATGCGATGAGGAAGAAGAAGGCACTCGCATATTTTTCTTCTTAGAAGTTCACATGAATACAAGCATGGCAAAATATCACACACTCAGGGGACACATTGTCTTCAATAGGACCTCAATGTCAAATGATTTCATGATGAAAGAAATGTGGTGTCTTATGTCTTACACCATTATTACAACATTGCTTTAAATATCGTTCTTAGGCGATTAAACAGCAGCACCGTTATAATTATTCACTGTTCGTTTAATATTTTCCGTGTGGATTTGTTAGTTCCCATTAGCGGACAGTTAGTCTTGTTGGGTCAATAAAGCAAATGTTCCCTCCTTCACTCAGGATGAGTTCTAATTGGTAATTGGATGTGCATTGGTCTGTTGGACTCTGGTTGGGTAGCGGAGAGGGGAGGACGCCATTTGCTGACGTCAAAGGGAAGTAGTGAGTTAAGTGATGGATCATTTTGCAAAGAACACATCGGCACCTTTCAAACGGACTTTCTTCAGCAGGATGGTGGCTTTCAAGAGACCTAAAGATGTTTGAAATATTCTGAGATGGAGGCATGCTCGCTGATCCAGCCGTACAGCTGAGCTTCTCTCTTTCAATTCCTCAGCTCGTGTTGCATTATTACACCTTTTGGACAGTGTCGCCCTACCGCCCCGCAACGGCGAAAATGTGAGCGCTGATGGCAGAAGCAACGAGTCCCAACTAACACAGGCATTATCGACTTCAGACACTGACCATCCATCAGTCATGTTGGCCACTGGTCAATATTCCTTAGATAGATAGATAGAGAGAGAGAGAGAGAGAGAGAGAGAGAGAGAG
>NW_022280051.1:1144239-1152488 GCF_004355925.1 Anarrhichthys ocellatus | reverse complement strand
GAGAGAGAGAGAGAGAGAGAGAGAGAGAGAATGAAATAGATTCTACCTGCGAAGCTATCACAGGAATTATGATGAAGTGACATTTGTGAGTGAGGATAAGAACAAGTAAAAGGAGGTGGAAGAAAAGATAAAATGTCATCAAATGATAAAGAACGAGAGTCTTAAAGGAAAGGTTAAAAGAGCACCACAACCCGAATCACTGAATAGTAAAAGAAACGGTGATAAACGGGGAACGTTAGACAAAGGGGCGGTCTGTGAAAATGAACATTTATTGATTCATGCACAGGAATTATATTATAAATCATTTCTATTTCCAAAGCACTTAGTCCTCAAAATTTGCGATTATCTTTTTTTATTTAAAGTTTTTGTCCAGCTTCCCTGCTGAGCCGAAACCCGTCAGACAAAAGGTGCACGTGTACATGTGTGCGTTTTGTGTGACGGTGAGTGATGCGTCGTGTGACTGAAGATCAATGGCGGCCATATTGCATGTTGTCTTAGTGTGCAGCCAGCGGCTCGGGGCTCCGTAGGGGGTGCAGTCAGTTTGCACTGTGCTAATAACGCTCCTTTTTCATGTTTTGGCCCCATTTGGCCCCATCTCAGCCCCGCCTCACTCCATCCTCTCTGCAACGTGAGCCCGGCAGCATACCAAACAAAGTCACATGTGGCATGTTCTGTTCCTGTGTACGCGCTTGGTTAATAGCGTCCACTTCAGATGACTGAGCTCAATACAAACTGTATTAGACAGTAGAGAGAGAGAGAGCGCATTTACAGGAAGATACAAATAAAGACAAGTGTGTATCAAAGTAGACATAAAAGAGGTCGTCTCGGTCCGGATCAAACTGACCCTTCGCTAAGCCCCTCCCCCAGAGAGGCCACTGTCCAATCCTACGTTGGCAACCCCAAGTTGTTTGGCGAAGGGTGAACTGAACCATTTTTCGGGGTTAATTTCTAGTGTGAAAACATTTTTTGGGGACATTTCGCACTTTCACACTAATCATATTTTTTTCCCCTCATCATCACGTCATAGCTGATTTTAAATATTCATGAGTAATGGCATGTGAAAAGGACCTGCCCATCACAGTTCATTGAAGCACCTACCACAAGTGGGGGAGTTGAAATACCGTACAAGCATACATAAAATAAACTCTTAAAATATGTGGCCGTGAACTAAATCACGCCATTGTTGACCAGCCTCAAGTAGCCTGTTGGTGGGCGGTGAACAAGGCTCTGGTGATTTCATTTGGAAACCTCTAGCTTAATATTATCTCACAGCGCCGTTCCTCCCTTCACCTCAGGATTTCCCCAGCATCTTGCACACCGGCACAAAGAGGCACAGAAAGAGAGAGAGAGAGAGAGAATATAGGTCTGATATATATTACACGTCTGTTCCAATCCAACATAGCCATTCATCAGAGGGGCTTCCAGTGACAGGCCATCACCAGCTCCGAGGCAGCTCAGCCCGCTGCCTCTGCTGCCGCCGCTCACAGCTACCAAATAGCCCCTGCGAACAATATCTATATATTTATTAAATTTTCACTCAATACCTGCCCTGCTGTAAAACAATCTCATATTTAACAATCAACTTGCCCGTGTTTTTTTGCTTTTTTTCATGTTCTGTTTTTTTTTATCAAGCCCTCCCTCCTGGCCACATCTGTGTCTCTATATATCTCTGTCTTTTTCACATTATTTATTTATTTCGAGCTCTGTTTTTTTTCCTCCTCCATGCCTCAATTTATTTATTTTTTTATTCTTTTTTTTTTATATCTTTCTTTTCGCCTTGTATATCGATGAAATTGGATTTTTCTGCTCTCCTATGGAGGACAATCACTGCAGCAATTGCCATCTCATAGCAAAGCATCACGGCACTGTGAGAGGAAGACATGTGGAGGAAAGAGTATTAAAAAAACAGTAATAGCTTCTTTCTCCCTCTCTGACTTGGTGTCTTCATCTCCCCCTCAGTTTCTCATTTCTCTCTCCATCTCTTGCCCTCCGTCTCTCTCTCTGAAGACTGAAGCTCAAATTTTAAGTACATTTTGCTTGTCTATAAAAAAACCAAATTTGAAACAATTCCAAAAATTACAACCGTTGTGTCTTGATGGTCTTGTTGCCGTATTGTAGCAGTAAAGACGTTTCTTAAGAATTCCTCTCTCTCCACCGTGAAGCGCTCCGTGTAGTCTCTCTGGCTCTGCTCGTTGTATAACTGGAGACGCGGTAATCCGGAGTGAAAACATGACAGAGTGCTGCAGTGTTGAGTTATTGTGTCGGAGACTGTTCGCTGTTATAGCCGCATGATGGGATTCACGGGGATTTAACGGGAAGTCTTTTCAAGGAATGGTGATTTCACAACAGCAGAGCAGCACATTAGTTTATGTTTTAAAAAAAAGAAGACAGAAATCCGACAGCGGTGACGCTCCACAGGCCAAAACAATATCACTGAGATGCAACTTTTGAACTCAGGGGCTCATTTTTAGTTAAAACTATATAACAGAGGTGTTGATTTAAGGAATGGTAAGTTTCTAGGCCATAGTTAAGGGTGTTATAATGTATTGGTCAGCATTGTATTAAAAAGTGTTTCTATTTTCTGTCCCCACAATTGGAACTCATTCCAGTGATTTGCAAGAAAGGTGATTTAATGAACTAAATGCTTTAAATTGCCCTTATAAACTTAAGGAATAACAAACATAATGGGACATTTTTTCTGCATTTTTGCTGAGAGTTAGATGAGAAGATGAAGAGCACTGTCATGTCTCTACATATTAAGCTTCAGCCGGTTAGCATAGCTTAGCACTGAGACTGGAAACAAGGGGGGAACTGGTCTTCCATCCTATGTACCGACTGCACGGACGTTAGCTGTAAGCTAACCGGCAGCGGACCGATCTTCTGTGTGGGAGTCTCGAGTGTCTGATCACATCGTTCCAACATTCGCCTCGCCTTCTGCCCGAACACATGGTTAGAGAAGCCTGTAGTCATATTTAGTTACCTTTTGGTTTAAAATGTGTGTGAAGGATAGGCACAATAACGGTTTAACAGCCTCTTTGCTCTCCTTATGAGCAAGTTGCACACAGCAGAAGTCTCATTTACTCGAGCGCCGCAGAACTGTAATGTTGGCCGTGGTGGGGTTTCTCCCCATTTCGGCCCTCCTGCTCAGCAGCAGATAACAGAAAGAAGCCATCAGTACAGGGAGTTATTTGTTTTACTCATTAAAAATGCGAGGCTTTTTTTCTCTAAATTGAGCAGGAGCCCTTGTTGCGGTGCAGCTTCTATCTTCTCCATATCGCTGCAGTGCATTAGCAGTAATGACTTAATTTGTCTGTGACACCCCCCACCAGCATTTTGTTTGGTTCCAGATGAGCTAAAAGACCCAGTGGAGAGCACATAGAGTAAATAGGATGAAAATACACCGAAACACTGTTTTAGAGGTAGATTGCACATGGCGTATACACAGAATGAGGTTCTTGTAGCTACACAATGCTGTTCATCCATTGACGAAGAATTGCTTGACAGCAATCAAAAAGCACAGAGGGCTGCAAAAAAAAACGAGGTTATGTTTTCGCCGTCCCTGAAAAGATTTTTTCCTCCCTGGACTAAAAAAAACCCCAAAAAGGTCAGAGCTACGCTCTTAATCAGTTGGGGCAGCAAATCACAATTTGACACCACTCAGTAATCACACAAATTACTCTTCTCCGCTCTCTGTGTGTGTGTGTGTGTGTGTGCGTGTGCATGTGTGTGCGTGTCGTTATTTAAAGCCACCAGGATGTGTGTAGATAATTTGGCAGCATGTCCACACATGTACCCATGCTGTGTGTGTTAGTACCTTGTGCGTGCAGGTGTCAGCGTGAATGCACATGCTGTGTGTGTTTGTGTGTGTATTGTGAGTGGCCCTGCAGTCATTGTCACACACGGCCTTTTTGCCCTCCAGGTGGATTACGGTGCTGATTAGTGCAGGCTTGGCAATTTAGGGAGGTATTATTACCTTGTACTTAATATTCTAGACAGAGACCCAAATCCTTCTCTTTCCGACTCTCTCTTTGTCTTCCAATGGCTCAATTTCGGCGCCCAGGAGAAGTCTTATTCTTGCCTCTTTAGCAGCCCCAAAAAATCTCTTTTTAGTCCTTTTATCTGTGAATAAGCTTCTCTTTTAAATCCTTTTGCTTAGCTCTTGACAGTTTCTTTGTCTACACCAAAAACCACTTGATTCAAGGCCAGGAGGGCACCGATACAACTGGAGCTTACAAGTTAACTCTTAAACTTTGGGCATACTTCTTCATTGTGTTTAACATACAAAGTAATGTCTGCCTGAGGGACTGCTGCACTGGGTATGTTCAGTACTCGGACCCCTATTTTGTTTCCACATTATGTTGTTTTATATATTTCATGCAGGATCTTTACTCCCTAAAAAATTCCTCCCTGAATGTGTGTCTTAGACATGTACAGAGAGGTTCATGACTTAATTTTTACTCATGGGACCCAATAGGCATAAATCATTTCCAATCAATTAAACTTGACACACGTGGACTTGAGACATCTCAAGAGAGATCAGAGGGGAAAGCTATTATTTTTAACCAGTTCGATGTATATACTATCTATGAAGTATATATTATAGACACATTTTAAATTACATGTGTAACTGTACAGAATGTGAACAAGTGAAGGACTCTGAATCAATTGCGAACCTTCAGTGTCGATCCAAATGAAGAGGACTCAAATCTGTATCAGACCTTTTGTCAGCGTTGTCATGTCCCATCTTCTTTTAGCTCGGCAACGCACATCTATTGATCTTTCAGCAGCGCAGTTCATTCCTATTGATCGGTTCTGAACTATGGTGAATGTCTGGGCTGCTAGAAGGTTAAATCTGGGCAGATGGGACCGAGATGCTTACCTTTGTCACATTTGTAGTGTGTCTGTAATGTATGCAAGGTGATTTAAGTGTCTGGTGTCCAGCTTGCTTGTGTGAGCTTTATTTTCTCAGTAAAAGTATTAGTAAGTAATATTATTATTAAAGTTGAGTACTTCATTGGCTGTTTTGCAGCTGGATCAAACCTCGTACGACTCAATCAAGCCTTCCATCAAATTTAACAATCCCTCAGCATTTGGTCATAAATGTGCGTGACAGCCACTGAGGGCGGACAGAACAGATCTTCCTTGAGTGGTATAAACGGTGGAGGAGCTGTGTTATACAGCCGTGTTTGAGGAGGTAATTCAGGCTGAGGGCTTCCTGCTATGGGTTCATTTGCTATGGGTCACTGGGGGATTTTTGACTGGTGGTCTGCACGCTGTTGACTAGCGGCCCTCTGACCTGACAGGATTGCTGCCTGTTATTACAGCGGCCGCTTGTGAGGGGATCAGCTCAGACGCACACATAAACACATACCCATAATTCCCACACTCGCACAGAGAGGCAAACATACGTGCACGCACAAAACAAAACAATCCCAATATTTTTCACAGACTTCACACCTCCACGCATATACTGTACTTGGCAATCACATTTTGCAAAGCTAGCTTCCATGTTGTGGACAATAAGCCCAAGTGGTAATAGACCTGTGCCCTTAATACCTCTCGATATATAATAGTTTAAATGGCGTTTGAGTGATGGCAGCTGAGGCCGGGCTGTGTAGTCTCGCCTACACGGTCGGCAGGACCAAATCGGATCTGAACTGCTGCGAGGTGTCACTTTGCTGAAAATGTTTTCCTTTTGCCTAAATAGCTTCATCCTGAAAGCAGGGAGGATGTGCGATGATGATAAATTGGATGGACTTTTTTTTTTTCTTATATACAAGAGATTGCAATCACATTTTCATGCATTTATCTCACTTACTGTTTTTTTTCTCCGCAGAGTGCTGACTTCTACAAGGTCACCACAGAGAACTATTACAAAGCTGCCGACCAAGTGAATGCCAAGTTCAAGTAAGTTCAGACGCAGTCAATCCAAAGTCGATAAAAGTTCAACCCTGTTCTTTACGTTTACCTCCGAAAATAGAACTTTCGTTGTTGCTTTTTGAGCTCCATGTGTGTTATCTACGTATAATGATGCATTCATTGAAGATTAGAAGTCCACGTGGACCACTGAATGCACTATTGAATCATGCCAGCCACATTCTAACCGATGTCTTTCAATCAGGATCACATTAGCCCGGTCCATTAGTGGCTGTTGATGATGTGGCTCACTGATAAGCCTGATCGCATGTTGATGTATTTCTTCTGTTTCTTTTGTAAGACTTAATCTTCAGCTGGACCCTGGTCAAACAGGATTATTAAATCATTTGTAGCAGTTTTATAACACATGGGTAGCTTTTCACACATCAAGACGCAAAGTATAGGATTAACCTCTGTGCTGCAGAAAGGAAGTATAAATATTTTTTCCTCATTTTCCCTCTCTTATATTGCTATGTTGCACAGATTGTTTGCATCTATTTGCAACCAAAGTGCATTATAGCACCATGAGTGAATGTATGGTCCTCACTCGGTACACGCCACAGCCACACCTTGCAGTGAATGGTTACTTAATTGAAGTCGTTAGCAAATGAGGTAATGATAATAAACATCCAAGCAGTCATGGATGTAGCACATACCCGACACGTATATGTAACTCAAGAAGATGCAGAATCCCTCCCCATCCGTGTTCCATCTGTCTCCTTAATAGGAGGCCATTAGGCTCCATAGTAATGTAGGAAAAGTGGATGAGGAGCCTGTAGGAGGTGGGGCAAGAACGGGCCCCAGCTCTGAGCTCTCCTCCAGGGAGGCTAGGCTAATTGTGTTAGCTTGTCATTAGCCAGCGCTAACACTGGGATCATTGTCTCCCTCAGAAATGCTGGAAAGTGATTAGCCTAGCCCACCGGGGGTTTAGCGCTAGACTCGTGGAAGCCGGAGCTGAGACTTCCCAAATCACATTAAAGAAAAAAGCCCCCCCCCCGCTGGAATAACATTAGTGCCGAATGACAGTGCTAACTGCATGCGAATGTTGGACTAACGTGCGGGTAGTCATGTGACACAGGCCTCTGCATGAAGAGCAGTGATTGGCTGATTGGATTATATAGGAGGTGCATTAGCCAGGCTGTGACTGGATTACAATTGTGGAGAGGTAAAGGAGGGGGGAGATCTGTGTGTGCGTGTGTGTGTGTGTGTGTGTGTGCGTGCTAATGAAATGGCGGGAAGCTCTGGTGTTACAAGACAGGGGCAGGGATGCATTGAGGGGATCAGAGCAGAGGGTTAATTGGATTTAACGGGGCGTGTTTGGCCCATCTTTGTTTGTGTGTGAGCTCATGTGTGATGCTGTATGTTTGTATGCACTCACATGTTGAACATAATGTGTGTGCCTTTTCTCAAAGCTCCCAGCTCTCTTATTATGACAGAGACCCTACAGAGATAAGATGCTATCTGTGCCCTCTGTTGAATAGTAACAGAAAATATAATTTTTTTTTGTCTCACACAAGCTTTTGATTTCCTCAAAGTTGAAAATGTCCCCCAAAAATAAAAAAGAAAAAGCAAAGCCGAGGCCTTATCCATACTTGATAGAATTATCATTTGATATGTTAATGTGAGGGTGTTATAAAGTGTGTGAGATGACATCTTTCTAATTAGAATGTCCTCATTTCCCCTCTCAGTGCCACGGTAAAGGGAGTGGTAGCACTCCAGGGATTGATTAGTGTTAGGGCTGATATTAAGCTCCGCTTTATTATTAGGGACCAGAGGATTCTGCCTGTCGAGGGTCATATCTGTATGTGTGCTTTTGCAAGTTTTAATTGGGGTGTGTTTACCATGTGGTGTAAGATCAGGTGGGAATATGAGGAACTTCCATCGGACAAAACTGACATTCAGATCAGGAAAATCAGGTCTCAAGAGTGGATGGGAATTGTAAGGAATGTATGTGTCATGGTAATATGCAGCACCTGTTCTTGTGATGGCTCTTTGGGTTAATGCTCTGTAATAGCCAACATGGGAAATAATGACTGATTTGAAACCGGATTTCAGTTGAATAACACTAATATGTAAATTTCACTCCTGTGTCACTGTCTAAAAGTTCTCTCTCTTGTATCGGTAATATTCTTTCCTTTTTTGGTGAGTTTGGTTTCATTATGGTGTGTTATATACTTAAGTTAACCATAATGTGCATCATTTCTATTCATCGTAATGTGATCTTTTTTTTTTGGCGATGTTGAATTAAATTTAAGTGTGAAAGGTAGGTACCCAAGGGAGGTGTGTGTGTGTGTGTGTGTGTGTGTGTGTGTGTGTGTGTGTGTGTGTGTGTG
>NW_022280051.1:1136045-1143839 GCF_004355925.1 Anarrhichthys ocellatus | reverse complement strand
TATATATATATATATATATATATATATATATATATATATATATATAGATATAGACACGCATATCTACATTCTTTCACACTTTCTCACAGCTGTAGTGTTAGAAGCCAGAGCAATACTAATATGAGAAAGAATACATCTCATCTTGTGCCCTGACAAACTAAACATTTTTACATTTTATTATGGACACAATTTTTTGTCTAAAGTGAGGAACAGATCCTGCACTACTACTGTAAAGAAAGACCCCTCGAGTGTCTGAAATTGTTGCCATGAATCATAACCTGCAGGGTATCAAACCTGCTCCCAACGACCTGTGCAAAAGACATTTGGCGTACAGCTCTTCCGCATATACGTAAATATACACAACACGTAACAGATAATGTAATCGCGCGGTATGTTCGACACGCGCATACACATAACGCCGAAGCATTTATTCACTTTCCACCGTGACACTGACTGTAGATAAGAGTTCCCAGTTGCCTGTGAAAAAGGAGGCGACCGTATCTTTCTCCCTGCACCTGATTTATATCCTGCTACGCCTTCACCACCAGTTGTTTATCCAAGTCTGATGCATTATCACACTGTCCAGCACTGAATGTGTGACCTTTACTGCACCACATGTATGTAAGAGTGCACGTATGTGTGTGTGAGGATGAATGAATTAGAGTGAGCTCACATATATGCATGTGGATATCTGCTTTTGTGTGTGTGTGTGTGTGCATGCGCGCAGTGTCTCGATGGGCTGCAGTGACCCAATGGGGCTTTATATTGAAATGCAAGCTGACAGGCTTAAAGGAAAATGATAGATGTGAGATTATACGCAAAGATGGAACAGGGAATGAAAGAACAGTGGCGCGGCCCTAAACCTCCTGTCAGTGCTAACCTTTGGTGGGGCTTTGGGCTTCTTTGTTGAAACAGGTCACTGTGTTTGTCCAGGGTCCCTGCAGAATTGAGGTGGGATGGGGGGCATCTAATACTGGTGAATGGGTGGGCCTGACAAGGCGGTGGAATGCTGAAGGATTGAGACCATCATCTCTTATGTCTCTGTCTCCCTTCTCAGGGCCTCGAAAACTTGGATCTCTCCTCGCTTCCAGCCTTGATGGTGACATTTGTGATAAGATCATAAAAGGCAGTGTGTTTTCACCTTTTTGTGTTTGTGGCTGAGAGTGCAAGACTTTTTGGTCCCCCCCGCCCGCCCCTCTAAACAGTCGACCATGGAGAATAAAATCTCATTTTAGTCGCTTCACCGTCACTCCTCTCCTCCATCGGGCTACACACTCACTCCCTTTGTTGTTTATTTTATTTTATTTTATATCTCTTTTGAATAAATCTTTTTTTAATTTAATCCAGTCGACAACGGCGGCCGCGGTCCTCGCTTCGTCTCTCTCCGCGCACGCGGAGGTGGAATGAGGAGGCGTGGAGCACAACTTGTTGAATGTAAATGCCTCGTTGTTTTTCCTTCGTTACGCGTGAGTGCTGTGCACTGCCTAGGTCAAGAGACGTCTCCTCCATACCATGTGGGAGAAAGTAGATCCTACTCATCCATAAACACTATGCGCAATATTACCAGCAAACTCCTTGGCAATTAAGTTGCTGCTTAAGTTAAGTTTTCAGTGCAGCAAAACTACTTCTTCTGTTTTAATTATAGTAAACAAAGATAATGGTCAAGTGTATTCCTAATTGTGTCATTTAGGTTTAAGACCACGTTTCAGTCATTTTCTACAAACCATTACGTTCTCGTCGCCAAAGTTGTGGACACAAAATCAGGAAATCCCGTGCAACCTAATGCAATCCCACACACGGTCCTGCAAGAAAGCATTGCAGGACTATTGCGTCTGTTTTATCTTTCGCATTACTGAAGAGGATAAATACGCCGGAGAAAATCCAGCAGGTTCCCTGCTGAATCCGCCCCGCTGATACAAAATGTAAATATGGTGTTGAGGCTGTTTTTGGCAGTGCTCCTGTCTGTTAAAATGAATAATACTGACGTCCCAAAATTAATGAAGTAGTGATTTATTGCCAAAGCAGCACTTTTAATTACAAAAAAGAAATGACAGGAATTCAATAGGCAGGGAAGGTATTGCAAAGGACTTCAGTCGTAGTGGTAGAGGTGTTTCTCTATGAAGTAGTAGTCGTAGTAGTAGTCGCAGTATTTGGCTGTCAGGTGAGGGTTAACCACGGATCTGTCGCTAGGCAACCGGGGGTGCAGGGACAAGATGGTGGTCAGCTGAGGAGACAGAAGTCAATAACTGCTTTAAAAGCTCTTCTATCGGCCTTAAGCGCTTCGCCGTGCCGGCTGTAAAAAAGCACACACTTCTGGGGGAACCTGCGTGGGCGCACACACAGACACCCGATGCACATTCACACCTTTTTAGTGGCTAATTTAGGGACTCTGCTGCATTGGAAATGGTCGAGAAGCCCACTCACGGCTTTTTATTGCTTTTCTATATTCTTGGGGGCTTTTTTTTCCATTTAGCGAGCAGCGCAGTGACATGAATGATGGAGCAGAAAAGATGTGACAGGTAGCGTTGCTTGTGTATCCGGTAAATGTCCACCGCATATTTACCAACCAATCAACGTTGGATGAACCTGTTTCACTGTATGCCTCGATATGTTTCTCCCAACGTGTTCGTCTTCTTCTTCCCGCTTGAGACCAGACTCAGAAGTCGGAAAGGACCAACACTCCTTTTCTTTTTCCTCTCACCCGCTCATCCTTCTTTGTCTCCCCCCTCGCTGCTCACTTACGCACAGTGTTTTCTGTCTTAATTCAAATCTCTCTCACTCGCTCCCTCTTTGTTATCGTCTGCTTTCGCCTCCCTCGTTCACCCAGACACTCTCTCTTTCTCCATTCTTGAGTCGTCTTTTATCCCTCCTGCTTTTCTTGATTCTCTCTCTCTCTCTCTCTCTCTCTCTCTCTCTCTCTCTCTCTCTCTCACTCTTATTTAATCTCTTATCCATGCTGATGGATTTCACTGCAGGGGGTCACTCAGGTCTGCTTTTAAAAAGCAGCGTGAGCGAAATGTGTGTCATTTTTCTCCTTAACTGGATCATTTGTATTTATTTGCCCCCCCCTCGGTACTGATGCCTGCCTTAACTAGAGAGAACACGAGGGCTTCTTAAGGGGGAACCAGCAGCCGCCCCTTAACCCTATTAACCCCTAAGTGGACCCAAACGATGATAAATAGAGAACGTGGTGATTTGGAACTCAATCTGGTGGCAGCCGAGTGTAATCCATACTGTCGATGGAGCTACAGTAAGTGTTGTAGATGTATGTAGGAGAAAGAACAAGCCAGAGATTGGGGAATGGCTTTCTTGCTTTTTGTTAGACCTTTTAAATCCTTCGTCTCTCAAGCTCTGGAATGTAGATAAAATACAGAAGGGTACAGAACCTTCATCATTTTCTTCATTCAACACAGAATTATTTTGGTGTCATGAAACCACCAAGCTGCTCCTTCTTAAATGATGATGTATCAAAAACAAGTCTGGTTTGGGTATTGGTACCAAACTCAATAGTATTGTTTTTAGCACCAATGATGGAAACACATTCATATCACTTTCATTATGCTTTCGCCCCAGCGACAGACATGGCCTTTATGTTTTTGGGTTGTGCGTCTGTCCGCCCGTCCTTACGAACCATTCTCATGTGTGAGATATCTCAGGAAAGCCTCAAGGGAATTTCTTCAAATTTGGCACAACGTCCACTTGGACTCGAGGACAAACTGATTCGTTTTGGCCCGTAACACAAGCTATAGGGTAGGATCAGATGATGCAGTTTCGACAATTTGGACAGACATGAATACAAACTGCAACTTGACTGGTTGGTTGAGGCGTACAACGGCGAGGCGGTAATTAAGTTTATCTTATGTTAATTTCTTCAGCTGTTTGCAGCGATTACAATATTTATTGGCCATCCACTGCTTGTTGTGTCATTATATTATTGGAAGAAAGCTGTAAGCTCTTGCGGTTGGAGTGAAAAGTTGAACAGCAATCCTCTGGAGCCGGTTTGTGCAATCAATAATTATTTTTGCAGGGGACTGTTGATATCCGGGGAATGGACGATGTCCGTTTTGTCTGTACGCCTGCCTGTTCACTGTGGTCACTCCTGTGTGCGTCTTTGTCTTTGTTCTGAGTTTTAATGCACCTCAAATTATGACGGATGAACGTACGTCTTCCCAGATGTGTCTCACACTTTGCTCAACTATTGAAGCATGTTGCACCCTTAACGGAGATCTATGAATGTCATTTTAGTGCACTAGCTCGACATTGTTACAGCAGATGGTAGTCATGGTCAATATATGTTGGTTTGAAAAATGTACCGACACCGCTCCTCGCTCAGTCTATTGGCATATCACATGCATATTGTATGAAAACCCCAACATCGATCTCAATACGTCCTACTGGCAGTCAATATGTTCTTTGAAGAATGTAGCCGTAGCTATAAACCTATCGGAATATGTCCCCTCCGTGGAAATTGTGCTGACTTGTGCAGCAGGGTGGGGGGGGGGGCTTGAAAGAAGGGAATATGTTAAATGATATAAGGACACCTTGAGGAGGGAGACAGACAGCGAGAGAGAGAGAGCAGGTAATCTGTTCTGCCTTATTACATGTTAAATGGGACACGTTCACCCTCTTGTATGGTTCCTGCCCATCCTCTCAACCTCCGTTTCGGTTCTCTCTCCTAAAGGAAAACTTTACAAAGGAAGTGAGCGGAGCGTTCCAGCAGCGGTTTGTGGAGGCTCTTCCTCTGCTTCTCCCACATCTCCCGTCTCTTCTTCTCTACGCTTTATTTTCTGCCCTCACAAACACACATTGTCCATCTCTGTTGCAGTTTCTTAACGGAGTGCCCCCCCCTCCTCTGTACTTTTTCTTTTCTCTCTTTTCGTATCTCTTTCTTCCTTGGCTTTGTGATTTATGACGCAGAGCAGAGAAACTGTAATGTAGATATCTAAAAGCCGGCCTTACTCCACCGTTTCATTCCTATCAATGGATCAAAGCAATAGGGACTGTGTGTGTGTGTGTGTGTGTGTGTGTGTGTGTGTGTGTGTGAGAGGTGGGGGTGGGGTGGATAAGGTGTTATAGAGACCTTTACTACTGATGGCACGAGGCGAGACCCCTATATGACTGTTTAGATTTACTGTCTCTGGGGTGCAGTGCGCGCACACACACGTACAGTGCAAATAATAACCAACATGGCTAGATGTCTCTATTTGTTTCAGAGGCTCCCCCCACATGCAGTTTTATTAAATATCCCATGAACCTCTGGGGGTTGAAGGATAGAGATGGTAAAAAAAAAAAAAAAAAGAGGCGAGGGCATTTATTACCAATGGCTGTTTTTATAACCTGTAGAATAATCTATACGAGAGCAGCAGTGTCATCAAGACTTGTATCACTTAGTCGGTAATGAGATTAAGCAAAAACTCTGAAGTAATAGAATTCTGTTTTTCACACTTTTCTCTGTTTAATTTTGCATAGTTTTACATCCTCAACCCTCTCAAAAAAATTCAAATCCAACAGTCTGAGAGGTGAAATTGCTATTCATGAACATGCACGCTATGATAAGTAGACATTGCCTCATAAAAAGAGGTCAGAAGCAGAAGGGTTTGGGAACCACTGGCCAATACAAAGAGCTCTGTGTCCTCTTCTACCGACAAGAGACCCAAATACATCACATCCTGTTAACCAAAACCTAAATATTACCAAACCGGGGCTGCAAAAAAAATATCAAAGTGCCGCTGTATTTCTGTTTCATTTCCATTCAAACATAGCTTTGAAGAGGTTTTGCTTTTGGGAGTGTGATACGGTCTCGATGTTTATAAGTGCCTCACGGCTCAGGTTAGATCTGGATGCGTCACATGTTTTTGACTATATTTGTAATCACACCCTGTGACTCGCACAGTGGAAGAATGGAATGTGTTTACACTTTTCTGTGTTTTACTCCTGATAATAGATCTATCTAGGTCTGAATTCAGCATGAAGAATATAGCTCTGTAGGGAGGTGTTGTTGGTGCTCTGTAATAAAAAAAAGGATCAAAATCTCCCCAAGCTCGCCTAAAACTGAGTACAACACCTGATGTATTTCCATAACTAGCCTGAAAGAGTTTAGCAATTACCTTGGGCAAATAACAAACCAAAAAAACACCTGAACTGAACTTTGAAATGACCACAAGTGTGTTAGATGAGTATTATATATCATGACTTTATATTATTCTGCTATAAATGGGTGCATTTCATTAATTCAAGGTAATAAAGGGTCGTCTTCTCTTGCTTATGGTTTGTCGCGTATTCACGATATGACATGTTGACCGTTTTTACATCTGCTCACCCGGCCGCATATCACTACAGCAGCCACGCTATATAGTAAATGACATGAGGGCTGCTAACGTGAAACCGAGGAGGGAGGGAGGGAGGGGGTGTAGTCTTTCCCGACCGGCTCTGCGGCTGTGGTTGGCTACAGGAACGTTATGTTAATCTTAATGATAGATGATAGAGGATGCAGCGTGCCGCCACAGAGTGTGTGTGACAGTGTTATTGTCTCCATGATAAACTCAACCACTGTCTCAGCCCCTTCCCCACAGAGAGAACCAGAGAGCAAGCAAAAAAATAGAAGTACCACTGTCTAGTTCCTCATCAAGAAATGCTCTTCATTTCCACCCCCCTCTCCCCCTTATCCTCTTTATCTCCCTCTCGCTCTCTCAGAGGCCATTACTGGTGATAAACACTGTGGTTTGTATCAGCGGGATGCACCTGGTATTAACGCAAACGCTTAAAAAAACAAAAGTAATTAGTGGGTGTGTGTGGCTCCTCTCGTCCCTGTAGATGCCCATAGGCGCTGTAATAAATGAGCGCCGGGATCCATAGGAATAGGATGGCAGTGATTTCTGCGAGCGCCGCTGTCATCGTTCAGCACCCTGACGCAGAGCAATGGCCTTGTCATGCCTCCCAGCAAATGACTTGAATTTCTCCCCAATGGATCCGCAAATGCAGAACCTCCTCCACACGCCCAGCAGCGTAGTGTTCCGGTCTGCGCTCAAAGTGATAACACCTACCGTGGAATCGACCAAAATCTGAGGGGAATGGGTTCCACATTTTGGGAAATGCGTGCATTCGCTTTCTTGCCGAGAGTTAGATGAGAAGATTGATACCACACTCATGTCTGTACAGTGAGTATTGAAGTTACGACAGGCAACCGGTCCTATTATTTATGGCTCCAAAGGTGACAAAGTTGTCCTACTCTCTAATTAGCAATGCACCTCAAGGAAGCCACCGGACCTGCTCCCAGTCTCTGGCTAAGATAAGCTAACTGGATGTAGCTTCATATTTATTGTACAGACATGAGGGAGATATCGAGTTTCTCTTCACTAGGCAAGAAAGCAAAGAAGTGTGTCCAAATTGACTATTTTCATTCCTTCGCAGTATCCCTCACTAGCTTTAGATATAACATTTGCTGCCCTGTTTGGCCTCTGAGCTCTGCTTCTGATGGTGATTGATGGGCTGCATTGATTAATCACACTACTGTTGAAGGTGTGGAGAGCACCTCTCGCGTTCGCAAACTGTCACCGACCTGCACTTACAAGGACAATAGATTTTTCCCGGTTTCCCCGACAGATATGACCATGTGGCGATGCGCATGTGTACACATTGCGCACGCTGCACCAGCCTCCTGCTGCACTGCACCCTGGGTAATGACCCATGCAACCAAATCCCCCTGCTTTGTATCCGACGGGGGGGTAATGTCTCACTCCGGGGGGCAAATCAAACATCTGATTCTGACTCCAGGGGCTCGGCTTCACCCCCCCC
>NW_022280051.1:1099801-1135945 GCF_004355925.1 Anarrhichthys ocellatus | reverse complement strand
AGTATTCCTTTGAGGTCTCCAGAGTTGCTGACGGGCAGAATCTCTTTCACGCCCATGCGAGCTGTTTAGCGAGGCAGATGGGGTGTCCTGAGCACTGGTGTGAGCAAAACGATGACACCGCTATTAGCATAATAGCCCTAGCATGCACATGCGTCGTCGTTATGGATTTTTATGGGGGGTGTGAGGAGACAGACAAAAGCAGTTAACATTGGGCAAGGCCCCAGCGCTGGCGGTACATCCCACCCCTCGGATTGGCCAAGAGGATCCAACACTTGCATACATCTCGCATTAAAAGTCCCATTTAAATGCACTTAAAGTTAGCGTAGCAGCTACTATTAGAAGTGCTAGCATCTGGATCATACCAGCTAAGACGGCAGCACTAAAGCCGTAGCAGACTTCAAGGAAAGACATGGGCATGCTAAGCTAGTGGTGTGTAGCCCGTAACCAGACATATTTGCATTCACAGTCTACTACAACAACAACAGCAACCTCCTGGTGGATGCGAAAAGATTGGATTTGCCATCTAGGCCACTCCAAGGTGACAGCTACGCAGGTTGTTTACGGTTGACTCTTTCAGGGTGAATCAATGGATGGATTCACTACCATCCAGTAGAGTGATCAATACTCTTCTCCGTGAGGTCTTTTGCAATCGTGTTCTAGTGGTAAGACATAAGAATAGGGACTAATTTCAAAGAAAGTATACTTAGCTCGCCGGTAATTTCAACCTCATCATCATTATCATCACCATCATCATCATAATCACCACGCTGTAACAACTAGGCCTTATTGCTTGTCTAGATTAAACTAGTGCTGTTTTCTTGTTTACTCTGCATTACGCATTGATTTGCCGAGTTGGCTTCTCTTCCATGCAGTCCCATAGCACTGATGAATCTTTTCCTTCTCCAGGGGATGAAGCCATTGTGGGAAGCCCTATTTGACACCTGCTATTGTCTGTTTTTAGAAAACGCTCTGACCTCTCCGTCGATGTACTAATCATGTCTGCATGGTTTGGCTGGATTGGCCTTTTTAACCTTCTTTACAGCAGATACAGTGATGTTAATCGGCAGGTATTCGGGACTGGAATGGCAGTAGCAAGAGAAGAGACAGAGGGGTGTACACACTATAGACCGCTGTATAGCTCAGTGGGATCTAACAATGCAGTGAGATACATCACCGTTGATATGCTCTTCTTGCAAACCAATTAAGTCTGTATAGCTCATACTCATTCGGTCAATCCCTCTGCTTTGCACATCCTTACACATTTTCCATGTTGCCTTCATTTTCTGTCCACGCTTTAAATCCTTCCACTCAACTCTCATCCCATCACACTTTTTCTCAGGTTCCACCCGTGCCTCAATTTTCACACCATGCCTCTCCCCTTCTCACCCCCCCTGCAGGCGGTATGAGGCATATCCTGTGTGTGCAGACCTGCAGGGCCAGATCCTCGCATGCTACAAGGACAACGTCGGAAAAACCCTGAACTGCTCCAACATAGCGGCACTCTACCTACAGTGTGTCAACAACACCAAACAGGTGCGCATTTACCCAACTAATCTGTTATCGCTTGTCGTATCTCGTGCAAACGTCATTTGACACGCTACGCTAGCATCTTTTGCATATGCTAAGTTATGTTTGTGTTTTTTGCATTCTTGTTGAGTGAAATGAATGAGCATTTCATTGCGTGCAACTTGTACCCTTTTCGAAAAATACGTAAAACTTAATTCGTATGAAACCCCCTCATGAATAACGTTGTTTTCCCCCTCTGAAAAGAATCACAAGTGTGTGCATGCACCCTCGTGGACGGACGATATGTAAGTTGTAGCGCCTCCTAATCCTGCGGTGTAGCTTTCATTTGAATCGATGTGTGCATTACAAAGTAGCCCCATGTGTGTGTTAGCTACACAATACGTCATTGGGCTTATAGACGTGTGTGTGTATGGTAGCTACACTTTAGGAGCCATTCCCCTTTTTTAAACGTCTAAATGAATTAATGTAATATACACGTACGCACCAGCATCCATTTACATGTGCTGGCTCCTGGCTTTTAGACAGGAGAATAGGATTTCCACCGGGCTACTGGCGCCTGAATACAGCTCGCTCTAAATAGCCAGTTTAAACCTTACGGCCTATTTCCATAATACCTGCTGACACAGGCGTTCCCCTGACTGTCTCTGTGTGTGTTTTAATGTAATAAGACCAAGGGAGTAGTGCTGCTGCTAGTTGGGTACCGTTGTCCTCTCCGTGCTCTCTACTTTCATTGCCAAGTGCAAATGTTTTCCCGCCATCTGTCTCCCCCGGTCGCACACTGTATGGTAATAGTAATGTCACTCAGGTTCATATTAACTTGATTCCACCTCTCTCACTTTGCAATATGTAACATCGCTTGGCTTCAAAAAAAGCTCAATTTACATTCATAGAGCTTTTCTATTAGATTTTTTTTTTTTTCTTTTTATGCAATTGCATTGTTTTGCCGGAAATGAAGGAAACTGAGTTTTGTGTCTCTCGCTCACTCGTGAGTATTGGTATTGGATATAAAAGTCAGATGCAGGCTGCAGATTTTTTTTTTAAGCTATAGATCATGTAAATCGCACGATGTTTTATTCATCGTGTGGGCGCCCGCGCGTGCATTTAAGACGGCTACCTGTAGACTCGTCGAGATGCAAGCAAGGGTACGTTCACAGGCGGGATGCTGTTATGATCTTGTAAATTGTTTGGAAGCAAGCCTGAGACGATATGTTAATCCGCTTGTGTTTATCGCCCTGCGGCAATCACAGCACACTCCTGTTCATCTGCGCTTATCTGTATCAGACTTGCTTTTACCCATTTGGTGCAAAAAAAAAAGAACCAGTTCTGTGATAAGGCTTTAAAGGAATAATATGCAGAATTACACAGCCGACAAAATAGGGGGAAGGGAAGAAGTCGGATTGATATGAGCTGATGCAGCTTCCTGATTAGGATGTTTACACAGCTTTATCAGAGCCAAGCAGGGAGCTGCACTGAGAACAAATGTCAAAGGACGTGGCTTTGACCTCCTGGAGGTCAGAAGATCAAAACTGCGCTAACAGCCGCCTCTCATCTCCTCTCCTCTTTCTGTCAAAGCCACTCGATAGCAGAGGTCGGGCCGTTTTCAAATCTCTTTCCCCTTCTTCGTCCTTCCCCTTCAAATCTTCAATTCCACTTAATAATGCGGCACCATGGGTGTAGATGGGGAAGATGTCCAAGATTCTGTCTCGCTGGGGATAAAAAAAAAAGAAAATCCCCCAAATCTCAGTTTTACAATATTGACCCCTCGACTGGAGTCAGCCCAGCCGGCCTTTGTCACTGATAATTAGCGTTCTTATCGCCACAGTCAGTGATAACATTTAAACCCACTTTCGCTCTCTTTTGTGCCCTTTTTTTGCTCTGCCACCATCCCTCCTTCCCTCCTTCCTTCTGCTATCCCTCCTTCGCTCCCTCCTTCTGCTATCCCTCCATCCCTGGTCACATTCCTAATGCATTGAGCACTTAACAGGTCCCGATAGTAAACAGTGAGGAAGAGGCAGTCGAAGGACAGATAAAGTCTCCCTTTCTTTCTCCCTCTATGAGTAAGAGTTTATCATGGAAGCCCATCTTTCCATCCGCTGCTTGCCTCCTCATTCCATATTCTCACCGCATGGCCGCGTCTTTCTCCCTATCTTTTCCTTCCCCACTTCATTTTAGTTTTTTAACACTGACCCTTCCGTCTCCTTTTTGCTCTCAAAGGGCCAAGAGAGATCCCCGTTTGTGGTTTCTGAGGGTGTTGTGTTTGCTCGGTTCAAAGTGAAAAGGGAGGTGGCTCGTATAACTGTTCCAACAGCATCTTAAGTATTGACATTTCAATCCAAATTGCTGACGATTTAATTCGTCCTGTCTATATTTTTAGACGTCAGTAAATCTCGTCTCAGAATATATTTTATTTTTGATTCCATAGATGCGTTTTGGCCGTTTCTCTAATCAGTGATTACATGAAAGTTGGTGACCGATCTCTGAGAACGCGTATCGATATTGCATTAAGAAACACAAGTAGTCAAGACACCCATAGAGGTTCTAAAGACCCCCCCAGGCTAGCCACACGTACCTGGAAGGGAAAGCAAACGTGAACATCAAGTTATTACCCAATGAACTTACTCTATCTCGTCCAAAGCCCCAATTATTAAGTTGGTGAGTGAGGAAGAAGATCTTTTTCTTACTTTCTGTCTACGTAATCCTCTTCGTCATGTCCCCAGTTTCATCTCCCCCTTTTCTCTCTTTCGCTCTTCTTCTCTGAGGCGGTTTTCGTTCGGCGGCATCCGCTGCAATAGCACGGTTCAAATGGTTATTGACAGGCAGACGGGGAGTGCTGGGGATTTGTGGTTGCACTTATCGCTTACATGGAATCCACTGCCCTCGGGTCTTTTCTCCTCTCCTACAACTCACTCCATCCTCCACCGTTTTATTGTACTCCCAGGCCTTCCTCTGACCGACTTGTCTCCTGTGAGGGACGTAATATCTTTCTCCTTTGTTTGTTTGTCTATTTTCATTTTATCTCCGTCTCTCTAATGCACTTCTCTCTCTGCTTTTTTTTGTCTGCAGAACAAGTTGAGGACCGGGGGTTAAGGTAGCGAGTGGAAGAAAGAGAGAGCAATGAAGAGTTTATCGTGTGGGATTACTGATTATCGACCGACTGACTAACAGACCAAACCGGAGTGGAGGAAGGAGTGAGTCAGCACCAAGACACACACCCTCAGAACCCGCGTGGAGAACCAAACCCGGATCAGACGACAGGCACCGAGCACAGCACCCTGATAGAGAAATAGACATGTTTTCCCCTCCATTCTTCCCCCACTTCCCCACCTCTCTTACCTTTTGTCTATCTCTCCTGTGAGTGTGTAGCGAGGCAGGGACACAGTCTGCCATTTTGGAGACAGAGCAGGGACTGACAGGACCCTGCAGGCCTGAGTTTGGCCCACTAGAAGGACAGTAAATATGAACCGGACAAAAACCACAAAGAAAGCAAGCCGCCACTTGGACCCATCCCCTCTCACCTCGACACTGTTAGGAAAATAAAAGTCTATTTTTACGAGTAAAAGTCAGTCTTATTTTGTTGTCCATACTTGATTGTTGTCCTGCTCCTAATGCACTATCCCAGTAAACAAATACACATGTACCCATCTGTTTCGTCTTTGCATCTGTTCGTGCGAGATTGAGTTGTTAATAATGTAACTATCTGCGTGTTGAGTATTCATACAGACCAACGCTTGTGACAATGTGTGATCAGAGGAAATAAAAGACGAAACAATGCAGCAACTGTTGTTGAACTTTTCTCCGTGAATATTCAGCGGGCTCCATCTCTCTCGTGTGTGTCTGTGTGTATTTTATGGTAATTACAGCAAGCATTGTACATCTTTGATGGATGCGCGGCCCTCGTGTTGTCGCAACGACATTTTGCCAAACGGAGTGAATGAGCCCAAGAGAGGGGGGGGACTGGAGCGCTGGGGTAACATCCGTCCCAGATGTTCTGCTTCATAATCTAGCTTTCTCTCTGTTCCTCTAGCTGTCTGTCTTTCTTTATGAACCTCTGTTGTGTGAATCCTCGGTGCGCTCTAGCTATTCAGTGAACGAGCAGGGATCTCCTCTTCCTTATCCCCTCATTGTCCCACTTTCCTTTTTACTTATGTACTTCTTTCTGTCTTCTTCCTGACTAGAGTGTTTCTTTCTCTGCTCAGTCTCCCAGGCTAACGTTGCCTTGGAGGAGACGGCTTCTCTACGGTGTCTGCACTCTGCCAGACTCTCTGGGTTGGGTTTAAATGGATAGACAGACACTGTATGTATCTGTGTGTTTGGATTGACAGTGCACGCGGATGGGTGGGGTTATAATGCAGCCAGCCACACATGTTTTGTATGCAGTAATAGTGTGTGTGTGTGTGTGTGTGTGTGTGAGGGGACGCCGTCTGGGTTTGATGTGGAGGCAGGTGATCATATAGGAAACGTTATCTTAATACTGCATCGGAAGAAGAAAGTGTGTGTGTGAGAGTGTGAGAGAGAGAGAGAGAGAGAGAGAGTGCGAGTGTGTGATGGACAGAGCGACCGGGAGAGAGTGAGAGGCAGGCTGTGTGTGTGCGCGTGCAAGCATGTGATTCGTTCTGACTAATCCCCCTGTTGTCTGTCAGTCAGCTGTCCTCTTGCCTTTTGACTTTTGGAGTCTCGAAGGGGGTGAGGGGTTGACTTCCATTATACTGTGTGTGTGTGTGTGTGTGTGTGTGTGTGTGTGTGTGTGTGTGTGTGCACGCGCACGCGCAGGCGTTGGAGGGGTTTTCTAAAGGTTGGGGATAATGGCTATTGGAGTTCATGGCAGGTGTTTCTCCACAAGCCCGTCTTATTTCTTTTTACCCCACTTGTCCCCCCCCCCTCCCCCGTGACTCGGACGGAAGCTGCACGACTCCTCTATCCGACCCCGTACCTCCGAGCCAAGATAAGTGATTTAACGGTGTATTCTGTCTGTAATGAGATTATATCCCCTCTAATATGATTAAAGGATGATTAGAGAATCATGAACGTGGAGCTCACCTTTTCCTTTTAAAGGCCTCCACCACGACCTCAACAACCTTTGTCAACGATAGCTTTTATGTGGAGAGTTCTCTTGACCCTTATGAGATGCAGAAAAGGGAGCACTATGTTTCTTGAGTTTGATGCATTTCCTGAGAAACCGTATAAGGGAAGGGCGTAATAACATTCAAAATTTATGTAGTGCTGGAATTTATATTCCCGCCTCCTGCAGCCACTGTTAAAATATTCCAATTTTCAGGTGGTAGAAGTAATGAGATTTTGATATAAGGCTTTTTTTCTGGTGTAAATACAGCAATAAGTGTTCCTAATAACAGAGTGGGCTGAACGGATGAAATCTTTTTTTTTTTCATCGCGGTGCAACTTCCCCAAGTGTTGCTGAGGTGTCCTTGAGCACCGAGCTGCTCCTCAATACTGAAGTGGAGCTGCACAGTGGCAACAGGCGGTGTTCAAATCGTGTCGGGAGTTCTCGGGGTCGGGCCGACGGGGGACGCTGTGAGGAGAACAACATATGAAATAAACAGGTATGTGAAGGTCAAACAAGTCTGGCTTTCGCTTCGTGTTTTTCGTACAGCCAGTAATAACATAAAATGGTGCAAAACGCTAATCCCCATTTCAGGTAATCTATTCATCAAAAGCTGTGACCTCATTCAAATGTTCAGTATTAAAGATAAAAATCAGAAACTAATTATAACTTGTGTTTTTATTTTGAATGAGGAAATGGTTTCCATGCATCTTTTGCTTAAAGGCGTCCCTTTTAATGCACGTGCACCGTTAGCGCCGTTAGCTTCCAGCCGCTGCCTCAGCCATCGCCATGTTGAGAGCCGCGTGGAGGCAGTAGATATGCTGTGAATTTTTCGAATTCAGCACCTTTAACGTAACACATTACAAACTTGCTGCTGCAGCACAAGAGTGAATCCAAAATATCTTTGCCAAAATATGTTTGCCAGTAACTGAATGCTAAAGATGTGCCTCCAAGGCCTTTGGTACTTTTCTAATTCAATCTCGATTGTCATTGTTATGTCTCTTTGAGGCTGCTACCTCAGGACAATCTGTTTTTCTGTTCTAAATTTTTGTGCCAAAATGTTACTTTAAACTTTGTCAGTCCATGTTCACACAGCACGATCGAGACTCATACATTTACCCACTGCAAACGCTGCAATATCTCCTCCTCTTCATGACCGTCTGTGCTGAAGACGGTGCAAATCGTTGTGATCATTCCTTTAGTTTGGTAGCTACGGGCATGAGGACCAAGACATTGGATGGTCAGCACTGTTGTCACACAATGTCTGTCTCGTTAGCAGCCTAGATTTGACACACTTTGGGGAAACGCCAGGAGAGGAGTCTTCTCACAGTATATGACAAAATACGAGAAGTCACGCACCCGGTGTAGGAAGGAAAAAGTAAAGTACATTCAGAGTGTTGCACCCTGTCCCAGGAGAAGTGATGTATCGGTATCTGTCGGTGTTTCTTTAAGTGCTCCGCACACCATCTGTCCCTGTATGAGCAGAGAAACTGTGTCACTCCCAGCAACACCAGTTCCTGCATTGGGCCGTATGAAGCGATTAAGATAAAGCTACAGTTTAGTTTCACTGCTTTTAGGATATTTCAATCCTATATTGCCTCTGTAGAAAAAAAAATACCAGATGCACTCAACTCTGAAATACAAAAGACAGCCTCCTCCACCATGATGACTAATCACATTTGATTTAATGACCTGCTCTGAAAAGAAAAAAAATTGCTTTTTCCTTGAAAGTTTTCCCCACACTCCCTCTCTGGCTCTTATCCGTGTGTGTGTGTGTGTGTGTGTGTGTGTGTGTCTCTCTCTTTGTGCCTTTTAGTGTCTCTCCACATAGTCAATCCCCATTCTTGTGTTTGCATTTACTCTCCTTTTTTTTGTTCTTTTGTTCTGTCTCACTCTCCTCCTGCTTTGTTTTCTTTTTGTTTTTCACTTTTTGTTTTTTTCCCCACTTCTTTCTCTCACTCTGTAACTCATCAAGGATACTGAGACCGGCAGCCTGAGGGGCGGATCTGTTGGCGGTGATTGGCTCTCCTTGCTTGCCAATGAGGTGTGAAGCGTCTGCCACGCTGCTGTAACTCTTCTCTGAGGGCCACACACACACACACACAATATGCTCCGAATAGATATAAGATCTTGACAAATGCATTCACCCAACAAAAATTAAAAACACAACAGAAGACACTTCGGGAATGTGCTCACGGATGGTCGTCTAGGCAAGGACACCTCGTCTCGTTTGGACTTCAGCGAGACACACATGCACACACACGTAAAGAAATGTTCCTGGTTGCCAGTGGGGCCTGCAGATGAGAGTCGGCCATCACACACTCCATTCTAGTAATGGGCAGGCAGATGGCAGCCTGCTCTGTAGCCTCTGCTTAGGCTGATGGCTCTATTCATCAGGCTGCTCGCCCTCCCTGCAGCTCTGCACCAGGCTACAATTTACGGAGGTCTCTCTCCCTCACACTCCCTCTCTCTGAGTCCGCGCTGTTGTCTGTCTGCTTGGCGCCTTAAAACACCTTTTGGTTCCAGCCAGAGTTTCTGCTGCTGGGGGAGCGAGTTATTGGCTGTGCTGCTACCTTCCTGTCTTTTTTTTTTTTTTTTTTTTTTTTTGGGCAGACTGAAGTTTTGGTCATGCAAACACTATTTGGAGGCAGAGTTGCTTGGTGGCAGAGGAAGTCTCACTGGACTGAGTCGAACTAAAGTGGTGACTGAGCCAAAACGGCAGTTTACTGCAGTGAAAGCTATATCTACCTTGCAATAAAACGACTTCCAGTTCAATAAATATCAAATAAAGTTTGCTATTTTGGGAAGTGTGTTTATTTGCTTTCTTACCAAGAGTTGTATAAGATATGATATTACATGAATACCACTTTTATATCTCTGTACATAAAGCTACAGGCAATAAAATGCACCTTGCAGCACATCTAAAGGTGCAGTATTTCTCTGTAACGACCGTCGTCACTCGTAACCTCAGAGTGACGACAAGACTTCAGGTAGTTACTGCTCTGAGCCAAGAAATAGTCCGGCACATAACCCACTGTAAAACCTGTAGTAACAATCAAACGGACAACATATAACATGTGAAATTGGGGCGCTGCAGAAGGGCTTGTGGGCAATTTTTGTTACCTTAAGACTGATCCAGGCTAGCTGTTTCCACCTGTTTCCAGTCTTTATGCTAAGCTATGGTATATTTACCGGAGAGATTTCAGATTGATGTCAATCTTCTCATCTGACTCTCCGGAAGAAGGCAAATAAGCATGTTTCCATACATTTAAAAACTAGCTAAACAACATAAATGATCACTGCTCCTGTTTATTAATGATGTGTGGTGGCCATTTGATGGCAAGTCAGCAGAATAAAGGAGCTTCAGTAGATTTTGGATATAGTTTTTGGATGACAGATTTGAAAAGGCGGGAAACAATAAGTTATCTGTCCCTCTGTTATACACGATGTGTGTTGTAATCGGCAACTAAATACGAACATGTATCGACAATTAAAACTCTATTTACTACTATACTACTACTTTAAGTGCTTCTCTTCTCTTGCCAGAGGTTAGTTTGACCCTGCAACAGCTTCTTTTTAATTGGTAACAGTTCCGTTATCGGGACAAGTACACAATGTCAACTATGTATAAATCACAAGCTCGTTGTCTTGACATGGAAAAAACTACAGAGATGCAGAGCTATCTGTTGAATATAGTTAGTGATAGAACAGCAGTTAGAGGAAAGGAGTCATTAAATCATTAAATCTGCTTGATAGATTCAACATCAGCTATGCTGGTGGTGGTAGTGGTGCAATGTGTGTATGGCCATGTGTGTGGCTGTGTATATGAAGGCAGACAGAGGCAGTGAGTGAGAGCTGGTGTTTCCCTCCAGAGATAAAGTGAGCAGTAATGAGGCCCGGAGCTGCTGCGCTGAGGAGACAGTAGGACCGCCGGGACAGGAGGATGACCTTGTAGACCATGAACACACACACACACACACACACATACCCACACACACAAAAAGCTAACTATCTTTTACTGTAAAAGTTCACTGGAAGCTGCCAGTTTCATTCCTTTTTTATTACCATTCATGAGGCTAAATGGAGAAATTGTGCTGTGATGATAATGGAGTTGATTCTCAATTGAGATGGTTTTGCGCCCGTGCATACAGACCATTTGCCGTAACTCGTGGTCACGTGACCTGGTCAGTCGATATCTTCGCTGCAAGGCGACGTAGCTTCCTAAAGGCACAACGATAGCTCTGCAGACTTTTCTGTGGTTTTAATGTGAGGAAAGTTACAGATTGTAGGTTTGAAGGGTGTCTGTGTTCTTTTTTTTTTTCTTGTGCTGTTTTTGAAGCTGCACAACTTTAAAAAAAAAAAAAAAAAAAGAAAAATGAATGACTTGCTGGAAGGCTGAAGTCTGACAGAAACCCTCAATAGAAGTTGGGAAATGAGTAAAAAGAAAACTCCACCGCTGACAAGAAAAACTGTGTTGTCTCTTTTTGACATTTCATACTTTTATTGCGCAGAGGAAGTTCCCGCTCCTTTTATTTCTCTGGTACATTTTCAAGTTTGTTTTATGTTGTGATGCCTTTTAAATGACAAAGACGTAGCTGGAGCCAGTCGTTTAGATTCTCCTGTTGGAGCCGCACAGTTAATAAATCATGTTTAAATGTTGCCTTATTTCCCCATGGAAATTGTGCAGATGCATAATATTTCATTCTATTGCATTACAGTATATTGCTAGTGTTTCCATGATGCTATAAAGTCATAATACCTTATTTAAAATTACTGTACTGAAGCATGTGGTCACTACAGTACAATGGTAGTACACCACCATGAACTGGACAATAGGTCTCTATGTATTCTTTCTCTGCTGATATCCACTGACTAACCCAGCCGAGTTGTCCAGAGGCTATAAGTCAGAAGGTTAGATGTAGAGAGGCGCACGACTATGCCACAAGCCAGTGGCTTCTAAACCTGTTACATGGCTCTGCATAAGCCTATCCATCTGTGACCTGCGAGAATCCAGTTTAGACTAATCCCCACAGCTGTAAAAAGTGTTTTCTCATCCTTCAGAAGAGGATTTAAATTACTTTACACTTACAACTTGTGCTGTGGCTCGCCTGCGATGTGATGTGCGGCTGGTGCCTGGAGCATTTCTGTTGTTAATTCTGTCCACAAGCCCAATACACTTGAGTGACCGTGGGCCCATTTAAATACATACGTGTGTTCACAGTTGTATCCTTCTGAGACCAACACACACACACACACACACACACACACACACACAATGAAATGTACTTTTGTAGAAGCCTTTTTATTGTCATGCGCTTTAGCACATAAACACATACAGTTCAGGCCAAACACAACAACATACACACACCTCTGCATCTGTTCACACAAATACAGACAGAAGGTGAATACTGAGACACGCATCAATATTTATTATTCATAATATGACTTGCAAAGAAGGGTTCTAAGCAGGTTCTTCCTGAAGGGCTGAGGTTCTACCCAGAACCATAAGCTTCTAAAGGTCCCTTTATTCAACACAGGGTTTTCAAGGGTTCTCCATTAAGAACCCTTATCATCCAAAGAACCCTTTTTGAAAGAAAGGGTTCTTCAAAGATTGTTGAAAGCATGGGTGTTAAAAGGGAACGCCCGTAATCCAATCCGGTCTGCAGCCCCCAAAAACTGTGATTGTCAACCATGATTGTTATGGGTTGAGCTGGCCCACATCAGCCCCGGCCCTTTGGGGTTCTAAAAGTGTTCTCGGTAGAATCTCTTGATTGGGTTCTAGATGAAACCCTTGGAATACAAACGAGTTCACGGTATAATCTGAATCCATTTTAGAAGTTGGAAAGGTTCTGGATGATACCTCTAGTGGGGGTTCTGGATTGACTCTTATAGGGGGTTCTAGGTATAACCCTTTATGTTGGGTTCTTTATGAAAGCTTCTACCATGAACAAAAAAGGGTTGTCATATGAGGACAAGCCAAAGAACCCTATTTGGTTCTAGTTAGCACCTTTATTTCTAGGAGTGAATAGCTCATGCACATGCACACTCTCACATTGTAAGCAAAGCGCTGGAGGGCAAACAGAAGATATTGCACATTTGAACACAAGCGCGCGCACGCACACACACACACACACACACACACACACATACACACACACATACACACACACATACAGGCGCACACCCGAACACATGCTTTGTGTTTGAGGCTTCATTGTCCCTTGACGGTTGTGTAAGGTGCCTCGGGGCGATCACAACACAGACACACACTCAAACATGATTATCTCCACTTGATGTCTGTGATTGGGTCATATCGGGACGGATGACATCATGGGGTCATCATGAGCAGTTCAAGCACACACACACACACACACACACACACACAGTATTGTAATTTGGCATTGAGCTTTGGTGCTGTATTGATTGTTGTGTGTGCTTGTGTGTGTGTACATGGATGTGTGTCCATTAGCAGCGATGGCATACATTTTCAAAAATGCTTTGTTCAGCTCCCATGTAAGTCTTCTCTACATCCAGACGACACATTGGGCCGGAGCCTGCATGACTTTGAACTGTAAGAGGAAATCAAAGGCTCTATATAAAGACGCTCCACACAGAGGAGTGAGGGGGGCCAAGATCTGATCTGTGAACCTTCATGCTGTGAGATGACAGGGCCAACCACTGAGCCCTGCGCTGTCCACAGACTAACATCTGTTAATATGACGGCAAATAGGGTCTGAGCTCACCGGGCAATCGACATAGTGTGTAGCTGTGTGGAGTTAGAAATGTAACTTCCACATCAATACTTTTGATGGGAACAGTAAATAAGCGTTTTTCAATGGCTTCACCTGGATACTGAAGCAATGTGGTACGTTTAAAAAAAAAAACTATACTTTTTTTATTTAAGATGTAAAAAAAATGATCTTAATTGTACAGCTGTTTGTTTAAACCTCAAGGCTACATAGTCATTTCCATCATAATGATTGATATGCTTTGATTTAGATTTCAGGCCAGTGCATCCTAATGTGTGCCAGTGGCCGTGCAGTCGAACCAAGTCAATGATTAAAACAATATCGCCCGTAATGAAACAGCAACTACCGTTTCCTGATGATCTTTGGGTGGGGATGTGCGTATATTCTGCCAGAAAATGTGTTGAACAAAGATAAGGCTGTTGTCAAGCAGACCATTGGGATCTAGTTCATAATTTGTGTTTTCTGCACGATCCACATTAAGTCCGCTATTAGTTTGAAAAAAAAAAAAGCAAGACCACCACCCTCTCTTCCCCGAAGCCCTCCCTCCTCAACAGCTTCCCCATCAGGCTCTGCTGAGTTGCTCTTCGGTGGAGTGAGGCATCCTGTGTGTTGACTAATCAAAGGCCTTTTCGCAGGGCAAAGACTGACGGCTTAATTAGGACTGCTAATGTTAATCATACTTAAATATTTATAAGGAGGAATTCTTTTGTTTAGCCTTGACCTTTCTCTGCAGCTCATTAACATGGTTATTATTGCTGCTGGCGTTGTGCCGTTGCTCTTAAGCATGGCGGCGACGCTCGCCCCGGGGCCGTTATCGATTTTGATGGAGCAGACATGGTGCTGTGTTGATGCTTTGTGTGGATGACATTGGCTTATCAGCGTTTGGAGGAGTTTAACCCTGGAGGTGTGTTAGTGTGTGTGTGTGTGTGTGTGTGTGTGTGTTTGGCCAGCCCGAGGGGACGATGGGTAATATCTTATCAATGCGGTGAGCTCATTGTGTTTAAGTGGCAGGTTCATAAATACTAAAGGGTGTTTCTTGGCTTGTGTCGGCTCAGCACTTTGACTGAACATCATGATCGAAATTGAATTGTTATTTGTAACACACACGGACACACACACACACACAGCTGACCATTGATCATTTTACAAGTCAAATGATTTCTTACCCATACTCAGAGGCAACATGTTTCATTACGACAGGATGTAAAGTGGATAGCGTAGCACTTGTAGCACTTGTGGGTTTATTATAGAGGACATTGAGGATACCAGCGTCTCCCTCTATCCAGAGGTGCACCTGCACTATCGGTAGCATCGGTATGAGCACAGGTACAGCGCCTTATTACTCGTGTTCAGCATCAGCAAATTAATTTGTCTGTTTAAGATACCAGAACCGTATACTAATGGCGTGTGCTTTGGGGTAATAAACATCTTCTGCTCTGAGGAAAAATGATTGTGGTGTTTTAATGAAAACCATTAATCAGTCAACGTTATTCTCTCAGTGTTATATGTTCAGAGAGTGAATTCCTGCATGGACTTTTATATTTTATATATTTTATATTAAATTATTCCCTCATAACCAAACCTTAATTTTTTTTGTGTACCAGCTCCGGTACACTGCCAAAGCTATACTCTACTGTTCATCAGATTAAGTTTTTATTTTGCATAACAATAGCCTCTTGTGTACTATGACTATGAATGCAATCTCCAACATTATTAGCTTTGCAATAATTGCTGCAACATTTTAGCAAACTTTGCATCCCATGTATGACGGTAAGAAACCCAAAAGTGTATTAAATATATTATAATTCCTAAATAATCCAGCTTGGTTACCTCCATGTTGTTGAAAATAGAAAACAAATGTGTGTTTCCATGCTCAAATTCACATGACATGAATTAATAACGCGCGCATTCATGTACAGTAAGTTTGTTTTAAATACACCAATAACGACATAAACGGGGCATTTCACACGCAGGTTAACCGCTTGTTGAGGCAGTTAGTGGCTGGATTGGTCCTTAAAAAAATGATTCTACTGACTCTGCTGTTAGGGAGCTGCTCCATCTGTTGCTCTCCTTGTTCCCTTTGATCCACTGCTCTTTTATTGGGGAGCTATATCTATAAATGAGCATCTCTTTCTGGTGTGAAGCCACACGCAAACTCTCCTCATTGGTCCTGAAGCCTCTCTTCCCATTTTTCTACATTTCCTTGCACATAAATCATGAAAAGTGTAACTAAAGTGTCGGTTGTATTTGAAGTACAGAGCATGTTTTTTTTTTTCTGCCAAAGCTAATACAAAAAGCCCTCGGAAGTCACCATGACAACACACTGGATGAATACTACGCATCACATTTGTCATTAATGTAATACCGAGAAAGATGAGAAGGATATTTTGTGAATGTGTGTGTGTGCATTTATGAATTGAATTTGGATGATGAAAAGGTCTGTTGAGTTTCGAACATTCTTATTCTGGCAATTGGCACTTCATCGCAAAGCGAATCCCTCTCTCAATGTGAGAGGGATGGCTGTCCGGTTGTCTGACAGCGTTCGAGACAGAGATGAAAGAGTGTGTACTCTTGCGACTGTAAAAGACGAAGGTGCGGGGTTTTGAATTCGGTTATTTTATGCACCTATATGAAAAAAAACAATCAGATTCAACATCAAATCTCTTACCGTTGAATAAACAGGGCATCAGGAATTGGTACTAGTGTGTGTGTGTGTGTGTGTGTGTGTGCGTGAGAGAGAGACATGGCTTATTGAATAACCATGCTACCAGACTGAAAGCAGCCACTCCGTCTCTCGGCTTTGTAATCACCAAATGCCGTTTGGGGAAAGTGACCGTAAGCACTTCACACCACCTACGTCTTTCACAATCAGACCGATGAATAAAAGATTTAAGTTTTAAGTGCCTGCATTTGGAATTTAAAGTAAGTGGAGATGTGGGACGGTGGAACACAGCCAAAAAAGGACCAAATAGAGTTCGTGGCGACTCCTGCCGCCCCGCCTCATACTTTATATCACTTGTGGAGGCGGAATTGGAAAGCATGCTGTCAGTGCTCACTGTCTCTGTCTTGGAGAGTGAGACGGGAGAGCAGGTGCAAAAGTCTTTTCAATCTCAAGTTGTCTTTTTGATGTTTCAGTCGTTGCTTCAGAGCTCTGTGCAGGACTGATTTTTTCCCTCTTTTTTTTTTTCAATCGCACAACAAATCTTCTCCCGCTGGATTTCCGACCATTACCGCCTGATCCCACAGAGATTGGGATCATTCCGTGGCCCCAGCAATGCTTTGTGTTCCCCACAGAGAACACAGCACACACGTAGCCCTTTTTAGAAGTTTTTGTAATCTAAAGAAATGCAAATATGATGTTGTTTAATAAGCCACCTTTTGAAGATGTGAGTTGGAGTTATTAAACGCCTTTGAAAGCACCAAAAAGAAAACAACCTCAGGGCTGAAATTGGATAAGAACATTATGGCTCCTGCTCTGTTGTCCTGATTTACATTTGTGTCTTTTCCCATTGCAGCAGATACAAAACCAGATGCGGCAATTGTCAGACTTTATAACAGCAGTGATAGTGTCATTGTTCACAGATCAGGTTATATAAGGGATGGAAGTCTTTCATGTCACTGACGATTAGATGAAATTTGTTTTACCGACAACATAACCCGTTTATAGAGAGAACAATAAAGAGGAAGAATGCAAGCATGAGAAGCAAGAGGAACAACGCATTTATTCCATACATGAAATATGACAGATTTGTAGGCCAAGTAAATAATGAAATTATATTTTGAATAGATATTTTCAGTCATGTCTCGGGCGTGGTCACCACGAACAAATATAAGCTGGCCCCAAATACAGGCCTGGAGGAAAAAAAACAAGGTTGGATAAACATGCTGGCTAACTAAGAAATATGTACATTTTCCATCACTTCAACAATATAATCATGATATTTTCAACACTCTGTTGTTCTGGATTACTCCTTTAAACGTTAAACAAGATTTTAAGACGACCAAAAAGGTTACAATTAACTTTAATGAACTGATAAGACACTGTGAAAGGGTTAAAGTAATAATAAGACAAAAATACAGACAACTCCCAGACCGGACAACGCCGTAGTAGTGGCGTGACAATTAGGTAGCCACGCCCTGAAGCATACTGTGCTTTATCTTAAATTTACAGGCAGTATAATATGGCTGAGTGTTGTACTGTATGCACGCTGACCTGCAGGTGAATACATATTCACACAAACAGGCACACGGTAATAGACATGAGAGAAAGAATGAAAGTAGCTGGGCTCAAATCGTATAATCTCCTTATTTATCTTCTTTTTTTTTCACAAGCAATGAAGAGTGTGAATTTGCTGTAGCCGCTGCAGCTGGACAGGTGTTGAATGGGACACCTCTACATCCTTAATAACCACAGCGGAGGATGCACACACACACACACACACACACACACACACACACACACACACACACAACCATGCCAAAACAGCAGGTGGCTTCCACTAACAGAGTCACTGGTCTTATTCAATGTTCTGTCAACACTGGAACTCAGCTGTGGATGTATAACACATCTACTGGCATGATATGCATTATTGCCTTTTCCTCTCTTTTTCTTTCTTTATTTAACTTAATATTTTTAGCACTTTTTTTTTCCCGATGTTAACAGGAGAGCTGTGGCAGCAGACACAGAGGAGATGGTAGGTGTGATCACAGGCCGGCGGGGGTCCATATGGTTACAAAAGCAGGTGGATTAAATGCTGCTTGATCTCTGGCAAACCCAATCCCTCCTCTCTTGTTTCATTCCCCTCCTACCTTCAACCACTAATCTCTCAGATATGTCTCTTTTATCGTGTCCATGTGGGGCAGGATTATAGCATTTCCTAAAGCAGTAGCCACCTGTGAAGGTACATGAAGGTAAAGGAGGTAGATACCCTGGAGCTCCTTATATAGGCTATATGTGTGTGTGTGGCTGCAGTTTTCCATGGTGAGAGGAACTGGAGATTCTGCCTCACTGAAACTCTGGCTGCCAACATTATAGTGTGCATCACCTATCTGTGTGCGAAGGGTTAGCTTCCCACTAGGGATTGGGATGTCAACCTCATTTTCCAAAATCGCAGACAGAGTTGAGGCAACTGCAAAACTTTACGTCAACATTGATGGCAGGTCCCACATGCTGAATGCCTGTCCAACACTCCAACATGCACACCCTTAAAGGTGCATTAAACGGGATTCAGAGCATTGATATAGCAGCAAACAACTATTTTAAAGGTATAGTGGAGTAATGTCTTCCTGAGCAGAGAATGAAGTCAGTCTTCCTTTGTGTGTGTTGTTATCCAAGCTCCTCCCTGCTTTGTTGACACAGCCAGCAGCTTAGTCGCGCAAGTGAAGCACTGACCCTCAGGTTACCCCTCACACAAAATCAGTCGGCTCTGTCAGCAATTTTGCTGTTGTCTTTCTGCAGCATTAGCGGTGAGCCGCCGGCTCGGCCGTCACCATGTTGAGAGCCTTTGAGAGGCAATCGAAATGCTCCCATTCTCGTACTTAACACCCTTAATTTCCACCTCACTTTATGAAAGGCACACAACTTCGTGCATTCACACAAAACCTGTCCATTGGACCTAAATTCATAATTCCATAAAAGCTATGTATAATTGTTATGCTGTATATTTTGAGGTTAAAGATGTAAATATGGCCTTATCTTCCTCTAAAGTTCAACATTTTGGGAAATACGAGAATCTTCTTTCTTGCCAAAAGTTAGATGACTCTAATGTCTGTACAGTAAATGTGAAATTACAAACAGTAGCAGTTAGCGTAGCTTAGCACAAGGACAGGAAACAGGGAGAAACTGAAAGGTTCAAAGGTATCACAATTTGCCTACCAGCATCTCCGGGGCTCACAATTAAACAGGTTATATCTCATGTGTTTAATCCTTTCAGAAACGGAGCAATAAAAGTGGCACTTTGTGGTTTTATGGAGCTGGATTAGTTCTCTGCAAGTGCAGTAACTTCCTGGAGTCTCTGCTGAGTCTCTTGTAACCTCATGGTGCCAAAAAGACTCCAGGAAGCGACCGAGAAATAGTCCCTCTCTTAACAGTGAACAACGTTTGTTTAAAAGTATTCAGTCTTCATGTGATAACTTGTGTTTGTATGCTTGTAAAATCAAATGAGTCTGTGCAGATGTGTGGACTTTAGTATTTCGTGTCGTGCAATTAGCTGTAACTAGCTCGTATGTTCGTGTCTGTCCGTTCAAATATTTGTGAGGATCTGCACAGTCCTGTGCGTGTCCACGCTGCTGGTTCAATATCTTAGCTCGTGACATGGAAGGGGTTGAAAGGAAAGAGAGGATGCCGCAGAAGAGGCAGACAGAGAGAGAAGGTTGAAGAGATGAGAGAGATTAGGGATTGATTATTGATTGCTGTGGAGTTGTCAGGAGGCATAGTCTATTTTCCTTTTGTTTGTGTGTTTCCCCTCCTACTCTCTCCTTTATTGACCGAGAGGGAGATTGGTGGAGAAAGAGAGTCACACAAAAGATTCATGCCACTTCTCCTTCCTTTACCCTCGCTCCTTCACTGTCTCTGCTTTTGTTATGCACTAATTTTCCTGTCTGTGTTTAGAAATATTGAATTTAGAACCAAGTTTAGACAATAGAAAACAACACAAGGCAGGACGGAGGATGAAAGAAGGAAAGAAGAATGGATAGAAGAAAGTAAAAAAAAAAACACATGCACGTCAGCAATATTTACGTTATTACGAAGCAGAGCAAACCAGCATGAAGGAAAAAAAAAAAAACACTCCAGTTTCCAATTCCCAAATCAAACAAGCTCTCATTAAAACCTCGTTGTCCCCAGTCGTCTCACAAATCACTTCCACAAATTCCATTTCATGGAAGCACACACATTTCACCCCAAGACAGAAACCAAACATAATCCTATGCTTCATTTCCATTCAAATAACTTAAATCCAAGGGATTCTTATCAATGATCACAGCTAACGTAGTCTACAGAATTCTCCGTCCATCAGTGTGTGTGTATGTGTGTGTGTTTCTTGTTACATGTCAATATAATTCCCAGACTCAATTATTCCATTAAGGAGACGGTGCCCAGTAGCATGCAGTGACTAAATCAACAACATCTGTCACACACACACAAGTCTGCTTTAAACACTGAACAGTCAATAAGCTATTTCCAGTTAAGGGTGAGAGTGTTTGTTCTTGTCCGTGTGTGTGTGTGTGTGCGTGCATCATTCTGAACAGTGGGTGTTCCTATTCTTTGGTTGAATTTTCCCCTTTTCCAGAGGCTTGTCTCCTTGAGCAGTGGGGAACATTAATCCACGTCAGCCTTTGTAAATTGTGTGTGTGTGTCTCGGTCAGTGTGACTGTGTCTGTAGTGTGGGGTGTGTGTGAGAGAATGTGAGTGAGGAGCAAAATAAAAACAGTCCATGTTTTTTGTAACTGTGATTTGGGTGTGTATGTCTCTCCTACACACACACATTTACACACACACACACACACACACACACACACACACACACACACACGGGTTCCTGCGTGTGACTGGCATGCTGAGTGCAGACTGCAGCACAGTGTCCTGCTCTCCTTATTCTTCGACGGAAGGACTCCACACTTAATGAGTTGTCCTGGGACTTGAGGCTTTTTAACATAAACACACACAAGTTCACTTACACACACATGTCTGTACTTCTACACTTGTGAGGACTCTCGGGGACATAATAAATGTCCTATAGCCTAGATCTTAACCTTATCCATCCCTACTGTATGAAAACTCCAACCCTTTTCCTCTCTTAATTCTAACCTTACCACAGTTATACAGTCTACAAGCCTTAACCCCCAAAGAGCCCTTCTAAGTCCCCACTACAAAAATGTAAGCTCAGAATTGTCTTTGGGTGACATTGACACTGCAGTTGCTTATTTTTAATATAGGTTTTTTTAATTGTACTTATTTATTTTGTCATGTATGTATAATACAGTTTGCCTGTGACACAATTTCACAGAAATCTGACAATAAAATGAATCCAGTCCAATGTGTTTCTCTGATGATATTTTTATACAATGAGCATCTTCTGCGGAGAGTTCCCATCTGATCAAATGAGTGTCAATACAGCCCACGTGAAAAGAGCTCCACCACATGCCCAGTGTGTCTTTGTGTGACTCATGCCAGCTCAAACTTTGATGCTTTAGAACTTAACGTGACCGTTGACCTTTCTAGATGGGAACCGGAGGAAAGACACCTTCCCCACAATAAGATGAAGAATCACTGCTGGTGTGTGTGTGTGTGTGTGTGTGTGTGTGTGTGTGTGTGTGTGTGTGTGTGTGTGTGTGTTGGTAGATTTATTCTTTCAATAATGGACGACAACAACATACTGTTTCTCTCCCTCACAACAACAACAAAAAAAGCATTATTGACATTAGCGTTGCTCTCTTTAGCTCTTCCAATGAACCAAGGACAACACATTACCATGGCAAGCGGTGACATCATAGTGACATCATGTACCTCAGCATAGTCATAATCTGCAGCCCCAAAATATCTCAAACATGCTTGACTTGAGCACATAAATAATCAAAAGCATGACAAAATACAATACAACCTATAGAATATGAATACAGAATAAAGATTCTTGCTCTCTCTGTCTCTCTTTTACACGCACAAACGCACAAACACACACACACACATGTATCCTGATATATAGCTATTGTAAGGCTGGGTGACGTTTCCAGAAGCAGGTGATAAACAGCAGTTTTCCTCAGTGTGTGAAACTGTCCCCTAAATGTCACCTTGTGGAAATGCTGCACAGACTCTGGCGGACAAGCACTGCTGTATGCCAACACACACACACACACACACACACAGATAGAGCTGTATAGGGTAAATACTGTATACTGGAAGGAGCACATAGGAGAGCACAAAAAGCACCAGCTCCCTCTTCATCAATGCTTTATAGTCTTTTTTTTCACATTCAGTGCTTTACCTCGTTGCTCAAGTATAGATAGAGCTACACACTTTTTTAATGGCTCGCTCTGCCTGTCAAACACACATAACATGAATATTTTCTTGAACCTGGAGTAAATCAGAGCGGAGGTTCATGCATTAATAATCCCTTCCAACCATTTCTTGAATTTAGGGGCGATTGGTACCCCTGCATGACAGCAAAGTATATGCACAACATGTACACTGATACGACAGATATCGTTCGATTTGTAGCACTAACTTGGCAAATGGAAAGGGAGGATGAACTGTCCTTACCAATTACCAATTTTAGGCCTGATTTATCATTTCCTTTTATATGATTTCCTTTCCATCTGTTTCAACAGTACGATGCCCCAGTGACTGCCAGTAAAACAGCAGCAACCTGTAGACAGGAACGTAAAGATCCCAGCTTTGGCACTATATAAATATGTGTACAATATGTGTGAGGAAGAGAGCGAGGATGAAAATGAGCGGGATCGCTCACACCATCTCTCCACTTTCAATCAATAACCCTGTGATTCTATTAGACATTGATTGCATCTGAATCCCAGATCCCAAGTCACAAATGTGATTATAAAATGGCCAGTCTTGACACTTTATTGAAAACAATGAGGCTGGAAAGAGAAACTGGAGGAAGGAGGGAGTGGGAGTGACTGGCTGGGAAAGATGAATTAATCTTCTGCCTGTCAGCTTGCAGAAGTCTTCTCCTTCATCCCCTTCTTCTTTTGTGTGATTGTGGCGCAAGTGTGTGTTTACGTGCGAGCAAAAATGTGCATGTTCTTGGAAAGATGGGAGACTGGTGAGTGTGCACCGTGGAGTGTTGAACTACTGAAATAGAAACAATGTTGAAGAGCTACTAATACAGTATTTGCATTGTGTTCCCCTTACCTTACCTCAGATAAATATATGTATTTAAATATAAGAAAAATGAACAATGTTTCACATTTTACTGATGTATTTGTTCAGTGACGTATTGCAAAATATGTTCATTAACAAAATGAACAAGATTTTCTTATTATTTTGATTTGTAGTCGTCGCATATTAACGTCATTTCTAGGAGGTAGGAGTGTCTCGTGCATAAGTGAAGAGCTGGACTTACACTGTAGATGAAAGATCTGCATTTTGGGTGCTTCCTGAACTGATCATAAACAGAAACTACTAGCCAAATCTATTGCCGTGTTTACAAGAACTCCAGATGTAAACAACTCCGCATCAGCAAACATGAATCATTTAAATACAGCTCTTGTGTAGTGTAAGTCCCTGAATTAAAATATCTGTCAATCATTGTGGGAGCTGTAGCAGATTTCAGTCTCATATGTTTTGAATTTCGCCGGAGTGGCTTCCCTCTTCTTTACTTTTGGATTACAAATTGTGCCTTTATAAAACATCTGCCAAGGCAGCAGTTCGTCTCGCTAGAAAGCATAGCATTTGTTCTCAATAAGTATAATAATTACACTAATCTAGAAAAAACTTTACCTCACATAATGTCTGACAGCCAGCTACTTTCTTTGGGGGTCTTTGTTCTTCTTAATGTATGACTGCTTTCCTTTGTACATTCCTGACCCTTCAATTGGAAAACCAATGATTTGCATGCACGGCCACGTGTTTGCAAGCATGCCTCCTGCCTGTCTGAGTAGGTGTACCAAAATATGTGTCTGTATTTTCGTTGAGTGCTTTTTGCCAGAATCATCAGATGTCCATGACTAAACTGCTGTGTGTTTTTAGATGGTCCCAGCAGGTATTTCATACCAGTTTACCCAATTCCTTCTGCCATGAAAAGCTGTGATGGAACTATTTTCTAACCCTTATTTGTGACACAACCGTAGACTAAATTATCAGTTTCACCTTTTACTGCGGCACATTTTCTCTACCTGGAAGTAAAATTGCTCGCAAAAAGCGCAGCTTTTATCTCCCAGTGTCCTCATTTGCTTCTATTCTGTTCACCAAAGGCTTACACACGGTTTGAACAGTTTGTTCTGATCAGACTGGATTTTCCCCTTGACCTTAATATATACACAGGATACTGTTTTGGTTTGTGTGCCCGGTACTTTTTTTTGCCGATTATTTATTTATTTTATCGCGGAAAGATCAGAAGCAAAGCAGAGTGGGATTATAAAGTATTACAACGACTACAGTACAAAAGATTCAATGAAGGATTATCGAAGGCAGGGTAGATCCAGGACGAATGCATTAAAAGGGATTTCTTCAGTGACTCTGACTGCACGTGCAAGCAGCAAACACTGCATCCTCCATTGAAATGTTTTAATAGAGAAGCTCCCCTGCACAGTATAAGACAAACAGGCCTGGATGTGTTGTTTTGGTGCATTCTGTTGTATGCTCTTCCTCAGCTTTTGTGAATCAAATAGTATGTTTGTGTTCTTGTTCTTCAGTGCCGACAGATAATAGCAATATGATGTTTTTTTGATTTTTCTCTACATTCATATATTCCTAGCGTTGGTGCAAAATATTGTCAAACGTAGCAACATTGTCGCGTTTCTGTCTGCACGCCTGAGCGTTTCTCAGTTGTTGTTTCTTACCAAATTGCAGCAGTTCCTCTGTCAAACCCCCACTCCCCCCATGCAAAAATGAATATGATATAGTCTGCCGCTCATTACTTATGGTAACACATACAGCGCTTTCTGGCAGAGTGCAATGACACTGCAGGTTTATGACATGTATTCATGCATGCATAATTACACAATTTACAGCTCTTCCATGAGGCTTGGAAGACAATGATCAACTTAAAATGTAAATGCGTTTCCTCCGTGTTCAATCAATTAAGAGTGAAAATAACATTTGTGGGTAATTTAATGTTTTCGCTTCCTGTCCCCCCCCCCCCTTATCTTATCACTGGTGCTCATCATGTATCATCGTGTATGGGCTGAATCAAGATTAAGACACATTTTAGATTATATTCAGTGATTGAATGCTTGATATACGTTCACGCTGTATTTCATCAACATGGTCGGTGGAGAAGGTGGGATGGAGGCCAGAGGATTAAGGAATTGCGGGAAGGGACGATTAATCAATCTTTCAATCTCTCCATCCACGTGTTTCAAGCAGCGAACTTGCGTGCATGGGTTTGTGATATGTTTTTGCCCTTTAGAAACTTTCCTGTCTTCAAATATTCAACAAGATGTATTCAGACACATGTCAGACTGATTTCAAGTGACACGTGTTTGTGCATGCTGACGTGTTTGCTGTTCGCACAGAAGGCCATATCCGCTTTTTGCGGTTTACTGCAGGTCGCAAGACCCAAAATAACTTCATTACACGCACAAAGACATCCTTGGAAATACTTGTGCAGTTAAAGCCAAAAATGTAAGAATGAATAAATATCACAGGACACGACTATCTGAAAATGTGGACCTACAAAATAAAGCTATTACGGATAGAGGATGTGATAACACACATACATTTGGCCAATGGATGCACTCCAAGAGGGAAGTGGAAAGAGGAATAGTGAGAGTGTGTGATGTGGAACGGTGCCAGTCGATATTGTGCTGAAAGCTCCCGGTCGAGTTGATGAAAGACACTTTCTATAGATTACATCCACAGACTACAGCGATGGACTCTCAGAACCATCAGTGTGACAAAAAGAGAGCGGACTGATGAGTGAAATATAAGTGACCTCTGGAATGAGACACACCGGGACCAACAGTACGCTGCTGGGCTCCACCGTGGCTGACCGTCGGCTGTAGTTTTTTTGCATTTTGTCCGCCATCATTGGCTCTAGCTTTGCCCTTATCAGCAGCTGTTTGGACATTTTGAGCATGTTGAATTTGCAGCGGAGGCCACTGGCGAGAGGGAGCTCCCTGAGTGATTGTTATACATATATTAATGATTTCACACATTGATTTAACAGTTTCCCTTTATCTTTCAACATCTGCCTCTTGTCATCATTTTCCGTGTTTCAAAAGACCAACAGGGAAAATAATATTTGTTCCAATTTAGGGTGACGTGGAAATTGTACGTCTGTGACGCTTCCTGTAATGGCACCGGACATTGGCTCAGGGCGCCGGCGGTGGATATAAAGGAACCCCAGGCTAAAGTGGAGACAGATTAACTGTGTGCTCCCCTTTGTGCCCGATTCCTTTTTACAACTTTATTTTTGTTTGCCATGCTTTGGCATATTATGCATGCTCTTTGCTTGCATAATATGTTTTCCCCTGACCATCTGCAGTGCCCATCCCAAGAGTTTAATTCTGGGGGGACAGAGAAAGCCACGGTGGGGTTGGCTCGGAATGGATCTCCATGGACATGAGCTTGGATCTCTGGAGAAATGGCTGGCAAAACATTGACTCACCTGGCCCTGCAGTGTGTTGGTTCAGACACACACACACACACACACACACACACACACACACACACACACACGGCTATGTGGACAGACAGACAGGCAGCTGCTAGCTTGATGGGGAGGCTGATGGAGATGATACATGGATGGATAAACACACCGGCGAGATGATGGAATAAAAACTGAAACACATATTTACACAAAAAGCATTAAGTCATCAATATGCAAACTAACTAATTATATGCCTGAGTGACATACCCAACATGCCCGTCCATCCACCCCCATGCACCCGCCCTCACACACACACACACACACACACACACACACACACACACAATATACAGAAATGTCAGCTTCAATATAATTTGCTATCCAGCAGCTCACAAAATAGACAGAAAATTGAAAACCTATTTACAATCCAAATCAATGGGATATCAGAGTGTCATTCATTGCGCCCATCCAGCGCATAAAACTTCATTAGCTCAGCGACATGCTAATAGATTTTGTACGAAAATGAGATATCATGGATGAGGCTGACATATCCAGTGTTTCAGTGTAATTCGAACCAGCAGGAATTAAGTCTTTGAGAGAGTGAAGGGAATGGACGTACACCCTTATGAAGATGGACACACTAAATCCGGCATCACCATTGGCAGCTCATAAATATCCTCATCCCTCAGATAGAAATGACTTGCAAATTGACTATAAAGCAGTTATATACACGGTTTGTATACGGGAGTTAGCAGCCTTCCGCATTGAGGGATATACAGTGGCAGATGTGTGATGAATGTCTATTATGTGGGTAATACAGTGTGTGTGTGTGTGTGTGTGTGTGTGCGTGTGTGTTGGGGCTTGCAGGGGAAAGGGGAGGACCCACGGGAACAGTGTACCACTGTGGGGTGATCTCTGTTTCCCCCACAGGCTTAAGATAAACCATGTACAGCTGTGTTTAAAGGGGTTCACTGAGTTAATTCAAAAGGACACTGGGACGCAATGCAGGCCTATATGTAGCCACACGCACACACACACACACACACACACAGTTTTCGGCAAGATGAGGAGAGCTGCTGAAACAACACCGTTGCCAGCTGTCAATAGGGTCCACACAGACACACTCGCGCACACCTCCCTCCAACCCACTTGACTGCATTAAAAAGGAGGCTTCATCAAAGCTATTCATGTTGCCTCCATAAGTCATCGTCTCATTTGCAAGACAAATGGTGAAGTCAGATCGGTCAGTGCATTTTGATAAAGAGCCGAGCACCGAGGCAGCGTCCTCGTCTCCTCCGCAGGCTTTCACTCAGCAGGACCAGTTCCGCTGAACTATTGATACACACCTCTCATTCAGCAAAATGTTTAACATGTCTTTGTATCAATTCCAGACAAAAATATAACCAAACAGCTACTAATGGATGTTGTGGTCAGATTGTTTTGCCAACTGCTGTTTCCAAAGATGAGGAATGGACTTTGGATGTCAACTTTTCAGCGAACATGGACTTGAAGTCTTTAAAATGCTCAAATTTGAAATGTTGACGTTTACAATTCCATTACATGTTGTCCACTCCATCTGCTAAGAATATTAATAATGGACCTTGTGGTTGGATTGCGTACAGCTGCTGAGCAGACGTCATGTTTATGGTCTCGTATGACAATAGTTTTACTTACATAAAGGGTCGCAGGCACCAATATTAACGTATATTATAAGTTGTTGAGAGAACAATGGACACTAAAATATTTGTCTTTAATGCCATGCCTGACCTGCATGTCCATTTTCTACTTATTTGATCAATATGTTTAAACCAAGTGTATAAATAAAAATGAAAAAAAATCGTATGTGTCACGCCTTGAATTAATTTATGCTCATGCAGCACAACGATAGGATGGAACTCCTGTGATAAAACATAATTAAACCGACCCATTGTCATTTGGTCAAAGCATGTTTGATGGACCAGTGACCTGAACATTAATTTGATAAGGTCATGCGATGCTGACCCTTCATGGAATGAATGTTGCCACTGTAGATTGCAGCGCTATTGATTTGTGGTGCTTTGAAAGCTATCTGATATTGAGATCCACAGACTGTTGATTTAGGGATGTGTTTGTGTTGAATAATTAAATGAATACCAATGGGTTTGTTGATATCTTTGCATTTTCATCCTTGAGATGACTCCAAGAGATACTGAGTGTCTGAAGGACCAAAGTATAATAAATGAACAAATATCTGACACGTACTGAAATCAATGGCCTGTCAGATCTTGATTTGGGCAAATAGGGACAACCCCCAAACACAGCTATTGTTGATTTATTGTGTGAATTGATTTACAAGGGGTCAGTCTTCTTCAGAGGTGACATTGGACTTTATAAATTTGTTTTTATTTGTTTACAAAAACCCCCCTCAGTCCATTATTTGATCATTTCAAACCCATAGACCTTTATTTTAAATTCAAGCAGAGGCCCCAACGCTTCCAAAGATACCAGGCTGAATCTCATGGGAATCAGTAAACAAACACCAGACTTAATACCACCATTTGATGTCCGCCATTAATAGCCATCACGAACATACAAACAGGCACGTTTGTATAAAATGTTTTCCCACATAAGATAGCATAAGATTTACTCTAGTTAAGTATAGGCTGCCTATTATGTGCGACCATTTTACAGTGTGACTATCTATTTTGCAGGAGCTCCACCAAGGCAAGAACAGGTACACAGGTGGGCGAGATTACAGTCACGCGACTCCAATATGGCGTTAATTGGGCTAATGCTGTGACACGTTCCTGTTTGTTTACAATCAGGAAGTCGCTTAAACGTTGACAATGTCTACTTTAAAGCCTCAACTTGAGTCTAAATTAGTGCTGAAGATGCATTTGAACGAAGGAGTTTACTTCTTTGACAGGCAGCTGTGGGAAATAGTGGAGGAAGTTGGCGGTGGTTTGCACAGCGGCTTCAGCGCCGTTTGGCTTACACATGCGACCTAAATTAGCGCGTAAAGCCAGTGTTTGTTGTTTTTCGATGCTTTTCAGAGGCGGCCGCTCATTGTATCACTTTTCTGCCTTGACGTCACGTTTCCGTTACGTGTCTATCTCATTAGGGTGTTTACTGTTGTCATTGTACGTTTGTAAACATTTAGTTGAAATCCAAGCAAAAAAAGTGAACATGGTCGCAACAGCACTGCAGGGCCAGTGAGTCACTTTGTCTGGGTTTGTGTTTGTCAGTGGCTGTAAAGTTTCTCCGGCCTGTAGGTGGGGCTCTGATGCAGTGTTTCAAAGCGAGGAACCCCTCTGGAAGTGAGATCAGGGGGAGAGAGAGGGAGGGAGAGGATGCTGCAGCAGCAAGCACGACCCCCCCCCCCAAATGATCCCTCGGAGCGCACGCTGCTTCTCGGAGAGCTGTAAGATAAACGGTCAGCGGGGCGCATGCAACATTTCTCATCAAGTTTTGTTTTTTTCCTCAAGTCAGTTGTTTTCATTGAGCCCTTTGCCACTGACTGAAATACTAACATTCATTTTGAAGTTATCTCATGAAATGGAAACGAAAGAAACGTCAACATTGACTCAATGTTGCTGCAATATTTAGTCGACCTTGATGGATTTTTTTTGTTTTTGTTTTATCGTAGGAAATAAGGAACAGGCTTCGTAGCCTATTTGATGAAACCGGAAGTATCCCATGCTCCCCACATACTGCATATTTCGTTAAAGACATGATTACATAATTAGGCCTTTTAGAATATTAATTGCTTCAAATGTGGGGGGGGGGGATACACTCCCGAAGCATGTTGAAAGATCATCAAAGAACAACAATGCTAAATCCCTTACAACTCTATGCAAGTGTCGTAATTATGTTCCTCTGTTGCCTAATCTCCATCTTTAAATGATCCTGCGATTAGATATTCAAATCCGATGATCAGATCATTTCAACCCTGCATTGTAGCCTATTTGTGCAAATTCCCCTTTGGCATTGCCAAATCCTGCATTCTCAACGGGATGAATGCATTACATAAACGCCTCTCTCATAACAAAGCACGAGCTCTATTTAAGCTCATATCGTTCATATCCTTGTTTTCTTGGGTGAAAAATAGCCATCAGAGGAGGTGCAGATTGAACTTGAAAATCAACTCCTTAAAAGTGGTTTTAAACGGACTGACACTAAAAGTCTACGTGAAACTGCCCCGGTGGAATTGTCTTTGATCGATATAGATAATAAACGTGATTATGGTAGTACATGTGTTTTTTTTGTATAGTGGTCATTAATGCGCTATAAGCCTCTTTAGGGTTGTTGCCAGAGACTTATAAATTAAACCCAAACTCAGCCCCTCTTCCAAAGCCCGAGATGTTACAGCGGGCGAGGCAGCATCCTTGGTAAAAAAAAACAACCCAAAAAAACCAAAACAGTCGCCTTCTGCAACGGGCGAAGCGCCATCCGCTCAGTCCTTCCCCAGCCTCAAGATCCGCTGCGAGTCTCTCTCTCTTTCTCTCTCTCTTTCTCCCCCCCCCCCCCCTTTCCCCCCCCCCCCCCCGATGTCCCTCCCGCACTCCCTCTCTCCCATTCGCACTCCGCTGCAGCACCCTCGGCAGCTCAGTTGAGCAGGAGCACCGCACTGAGTCACATCTATGCACACACGCTCTCTACACGCACGCACACACGCACGCACGCACAGCCTCCTGCGGTATCCCGTATACGGCGCAGCGGCTTTTCCAGCGGCATACAAAGTGCGTCCTCGCCGGGGAATGGGAGGCGCGGTTCCCGGGTCTCAGAGCGCTCAGAGCGGCGTAGTGAGGTCCTGCTGATCGGAGGATGCTGCTGGAAGTCTGCTGCTATGTCTCTCGCATGTGCAGGAATCGCCTTCTAACTACACCACCCGGGATTTAAAGTGGACAAGGCGTCTGATCAGGATATAACATTATTCTAAGCATTTCTCGTTTTTTGGGGGGAGTAAGAAGGAGTTGGGGGATTGCTCTGGACGTGCCTCTTATCCGCAGTGTCGATGCGGCTGCGCCTGTGAAGTGATATCTGCATAGATTACAGGTAAGGAAAGAGGCTTTCTCATGTCGTTAGTTCCCACAGACAGGACTGTGTGTACAAGGTGCTCCGGTGCCGTTTTCGCCAGGTGTTGGGTGTGAGGTTGCCACTGCACCAGCCCAGGTGACGGGAGGCGTGTTGCACCTGTTCTAGCTGCGCCATGCCCGCTCTGCGCACTCCGGGCAGATCGGGCGGGTTTCCTACCGAACCTGTCCATTTGGATCGTAGGCTCAAACTAGACCCCGAAGGAGAATTGCAGAGCATTTTAATGACCTGCTATTTCTCTCAACTTGGGACCCATTAGTGACTGGATTCCCTCCGTTCGGCGCTTCATCATCCATGCCCTTCACTGTAAGCCAGGGAGAGAGGGAGAGAGCTGCATGCCCAAATTGTGCTTGTTCCTCTTGCAGCGTTAACTCTGAAGGTTAGAAACAGAAATATTTGTCGGGGATTCCGCGTCTAATTTACGCAGTGCCTTCGGGGATAAGCCCAGTGCGTATAGGACCAGCATGTAGTGGCGCGTGGACTGCGATTGCGATTTCAGTGGTGTCTCGGCTCTAAATCGTTGGAAATGGACAATTTGATCCGATATTTCGCCACACATGTTGTTTTTTTTTCAGGATGCTTAGCAACTATAATTTATAATGTTAAAGGTTGATGTGGGAAACATTGTGAGTTAGAATGATGAACACGGCGTGGTTCTTGTAGGGAAGTTCTTTAAATACGTGCCGTTTTAGAGCATGTGCTGCATCTTTGGGGTGACTCTGTAGCCTGAAACTATTGAAGCATTATACGCCTTTCCAAACGGGTTCTTCATAATATCAGGGTTTCACAATGGGACAACATGGATTCTTTTCTATATCTGCCTATATCTCCTCTTAGCCAGTATGTCTATATATATATATATATATATTTTTTTTTTAGACCGCACGTTCATCATTATAAGAGTTGTGTCGGCTGTGTTTTGTATTTTAAGGAAAACGCACGTTGCGTGATAACACGCGCATTTCCCGGCTTCTCGCTGGGAAACGTCTCCTCAAAAAGCATTTGAACTTGACCAATGTGTCCCAGACTTTAGGGACGCTAAAGTAACGCAACACATGGTGCTGTGATATCTACAGCGACTTCTACTCTCTGTGGTGGGCAGTAAGGCCAGCTGCTGAGGTTAATGTGACTTTATCTTAAGTCCTGGAATTGTTTTGCCTGTGATACTTGGTATCCCTTTGGGTCACATGCTGTGTGTAATTTAAACGTGTTCTTTTTTTTGAACAGATTGAAAAAAGCATTTTCCTAATTATTATTATTTGTTGCTTTGATACATGTGTGTGGCTTTTTGAGTTTGTGTCCGACTACTTCACTATTCCCATGAATGCCATTCAAGCCAAATCCCAGTTAAACATCCGTTGGTGACTTTGATTTCCTGAGATGATGTTCGAGGTGTTTGGATAGACAACATTCACTGAGCTCAGCCTCCTCCTGTTTGGTCCGCACATAGAGTGAGCCAGGAGACGTTGTGATGAATGTTTAAGATATAGTGTTACCTTCAACGCTGTCTTCAAACAATTCATTTGTTCTGTAGATGTGACCTTACTTTATTGTCAAAGCGTTGTTGTTGTTTTTGCCTACACTCTAGATGTACACAAGGCTGGTGAACCCCTTTAACACGGCATATCTGTGTGTCATTCCCTGGAATCCGTGTCATTCCTGTTTGAATGGGAGCGTTTGTTGGACCTTGAGCTGATTCTTCAAGACATTTAAGCAAGGGAGGAAACGGTGCAGGCTTCTCAGCACATGCTATAGTTGTAACCATGTAGTGTGCATCCCTGATCCAAATGTCAATTACAGAGTCAGGGACCTACTTTGTCTCGATCCTGCACCAACCACCCCCCCCCCCCCCCCCCCCTCACTTCCCTCCCTCATTGCACCTCATGTGCAGAAAACAGCTGCTGGAGCCGATGCAAAATGCAGATCCCCCCCAGTACAGCTGAGTTCTCTGAGCCCCTCTGCTGGTTTCCTCCTCCCTCGATCCACCTGCACCTCCAGACTCAATGCATCAATTCAGTATCGCCCATCCAAACGCTCTTTGCTTCAACTCTTAATGTTCCCCGTTGTGTTATTGCTTGTGCACGGGTGTCTTGCAAGAACACATTTTGAGTCGTGTGGGTTATTCTTGTTTTCCAACAATCCCAATAAAAAGATTACACACTTGTGCTTAGTGCACACTCAACAGAGCGTGGCTGAAGGGACGAGGTTATATCCTGGAGAAACCATGAGGGGCAGTGTGACTTCACCGGCTGGTACAGCGGATAGATCGATCCCATGATAAGCGTTCCTTGGCATCAATTTAGATTATGTTTCAGCCGTGCAGTAACATGATGTGTGATGTGTGTGTATATTGGATAATTAATCAAAAGATGCACATGTTTATTGACATGTATAGCCTACAGAAATTTACTATAAAACCTTTTTTCCATAGGTGATGTTTATGTATGTTTACATGTGCTTTGGGTGGTGGGGGAAAAAAGATTATGATATTGGATTTTATGCCTTTTTGTTCCCCAAGTCACTCTGACAGACAACTGAAAACTTGATAAGATACTGCTGGCTGATGTGTGGTTTGTTAGTGGATGTTTAACTGTGTGTGGCTTGCAGTTGTGAGGCAAAGGAGAGTAGATCACTCACTAGCAGGCTGAAGTTCCTCTGCTTATCTGTGTCAGTGTGGCTGTGTCTGGCAGGCTAGCTTGACTGTAGCGTGGGCCTGTGTGTGTCTGCTCTCAACTGAATTTCTGAATGTTCCAATTTGTGCATTAGTCGTCTTTTAGGATGTGTGTGTGTGTGTGTGTGTGTGTTTATGTTCTGCTGCTGTCACGGTTTCAAGGGAAAGACATTTAGTCCCTGGGCAGCTTGAGAATCCTATCTCATCTATGTCTTGCCTCCTTGTCCTTTCACCAAATTCCAGCCCAGTTCTAAACTCTTGAAGGCTGTAAGAGCACTTGGCACTATTCAGTCCTCCCTCACTTGCGATTCTCCCTCCCTCCTTCTCTCCCTGTGTGCTGTCCATCAAGGCCTGCCGATAGGAATTGGAACAGCAGCCTTTATCGGCCTGTAAGCACCTCACGTTGACATACTACCCCCTGTCTGTCGGCCAATGTTACGGCTACAAGGCTGGAGTTTGGACCCGGAGAGCATGGCCCTGTCAATATTATGGCTCGCTAATGGATAAACTCTCACTCCAACCTTGGCAGTAGAGACATTCATTACATTTTGGGGGCGGTGCACTTACAAGAATAAGCTCCATAGAACGTCTTTACAATATGTTCATGTCAAGGGGAGGGGGGGGGGGGAGGACTGTGAAAGAATATGAATCGGGAAGATTCTCCGTAGTGATATAAATGCCTGGTAGCAGTGTAGGCAAGACTCTGCAGAAGTGTGTCTGCGTGTGGGTGTGAATGATGCATCTGTGACTGGCCTGGTGAGGCCCTGTATGAATACTCGGGTCACAGAGATGTATCGTCATGTCAGACTGAATGATGCGTCTGTGGATTGGACCTGAATGGAGCTCTCTGTTTGTTCTCGTTCTCTTTCTGTTGCTCGCTTTCTCACTTGATGTCCCACTCTTTTTCTCTCTCACTCACTCTCTCACTACACACACACACACACACACACACACACACACACACACACACACACACTTAAACCCCTCCGGGCTGTGACAGGACTACCAGACGCAGGCTAGTGCCCAATTAGACTCCCCCCCTCCTCCTCTCCCGTGCCACCAAAGACTGCAGAGAAGATGCAAATTGTATTTCCGTGTCACCAACTGTTCTTCACGCCATAATCTTGCTCTGCCATATTTTAGGATGGTTAGACACATGACTCTATAACAATGCTGCAGGGCTAACATAACATTGAATATATATATATATATATATATATATATATTCTGGCAGGTGCTACATAAGGATGAGAACTTATTAGCTGGAGTTCCATGTTGTGTTGAATTCAGTTACAGTTATCTTTGACCTTTAGTTGCCACTTTAAACCTCCGTCTTTGTCGTCTCGTCTGAGGACTTGACCTCAGAGCAGACTTCAAACTTGACGTGCAATGTAAGATTCAAAGTCGATTATATTTTAGTTGACATTTCATTAAAAAGATGGTCTCACTGACTTACTGCGTGATGGTTCTGCTCTAAATTCCAATTTGGGGGGGAAAGGACTCTACGCTACATTAAGAGAGTAATTGCTTACAAGTATGTAATTAACCCTTTGTTATTGCACCACAGAGCTGCATATTGATGTTTGCTGCAGCAATGACAGCAGAGATCTAAAGTGAGGATCTCCAAACAATAGGTGTTGTGATTTCTCTGGCGGGAAATCAATACGCGTCACAGCATCCAATTTAACAAGAACCTTTGTTCTCCTCCGAATAGTTTACTCAGCATATGTGTGACGCCTGCAGAGAAGGTGTGTGTGTGTGTGTGTGTGTGTGTGTGTGTGTGTGTGTGTGTGTGTG
>NW_022280051.1:1070062-1099791 GCF_004355925.1 Anarrhichthys ocellatus | reverse complement strand
GTGTGTGTGTGTGTGTGTGTGTGTGTGTGTGTGTGTGTGTGTGTGTGGGTGTAAACATCCTGCTGTCCTGCTGTTCAGAACTTCTTACTTATTTTTTCATCCTGGCAGCCACACAGTCCCATTAAGCCGTCACGTGCCTTTATAATGGGGCTCAATACATGTGCATGGTTCTATATCACCGTCGCACCACTTTTATTTTCTCCCTCCAGCCTTCCCTTTTTTTTCCTTCTCTCTGTTTCTGCCTCCGGCTCTCTCGTCCCATATCTTTCTGCCTCGCTCTAAGCTGACAAGCACATAACTTTATCTGTGTGTATTTGTGTGTATAAAGAATCCTGACCATTGTGATGGCCTCTGAGGCGGGACGCAAATTGAGAAGGAGACGTGGGCTGTTGCTGTTTCCGGTGGGAATCGGGGGGGGGGGGTGCTGAAAGGCCCCCCCCCCCCCCAACATATCCGTGGGGTTGGCCAGACAGCTCCTTTTGATAAGACCATGTTAAGCGTTTCTCCCAGGTATCTGTGACTCACACGGTGCCGTGAGTCTGATGTATAAACGGCTCTCTTTGATGCAGCGGCAGGTGACACGCTGTGGCATATTGGCTCTTATGTTTATGTGCGCCAAGCCGAGCATGACGAGCACTAAATTAGTTTTGTTTCAGATCCATGAAATGATGAGAAAATTGCAGACGGTCTTGGGGCATTCCCCCCCCCCCCCTCCATCTCTCTATCTCTCATTTCATCCCGTCTATCGCAAAGACGCATGGGCACGCATGCTTAAGTGTGCATGCTTGCGTGCACACGTTTGATTCATCCATATCAGACAATACCTCAGCACTCTCAATATTCATCATGTAACCTACAACCGACATATGAATTATTATTTTTTTTTTTTACGGCTTGTGATCTATCCCTCAGTGACTCTGTTCAGGCAAACACTCTAACCTAACTCTAACCTTTGGGCTTTTCTCTCACCACTCCTTTCTTTCAATAGCAGATTTGTTTATTTTTTCCAAATTTGTTGATTTTTTCGAACAGCACACAAATGTCCAGATAGTTTCTTTTCAAGTTTCAATATAGAATTAAGTAAAACACACATAGAGAGAAACTGAACATGTGCAGAAGAAAAAAAAAGGAAATAACCAGAAAAACAAAACACAAAGGATTTATTTAAATGACACTGCAGGATCTAGCCAAGTTTTGATAGTACGCATGCGATTCTAGAGTCTAAAGCAGAGTCTAAGGATTAGGGCTTGCAGGTCCATCGACATGTAGCAGTGGAGGTTAATCTCAGTTTGTTGTTGGTAGTATGGAACCTCTTGACGAGTCCACCCTGGTCCCTGCTCAGCGTTAACCTGCTTGGTCGTAGGAGCTCTGGAGTGCCAACGATGAGCGCCGCTTTCAGAAAAGTTGAACTTGCTTCAACTTGAAAAGCGGATAAGTGCTTAAGGCGCTCGGTGCAACAAGAGGTGTTAGAGGTCGTGAACACTCAGAGCACCACCTCTCCTTTAGAAATGAGAAAAGAACACCAGCGTTTCTTTGGTAGATTCATGCACAGAGCTTTTTATTAGGTTATCCAAAGGTCTTGCTGTGAGAAAAATATGTGACCAATTCAAAAAAATTGCCAAGCATAATGTATCTTAGCAGTTATCTACAATAGTCTGTCCGTACTGAAGTGCAGTGCTGCTATGATTGACAAGTGCTTCCCCACCGCGGTCCGCAGGGGCCCTGTTGAATAGTGTTGACGGTAAAACACACTGAGAATATGATTACTCTGTTTGATTACTATACTTTCACAGTATTATATTGTTTCCTAGCGGGAATGATCCTCTGTTGGGATGGCCGAAGGATTTAAAGTTAATGATATGTCTCACCACTCTGCTCCACTCTCCCTCTCTGTCTCTCACTTCCTGTCTGCTCCGAGTGCCTTCGGTGTCAGGGGCCATCAGTATGCAGTGGTACCACAGTAATTGTGAAACAGCGGGCTCGGGGAGGACCCCTGCCGCGCTATAGCCAGAAGGAAGTACGGTTGGGGGGGGGGGGAATCTGCTTTTACTGTAATACCCTCCCCACCTACTCCTGCCCCCCCCGGATATATCATATTCTAGCAGCATAATGTTGGGGATGTAACGGAGAGATTTAACGAGGCTTACACTGGGTTTCCGTGTTATTCTTCTCTCTGTGTGCTGCTCCTTTTGAGTTTGGGATTTTGCCTTTCTTGAGTATTTTATTTATTTATTTTTTTCCATTGATGGGATTTGGACTGGCTTGTGTCTGTTCGAAAAGCAGTGATTGACTCTTAGCCAGGGCCCCAACTCTCGCCAAGTGCTGGAGAGAAGTTTGTTGCTCTCCTGGAATACAACGCGTTTCATCCGTCAGTCTGGTTAAGCCTCAGACTTTCATCGCTGACGGCTATTGATTTTTCATTGCTGTGATTTAAACTTGCCAGGAAAACGGCGACTGCACCGGAATGTGAAAGTTTTTTTTTGCCGCCATTAAAACCTTTCTGTCTCTCCCCAAAACTCACGAATGATCCACCTGGTTAATCTGCACGATGCGTTTACTCGCACAGGACATCATCCCTCAACTCTGACGCATATGTTTGATACACATCATTTCTCACTCCCTCTCCTGTAGATTGTTAGAAATGAGAATCATAAAAACTGAATGCTGAGAGCTTGCTGCTATCTCAAGCTTGCATTCTTGCTCCGTGCAGGGAGGACCTATTAAATCTTTCCACTATAACGACACACAACATCCTTACCTGCCACCCACGCAACTAACAGCGTTCCTATGGCAACATGATTTGTCTACTGAGAGCCCCTCCACAGAAATTGTCTTCACTGCTGTGCTTTGAGAAATAGCAGGTGAGAAGTGGTGGGTTGATACCGTGATGGACATTTGACCTTTACGTTCCCCTTTACTGCAGTGAGAGAATACTTGTTGGCAGACTCAACATACTGATCAGCCTGCGTTTAGAGGTGCTCTACAACAATGCAAGTTTCTTTATTTGTTTATTGCTTACTTTGTGCTCACACTACCTTGAGCGACGGCAACATTGTTTTTCTTTCTTGCTTCAGATTTCTAAGCAGGATTGGGTCGCAACTAACGAACCTTTTATTTTCTGTTGAATCATTTGGTTAATAAAAGTTCATCACAGGCTCCCAGAACCCAAGCAGACCCCCTCAAAATCCTTGTTTAGTCTGATCGGAAGATCAATATACAATGATACGCTGTATATAGTATTTAAATAGAAAATCATTAAATGCTAAAATCCTCACATTTGAGAAGCTGGAGCACTTTTGCTTGATAAGTGGCTTACACATTTATCCAAATAGTTGTTGATTCATTTGATGGTGATTAACTACTCAATTAAGCAACTGGTCATGTCAGCATCACTGCACCAATTAAAGGGATAAGCTGGCAGAGAGAGGAGATAACTTAACAAGATGTCCAGTGGTATCTATACAGACAACGTCTTGGCTGTTAATACTGACCCTCTCCTCTGAGCACACAGAGTTGCTGTAGTCTTCTGCACTACTCCAATCCCCAAAATCACAGACCGAAAGAGGAGGAAAGTTGAACAACTTTGTTGGATTGCATCAAGCACCCTCCCTCTGACGCTTGTCCTCTGTTGGCTCACAAAAAGGCCGTCTTCTCTCTCTCTCTCTCGTAAGTCTACAAATGTAACTGTGGAGAAAGCACAAGTTCTGAGAGAAGTTCTCCACCCCCACCCTCCACCCTCCCCTTTTCTTTTTGTCCATCCGTTCTGCATTGTCATGGCGCTCCTTCCAGCTGAGCTTTGATTGGGTTGTTCTGGGCCCACCGGCAAATCTGGCAACCGAGTTAGTTGTGTGGTGTGTGTGTGGTGTGTTTTTGTCCATGTGTAAGTCGTGTGTGTGTAAGAGGTTTTTCGCCATGTCTCTGGGAAAAAGCAATGCGATGAGGTAAAGCTTGCAGAAAATCAAAGTATAAAAACGTCCATGACCAACTGTGGAGAGACGAAAGCAGGAGAAGGAAGGAGGGAAGGAGGGAAGGAGGGGTAAAACGCTGGATAACAATTTGCATCCTCTCCTTTGCCGCTGTGAACGACGGCTGGGTAGAAAGCTTGTCTGATGTGTTTATGCCATCGGCTTACAGGGATGGAGTTGAGGGGAAGTTTGAGGGGAGACAAAAAGAGGGGAGGGGGGAAGAGCTGTGGAAAGGCACGTAATGGAGTCTCAACCTGCCTGAACTTAGTTTAACCACCTCTCAGTTTGTGAAATGAATCGCACATATTTCCAGCTGATGTTTAAGAATGTGTTTATTGTAAATTCAGAGTGCACATGGAGTTATTGATGTCAAACTGTCAGTGTCTTGCATTTCTTTTTTGCAAATTAATTCATGTTAATTATACTCTGACATTTTAATAATGACGTTCAATAATGAGCTACAAAGTCATCGCCAGTACTTTCAGACAACGCCAAGAATATTTCTATGCACCCTTATTAAATTTAGTGTCTCTCTCTGTCTCTGTCTCTGTCTCTAATGGGAAGTAAGTTTTGAACAAAGTCGAAAACAAGTTGCGCCATGTTTCTGTTCTGGCCAGTATGTGGGTTTACAAGGCTGAAGGGATCCTGCAACAGCGGTGCCGTACACTGCCTGTGGCTTGTGATCTGTGTGCGCTTGTGTGTCGGTGACAGACCGTGTGAATGAGTCTGTAGCTTCTACCAGACATTATGACAGAGTAGATTCATGAGTCTGTGAATCGTTTAATCAGGGCCCTCATCCCACACTTTGTGCCCCAGGACATCACAGACCAAGTATGATGCTGACATTTGGCTTGTGGTGCAGATTTATGGCAGAATGGATTGGCATTTTCCTTACACACGCACACACACACACACACACTTACAGACCCACCCATTTAAACGTTTTCTCAATATAATTAGTTTAGTCAATTAGTTTAAATGTAATTGCCTTCAATGGCACATGTTGTTTAAATGTTTGTGTTGAGTTAAGTGCACTTGTGTATGCAACACAAACACCTTCACAGTCACACAGTATTTGTGTAGAGTATGTTATAGATCATGCTTCTGTATTCATGGACTGCTTAGATTCTCTCATCACTTGAAGGGAATCACCTCCATTGACCCGATGGTTCACACACTTTCTTAGCTTTAGCAGCATTAGAGCTCCGACCCTTTCCAATGCAGTGAGGCACAGGGGAACTATACACAGTGTGTGTGTGTGTGTGTGTGTGTGTTACTCTCAGCAGCACCACCTTCATCAACAAATGGCTGCAGAATCTCTTTACGAATGTGTTTCTGTGATGTTTTATAGGTTTGGCATGCATCTGCTGCGTGAATGACTCCCATAGTGCATCATTCGACTCATCAATTAAATATTAACATTGTCAACATTTTCATAACAAGCCCAAAGGACGCTCTCCACTGTAATTATTGACAATTATTGGCAATTACTGGCAATTACTACCTATTATGGCATCATGCCAACATTAGTTTTGGTAGTTTCGATGGAGACATACTTTACTCATTAGACAGTAAAGAATGACGATATAAAGGGAGGAATGTTTTTTCGCATTTAAATGTTTAGATATGATTGGAACGGAGTGTGAAAATGTTGAGTTTGGGGAGAAGCCTAAATATCACATTATTTATTCCCAATCAGTTCTTTTGGTGGGGAACAGTAGTGTTATTTCTCTTTCTCTGCGCCATGTGAAAGTACGGACTCGTCGTTTTTTTTACTTTGACCTTTTAGCGAAGTGACACATCCACTTCTGCTCAATGGTGCCAGCTGTTTCTTCTTCTGTCTCTCCGTCTTTGCTCTTTCTCAGGCAGTAGTTATAATATAGCACCATTTGCTGAATGTGTTTTAAAAATGGGATATCTCAGCGGCTGGAAGGGCACTTTTGACACATCCTGTCAAACTGCAAATCCTTCATTTTCCTGAGACTATTACCGCAGGGCTGCAAGCCTCTGCAGGTGTAGACATTCTGTCTTCACTAGCATGTCCCACATTCTCCATCTGTCCCACACGGCCCATCGGTTATTTACACTAAATGGGCATGTGAACAGGATGACGACGTATGACATACTTTTTCTAAAAGGAGATTCAGAAATAAGGTCGTATGTTTCTTTCTAATTGATGCAGCCTCAAAGTGAAGAGCAAGACGGAATCAGAGCTACATGAGAGATGAGACATGCATGTATTGTATACATCCAATGCAATGTTTGACATTGGCTCAAATGGTGTGTTGATTCAACTCGGTGGTAATTTGTTTTAGGCTGTTTGTTGCTGTTATATTTCGGACGGCATTGAATTTCATGGATGTCCTTGTTATTTTGTTTGACTTCCTCCCTTGTACAGAAGACCACCAAGTATAGATTAAAAGATATGCACCATTGGTTAACTTTTACATGATTTTATGTATTAAAAAAATCCCTTTTCATACCTTGATGAAGAATTTATGTTAGAATTTAAGTTTTTATAATAGTGGCGATTTGATCTTGGATCAGTGGCTGAGTAAAGAGTTTACTAAAGTTAGTTGGCAGTTAAATGTGAATTACAGAAACAAAGGAAACAACAGTTTAAAAAGGCACGACAGACCAGTTGACTGACCTCAATCCAGCTGTGCGTAGTAAACCAGGAGCTGAGATCTTTAAGACTCCTCTTCATCACCACTACGGATTATAAGGGAAAGCTGTAATCCATGCGCTTCGAGCAAACCAAATCAACTGCTGCACTGATGAGCTCACAGATGTGCATGGTGCTCCTCTATAGTGTGTGTGTGTGTGTGTGTGTGACAGTGTGTGTGTGATGGAATGGGATATTAGGATAGGATGGATTAATATAATTGTTTTCGTCCAATGGTTTATTGGACAAAATAAACTATTGGCTCAGCATAGCACACATCAACACACATGTGGTTACACACTTGCACACTTCACTTTGCGCATCATCACAAGTACCTGGACACACACACCCAAATCACGTGTAGAAACAGAGTAAGGGATCAGAGAAAAATTAAATCAGCAGTTTAACGTTTTATTATAATCACCACAAAGCCTACTAAATTATCAAGCTTTCATGTCTTCGAAGTTAATCTCAGAGGTCAAGTCTGCTCGCGCTCTGTTCAGCAACTGTAAGGGAGGAAGCGGCGGATTCAGACAGGCCGCTGAAAAGAGGATTTACTGTGGAGGGAGAGACGGATAAAATAGATATAAAGAATGAATAACAAGAAACCGTGACACCGCCTGTGTGTGTGATCAATAGCTTAATTTGTCATGACGAAAGATCTGAACTGGGGCAGGTCTGATCCTGTTTACAGCAACCCAGCCAGAAAAGCTGATCCAGAAGCAGTTATTTTGGGGTTTTTTTCTTGTTTTTTTCCTGGGGCCACGCAGGCTGGAACCAGTTGGAAATAAACACCATTCAGACAGTGTTATCAATGTCTTGATGTCTGAGAGTAGAGTGGACAAAAAAAGAAAGTATAACTGGATGTTAATGACAGCGAGGGTTACTTGGCAAAATACAAGTTCATGTAATAGTCGAGCAAATTGAAAGGGTGGACATCGGTTTGTCCTGAAATATTGTGAAAGTAATTTTTTTTTTTTAGCAGTTGGTTACAAAACTGTGACACACGTGGTGTTGTGGGGCTTCTGACGGTTCTGTGGGCTGTTTTTGTTCTTTCTATGTGACCGGATTCAAATACAAGCGATACTCATTTGTTTCTCATTTTCTATTTCCATGGAATCTGTGGGTATTCAAATGTCATGGTGACAATTTACATGCGATTTCCCTCAAAGTACCGGGAGACTCTTGGCTTGTCTCAACCTGGACAACAGCGATCCAACTTTTCTGCACTCTTCCCTTCGGCTTTGAGCTTGTGTATTTGTGTGTGTGTGTGGGAGAGTTTCGTGTCTGCCAGTATGTCTCCATGTCCCGACTTTTCTCACAGCAAAGATTTTGGCACGTCATAGCAGGAAAATCACAGGTGTGATTAAAAGCATCATTAATGGCTACCTCTTGTAGCTCTGTGTTTGGAGGGCCAACTCGAATAAGGGAGACTCAAAAACCAAACCAAAAAACCTCCTATCTTCTCTCATTCTTGCTGGTTCCCTCCATCATTGGTCAAGAAGCTTCACCCCCCCCAGTCATATAACTCTACTCCACAATCTTAAATAAGCTGTGTATTATGGTTGGAGGCCTAAAGTGTGCTGTGTGCAAAATGAAGTGTTATAATCCCTGATTTAATACCTGCTTCAGTGGCACTGACATGCTTGGATATTGCTGAGCGAGAGAGGGTAAGAGTGAAGAGCTAATGTGAAAGAAGCGCTTTAAGGATGTCACCTTTGCTGGAAATCAAGTGTTACCACAACTCAGCAAGCCTGACTGCATGAAGGTGAAAACCACAGAGGTCACACACACACACACACACACACACACCATGCCTGTGTATGAAGGGTTTTGTTGGTTGTGTGTATGTGTGTGTCTGTGTGGATAGTTGTCAATGTTGAGAGAAGTCGTGTTTGCTGTCCCATCGTTGATTCAGATCAGAGCCGAATCTTTACTGGATTTTTCTGAGCCAATGAGCAATGACACTTATTGATAGCTTAAAAAAAATAGTGTGACCAAGACACGTTCTGGACGTGCACGGACTACGGCAATAATGGCTGCAATTCAGATAGACTCAAGCACCTCCATGATTGTTGAGCAGGAGCACAGCTTGCTTTTGAACGTAACAGACAAAGTGACCAAAGCTCACACACTGCCCTGACGTGTCTTGTTTCAGTCTTGTTCTCACACTGCAGCAAAACATCGAGAGTCATTCCAGCAGCTTCAAGCAAACTACGACTCATAATTAATTACATGGGCGAGAGGAAAAAAGGGATACTGGAAACCAGAGATGAGACCGAAAGAAAGGGGAAGGGAGGCAAAGAGGGAGGAAGAGAGTTGGGGGGTAGAGATTTCCCTCTCATGAAATAACAGAGGAGCTAAGGGAAAGCTGGAAGGAGAAGAGGTACAGGGAAGTAAGAGTGGATGGATGGAGGAAGAGAGGAAGGACGTGTTGGGACTTAAGATGGTGCCAGTCTGCAGCCGATGGAAGCGAGAGCTGATTTGTCTACACAGCCCTGCATTCCTGTCTACCCGTTAGCGTGGGGAATAAGGGAATAGGGAGAGAGAAATGGAAGACGAGAGAGAGCTAGAGGCTTTGAATTTGTTCTATGAAAGCAGCTGTCAGACAGTGCCTAGCAACACCATTTAAGAAGGATTCTTGGCTGCATTTATAGTGATTACAGTGAAATATCTGCCTTTTGATTCCGAATGAGCTTTTACGGCACATTGCTATAACTAGGGGGTAGTTCGGAAGGATGATAGAGAGGATATCTTCTTTGTTAACACAAAATATGTCATGTGTGCTTCTTCGTTAAAGATAGGTTAAATGGAAATATTAAAGCGCTGCTCCACTCTTCTCGTCCTTTAAAAAAACAAAATAAAAAACACTCCTTCTTAGAAAGGGATTGTTTTCAGCTGAATCTGTGTTGATAAGGTCTTTTGGTTTTGGTTATTGGTTTGTTATTCTAGGTTGTATACAGCTAATAAATGCAGATGAAGCTCTTTCGAGCCTAATCATTTTCTTGACATCCTTCTGTGTGATTACGCTCCCTAATGTTCCCTGATGAGTTGCTTGTGTGTTTCTTTGGATTCAATTTAGGATGACCGAGTTCTGACGGAGCTTCATTACGCTCACCCTTTTAAATGTCCCTCTGCTGTGTGTCAAGCACAGAGGCCCCGCCCATGCAGGAAGTCAGCCGCAGTCCGACCCAATCTGAGCGAGGCGCTGACGGCAGGCCAGTGGGCTCTTCAATAGTCTTCCTAATGACATTAGAGCCTCTTGATCTGCACTGGTGATAACACACTCCACCAATCTCAGCCTGCATCAGCACCAACTGCACAAAAGTCCAGCCCGAGCCAACAATGTGTGTGTGTGTGTGTGAAGTTTGTCCGTGTGTGTGTTAGAGTGACCTTACTTTGGAACCAAGGACTGTTTGAGTGCTGTACTCCCTCAAGGGCTCTGTCTTTCCCCAATCGCTTTGCAGTGCAGTAACGCCAGCAGAGGTATTATAACAAAAGACGCAATGCAGAGATTATTATTGCTGCACAGAAAACGTTCTGGAGGGGCCCGACTCCAGACAAATGAGCGTGTTCGAACCCCATCCTACTGAGGAGGTTTAGTAAGTCTCAGATGTGAGAAAGGGAGAGAGAAGGAGGGGCAAAAAATGAAAGCAATTCAGTGAAGAAAGGGGATGGGCAGATGTCGGCCATTCCTCTAAAATCCAGACGGGATGTCCATTTGGATCTTTGCCTAAACCCGTCCTTTAAAATGCTTTGACTGATTCTAGAAGAGCAAAAACGAGCGACGGAAAGATAACAAGAAACAAGAAACAATGGGAGCTTGACATACTTACACTGGATCAGTGATTCTTACATACTGTATCTGTTCACGACGCCTGCTTTGACTTTGCCCCTTTTCCTTACTGCCAACTTTTGACATTAACACAAAAGCAGCGTATTCAGAAAACACCAAGTAACCCAACAATTAACCTCGGGCTTTGCGGAGTTGTCAATATCATCAGTCTCTTTGGTGATTTGAAAGCCATTGTTTGCATATAATTTAATAGTGTAAATCGATGTGAACCAAACTCTGAAGTGACCGACGCAAACACTTCCGAATATGCAGTCAGTCATAGTTGGCACATACAGGTATTAAATATTGCTCCTGCTCAACGTAATATCAATCTGTCTGGTATAAACTCAGCGGACTGAACACGGAGAGATTTCCTTGAAAATTGTAGGTGCAGATTTTATAACTCAATACTCGCTTCAATAATTAAACACGATGTATTATTTGCAGCGCGTTGATGCACGTAAACACTGGGATGATTGCTACATCTGTAGTACATAATGTCAGTCTCCGGTTCTGTCGTTCATATGATATGTACCCCGTTGACACTGCAATCCAAAGGCTCTCTTTGTAATACCAACAGCTCCGCGGTGGATTAGACCTCCTAACCCTGATCTAGACAGGGTATCTGGTGACAGTAATCCATGCTGCTAATCCACGTCTTGATGTAACCAAGGACACCCCGCCTTCTCTCTCTCCATCCTCTCCGTCCTCCTTTTTTTTCTTCTCTGCTGCTGCTTTCCTGAGAGAGATGAGTGGGCCATCTGTTTAGTGTACCAGCAGGGGTTATCTTAGCCTGATGGGCATGTTGGACCTGACCACACCATCAGTACTTGTAGGCTTGTGCGTGTGTGTGTGTCATTGATATATCTGCAAAATGATTCTTTATTGTCAATCTTAATTTTCTCTTACTGTGCTCAACAATAATGATAATAATAGTTAATTTGCTTGTCCTTGTCATTCCCCTGAAAAGGCTTTTAGTTGCCCCCTCAAAAGTAGCTTTAATTATTGTGGAAGAATGAAAACAATTGTTAACAGCTCGCTGCTTATTTTACAGCAAGTAAAAGTATCACTACTTTAATCCCCTCCAGAAAAAGAGAAAATATTCGTTATGGAATAAAAGTGTTGTCGTATAATTTGCTTTTTTAAACCGAGACGATATGATTGCAAGATTAATCAAAAGGGTGTGCTTAGATTGCTGCTCATATTTACTTTAAACGCATGTTTGTCCGTGTTATTTAACCGTGTTTTCGTATTTGTACGTCATCTGATTCGTTATCCGAGCCCTGTTAGAGCGTTGGATTACTGCCTTTTTTTTTTTTGTGAGTGTCTGTGTTCATATGGAGACTTATGCTAATTAGTGCTTACGATTGAATACATTTTTGTGAGAGAAACAGTGCGTATATTCATGTGGTAATAATGAGTCATGAATCCTCCCGTCCTCTGTCCCTTGTTAATTCTCGTATTCCTGCAGGCAGACAGCACTGCATGTGTTGTTGTTTGGGTTCTCTCTTAGCTACAGCCTCTCCTGAGCTGCATGCTTAGATAGCAGAGGCATTTGCTTTTTTCCCCTCAAGCTGAAAAAGCCTCGGTTTAGTTTGCTCTAGTTTAATTTGTTTTTGCCAGTGTTGTAGTTTTGGGGGGGGGGCAGGCAGGTAGAGCAGGCAAAATGTACTTGTGTTGGTGCCAAGGTGTAATGCCAGTTGTGTGTGTGTGTGTGTTGCGGGAGGGGTGTTCCTGCCCTGTATGCTTGCTGTGTTTGTGTGTGTATTTTATTCCGGAGTGTCGGGTTGGAGTGTGTGTCTCGCTGTGTTGTGGGCTGGATGTTTGCGTGTATTTTGGCGAGCCTGTGCATGTGTGCATTTGTGATTGTGATTATGCTCTGTGAGTGCAGGGACACTGTGTTTTCCTCCAGTCACAGTGTGTGGCTGCGATGCAGAGTGACGCTTATTCTTCTGATCAGTGCCAGAGCTCAGCAGGGGAGGGGGTTGGTTGGAGGTTTGGGGGATTGGGGGTGGGGGGGGGGAGTGCTTCACCACTCCAGTCAGTACAGCCACTGATCTGGGACACGCATCTCTCTCTGCTTGTTTTCTTTTTATTCATCTGCCTCTGTGTCACTGTCTCTCTCTCTCTCTGTCTATCTTACTCTGGCTCCCTCACTCACTCATTTTTGCTCTCTTTTCTAACTTTTCTTTTCCCATGCAGAGTTTCCTAAATCAATACTTCCTGATCTTCTACAAATACTACTACGACTAGTCACAACCCAAATCCCTCCACCCAGGACCCATCGTATTCCAGACCAATAGCCACTGCAATCATTACAAAAGGGGTCTTCAATAAATGCATCTTGACAATCCCTTACAATAGGATCCCCTAGCTGCCAAGCTGACCTAGTGGCATTTAAGCAGTCGCATAAGAGCAGGTGCATAGCCTGAAGCAGTGTTCATGAGAGCCTTGAAAGTATTACGGCAGCAATCCACCACCCTGACCCTTGCCAGCTGATATCATATGTAAACCAGAAAATACACACAGCCGTGGCTGACAAAACCATTCCCAGTGTGCAAAAGTCACAATAGGGCCCTAGGTCTCAAAAAACAATAAAACAAAAATGCCAGCCACAACATGACCACGACTAGCTTCCATCCATCTATGCATCCAGTCATCATTCCCTCCTTCCCAAGCAGATAGACACAGTGTCTTGTAGCTGGAGCAAGACATGCTCTTAGCATCTCCATTGCCTCTCTGAAACCCCACTGACCGTTCTCCCCTCCCACTCTGCATGGCTGGGTCCTACTAAACATCCCTGTTCCTCTGCATTCTGTTCATTCACCTCCTTTCACCCCGTGACAGATTACCTTCGATAAGTGTGCCGTCTGTCTTTTTTTTTCTCTTAGTGAATATAAAGGATTATGTGTAATTACTTCTTACTCACTCACAATCTCCTAATCCCATTTGACTCAGTGTTTTATATGAATGTGGTAGTTATTTTTATACATTTTACACAATGAGAAGTTAAGCTGTTTACCAAAGACTTTGACAGTTTCTTCAATTCCAAGTCATTTCTTCAACATAAATGTCTCCCCTCCGTCAGACTATAACTAGCAGGGGATTATTTTGTCGAGGCATGCTTTTTTTTGTTGTTGTCTCCCCTCCAATTGTCATGTCTGGCCCCGGCTCTCCATTACACAATCATTGCCAAAGCAAAATGTCTCATGACATATCCATAATAGCGTTGCCTAATACTGTTGTCCCTGAAATTAGCTCTGCAGCATCAAAATACTTTTATCTGAGACAGAGCAATTTGTAGCAGTTGATCTGTGAACCCGACTTGGTGTTTGTGTCTCGTCTGAGGTTTTGAGCAATAATTTTGACAGCCAGACTAAATGGATGTGTTAGAGATGGAACAGAAAAACTGTCATCTGGCTCAGGGTGGAGGAGACGCATTTCATCTATCTGCCAACACATTTCTGTTGTGTAGCCATGATGATGCCACTTCACCTGACTTCTCTTTCTCTGACTTGTTTCCTCTCCTCTTCCTCTTTCCCCTGGAAAAATGATAATGCTCTTAATTAGTGAAGTCACATGTTGATATATGTAAATGCTGTTTATGTCTCCCTTTTAGGCTGTAGTTTTACAGTTATCACGTGATTCCTCCTGGCTGGCTGCCGGCAGCATTTAGGAACGCACAGAGAGAGCGAAACAGGAAAACAGAAACATCCCAATTATTTTCTAAAGACTGAGCTTAACACTCAGTTTGGAGTCTCATGGATGGAGTCAAGGCACACAAACACAGGGTTGTTTTTACCCATAGTTCCAGCGATACTGGAAGTGCATTTTGGGAAAAGAATGTGGTGCTAATCATGAATTAATTAGCACACTTTGATGTCTATAAGGCTGTATATGTGTGTGTGTGAGTGTGTGTGTGTGTTTTGATATTTGAATAAATCTTGCAGCTAGCAGTCCGCTACACACTTGGGTCACGGACCTTGAAGCACCAGCTACTTTTTGCATCAGCCTCATTTTTGGCTGGCCTGTGGATGTTACACATTTGCACAACTAACTAAACTCCATCAGTCATCGCAAGCATAATTAATCATTTTTATAAAGTAAATAAACTATTTTGACAACTTAATTAGAATTTCTTTTTTTTACTGTAATGCTGTTATTTTCACTTCTTCCCAAGCATCATCACCAGTATCGCTCCTTATTTCGATATGCTTATGCAAAAGGCATGTACTAATTGCACGCAACTTGATAAAGATAAATGTGTTTGAATAATCAGTCCGTGTGTGTGATCTGATGTGTAAATCCTCAGAACCAAAGCATGCCTTAATTAATGGCGCTTGATGATCAGCAGGCAAAGGCAAATAGCAACTAAACGAGCTTGTCCCCCCCCCCCCGTCAGGAAGGATAATTACATTTCACCAACAGATTCATGTGTCAGACACACTGCCATTTCAGAGTACCACTGATGAGAGTAAATGTTGAGAGTAAACTATTATTTCTCAAGGGGGACTACTGGGAGGCTTTCTTTTCTATTTTGCGTTTTGGATGTGAGCTGTGTTTGAGTGTAATGTTTAAACGCATGAGGATAGGTGGATGTGAAGGTGGTGTAAGAGCCTCCCCCTCCGTTTCTCGCGGTGTCTCATGCCCTTCTTTTCCCTCTTGGTCCCCTTCCGTCTTCCTTCCTTCCTCTCTATTAATAATAATGCTGAATAAAGTTGTCTGGGTGTTTCAGAAGAGCACTTTGTTATGGCCATCCCTTACGCTAGCTAAATGAGAGGTGGGAGCTCCAGTGCCGTTCCCTTATGTGAGATTAATATGCAGCTCCCCTTTTTTATTTTTAACATTATGGGCTCACTGCCCTGCCATAACTCCTCAAGCAGCAGCAGCAGCTTCCACTAGCTCTTACTCTAAACCTCTCTCTTACACTCTCTTTCTCTTTGGTGGGTGGACACAATAACAGAAACCCCTTTCAGTGCAATTGCACAATTTGGTGAATGTGGTAATGTCATTTTTTATTTTTTTTTCCAGACTGCCGAATGTGTAACTCGGCACTTCACTTTTGCGACATTGTTTTTTGGGGTTTAGTTACTTACCAGAACATCATTGTTGTACGTCACAAAATTTGTATTTACTGCAGTTTCTGTTATGATATAAGTGTTTCTATTATTATGTCCACAGCCTGTAATTCCCGACCCCTTTTCTCTCCCTTCACCCTCCTGCCTTACGCCTGCGTAATGATCGCTCTTTGACTCTCACTCCTCCGTAAACAAACACACGCGCGCACACCTGAACACACACACACACACACACACCTGAACACACGTCACCTTTTCTATCGCTGTATCAGTTTTCATCCCTCTCATCATCCTCTCTGGTCCTCTTATCATGTGTGGAGAGGCTGTCTGCTCTGTTCTTTCTCTCTCTCTCTGCCTGCCAGCAGATGGAGGGGAGATTGGTAAGATTGCAGTGAGGTTGCGTTTGTCGCCACCACAACTTGCTTGGATATGAAGCTGAGATGAGATCTGTGGCTGGATGATGCCAGGTTGCTCCACCATTTATGGGTGCAAGCGTTCATACTGATTATAGTTAAAGTTAAAAAAGTTTTTAGTGTCAAAATGACAAGGTTATTATAATGGGATAATTATAATTGGAATGTTAAGCCTAGATGGATGAAGTGAAACATTTTTTTATAAATAATTCTTGCCTTTTTTTCAGCCATGACAAAAACATTTTTTTGTGACTGAAAATATTTACTTTTTTATTTTTTACAACAATATAAAAATAATAAAAATACATTGTTGTATTTATTGCTTTGAGCTAAAACACAACCATGGCCGTAAAGCTGTCTATTTTGCTGATTGAGATGAAACTCTCGCATAGCGCTACTATGGCTGACACTAAAAGGTTTTTCCTGTCTTCGCCCTGTACCTCTCGCACAGCAGCATACAGATCGTCATAAATTAAATTTGGAAAGAAGCAATGTTGGTTAACACCTTGATCACAACTGCAAACCCTCTGTCTGCTGTTTTCCTCTGGATTTAAAGTTGTTGTTAGACAATTTTATATTTTTCCGCAAAGAACAAATGGAAGAAAAGTATCTGATTATTGTATTTTTACGTGATAGTGATATGGGTTGACCCCACCAGGATGACACTGTGGCATTCTAGTGCAAAATATGATTTGGATTAGTGTTGCAGGACGTTCACTCTTGCGTGTTTCTGTGTAAAACTAATATCTGGATACTACCCAGGTGAACACCACTCATAATACCCAGTTGCCGTTGGAGAGGTCTCATGAGCAGGCGACACACGCGTGGGATCACCATGTTTACAGGAAATGCAGTCATTTCCCCTTGATGATCTGTGCTGGTGTGTGTCTTATGCTGGGTGCTGAGCTTGCATGCAAAACATTCACTAAATTGCCATGGTTTTACATGTGTTGTGTGTGTGTGGATGCCTGTCTGCTATGGCTGTGTGTGTGTGTAATGCTGAGACTTTGCAAATGACTAAGGACTGTAGGGAAGCTTATTCTGCAAACACTTGCATTTCCCCCCTAATTATTCCTCTTCTGCTCGTAAAACTCCTACTTTGTGTGTGTGTGTGTGTAGGTAAGTGTAGTTATGTTAAAGCGAGAAAGAAGGTCCTTTTCTCTCTGCTAGCAGTGTCAGCAGGTGAGCTGCCCTATTGGGAGAAAAGAGAGAAATTGCCAAAGCATGCAAATTGCTACTCCAAGGGGAGAATCAATTAGGTGCATAGCGGCTGGAGCAGAAAGGCGAGGAGGGGTGTGGATGGGCAGGGGTTCATGCAGTGAGATGGTGCGGAGCCATGCTGATCACCTCCTCTGAGACGATGCATTACTCCTCCTCTTCTGTCCCCTTCCTCAATCCATGCACTGATCCTATTGGCTAAAGCTCTCCCTGCACAATGTCTTTTAAACCTCGACTGAGCCTCGGCCTCATTCCTTTTCCTCTCTCTAGCCCACTTCTTTTCTAATTATAGATGGTGCTAAAGTCTCAAGTGTGTGGCCTCTTCACCTGTTTTCCTCAATATTCTTTGTAGATGCTCTGCTTTAAACTGTGCCAGATCACAGTCTTCATATGCATGATGTTTATCCATCAATACCATGTGATTGTTGCCTTGAATGTGTAGTCATGTGTTTGTGCTGTTTACGTTCATGTTGCTGTTGTTCACTGGGTTTTGTCTCTTCCCTCTTTTAGGTTCATAATGTCCTCCATCTCAAGAAAGGCTTGATCCTGATTGGCCGACAGTACTGGACTGTGCCTCCCTCCCTCTCCTCACCACTCCCAACCTCAGAACAGCCATGACGTCCCTCACCAGGACACGGACCTTCTTTTTTGTATGCTGCTTCCTGTCCAGTCTGGAGCTTCCTGTGACGTCACAAACAGTGGTGCAAGCCCCACAGGCTCACAGTGCCGGCTCCCAAGTGATCACAGCATCCCTTCAGGAGGAGGAGGAGTACGCATCATTTCACGCTGAGAACCCTGCATGGACATTCAACCATCTGGCAGTGGACTATCGCAATGGCAATGTATATTTGGGAGCCGTTAATCGCATATATAAACTGTCCCCGGGCTTGGAGGTCCAGGTGTCCCACGAGACTGGCCCAGATGAAGACAACCGCAAGTGCTACCCACCACGTATCGTCCAACCCTGCAGTGAGCCGCTATCACTCACCAACAATGTCAACAAGATGCTTCTGATGGACTATCGGGAGAACCGGCTGCTGGCATGTGGCAGCCTCTACCAGGGCATCTGCAAACTCCTCCGCCTAGACGACCTTTTCAAACTAGGAGAGCCCTTCCACAAGAAGGAGCACTACCTCTCTGGCGTCAATGAGAGTGGCTCTGTATTTGGCGTCATTGTGTCATATAGCAATACCTCTCCGGACATGCTGTTTGTAGCCACAGCAGTGGATGGCAAGCCAGAGTACTTCCCTACCATCTCTAGCCGCAAGTTGACCAGAAACTCGGAGGAGGATGGCATGTTTGCCTACGTCTTCCATGATGAGTTTGTGGCCTCTATGATTAAGATCCCCTCAGACACCTTCACTGTCATCCCAGACTTTGACATATACTACATCTATGGCTTTGCCAGTGGGAACTTTGTCTACTTCCTGACTTTGCAGCCCGAAATGGGGAATGGGCCAACCACTGGATCCTCCTCTACCGGTCGAGAACAGGTCTACACCTCCAAGATAGTCCGCCTTTGCAAGGACGACACCGCCTTCAACTCCTATGTGGAGGTGCCTGTTGGATGCATTAGTGGCAACGTGGAGTACCGATTACTGGAGGCGGCCTACCTGTCCAAAGCTGGTGCCATCCTGGCACGTTCACTAGATGTGGCACCGGACGATGACGTTTTGTTTGCCGTTTTCTCAAAAGGCCAGAAGAGGCGTCCGCGCCAGGCCTCGCAGGACTCTGCACTGTGTGTCTTCTCTCTGCGGAAGATCAATGAGAAAATCAAGGAGAGGCTGCAGTCGTGCTACAAAGGAGAGGGCACACTGGACCTGGCTTGGCTCAAAGTCAAAGATATTCCCTGCAGCAGTGCGGTGAGTACTCCTAGAACACACACACGCACATATTTGTGACTTCCTCCCACATTTATAGACACAATTTTATTGAAAGTACTGGGGAAATATATACTGTATTGGTAGTTTCCTTTTATTCCACACGTACTTTGCGTGCACACATTCCTGACTGTAACATGAATTACTGTATTCAGAACAAACTGCACCAGAACAGCAGGTGTCCAGCAGTTCTGTGTTAAGTAGAATTTATCACACCCATTCAGGAGAAAAGAGTATTATATGAGACTGCATTCGGGAAACTAAACCCTGACGTCTTGTTATTGTTCTAATTGTGTGTTACTGAGGGACACTACAGGTGAGTCCCTCTGAAGGAAAATCAGTTGTGGACATGCTCCCAATGTTACTTTAATGAGCCCCGGCTCACTGCGGGAAACCTTAATGAACACTCTCGGATGAGTTTGTGCTCCATCCCTTTTTGATGAGATATTACGCATCCGCTGCCTCTTTTAATCCACTCACCCTTTAAACAATGCAGCCGAATGCTCAGCCAAATTACCATAATTCCAATCTCCATAACAGCATTACAAATTCAGTGATTCAGCTCATTTGATTTCTCACTTTGTGCACATAAAAAACAAGGTTAAATTGGGTGTTACGTGTTTTAGACCACCTTCGCAAGCAGCCAAAGCCATTTTTGTCTTGATCTCATTACGCAGTGTGCATTTGTTAGTTAACATGTTCCTCTACATGAGTCATGTGCTCACTTGCCAATTTCAAGTTCGGAGGGGTGTAAATAATGGGTTCAAATACAAGACCACTCTGAAGAGGTCCGTTTTTTTAACGTGTAGATCAATTAATGGTGTATTGTTGGAAATGGAAGATTATGCAATGTCATTTTTTGGAGTCACAAATTAAATAACATGATGTGGGAAAAAACGTACTTTTATTCCAAGAGCCACAACAGAAAATGTATGTAGCCAGAAATACTTCGAACAAGAATGTGATCTCCTAGTCGTGGCCATATTTCAGAAACATAAATTTGATCCTCTCACTGCGCCTCAGTCCATATTGTTCTGACCTTAGCCATGCTCTATCTCAAGCCATTATGAAGTTGACCCTCTCTTGTGTTTGGTTCGGGAATCGCTGTGTTTATCTATTAATCCGTCTCTGGCGCGGCACACGTGCCGCGGCGCCTTTGTCTGCTGCTTGAGGGCCTGATAAATCACGCCCGGGGTGGAGCTGTCAGCGGCGAGAGGAAGTGTGAGGGAGCGCACCGGGGTTAGCGCTGAGGAATGATGCCATTTCAGCGCGCGCCGCAGTATCGCCATCGCCACTGCATAACTTAGACCCTGCTGAACAAGTGACGGTGGACTCTGCAGGAGATAGATGAGTTGTGACACACACACACACACACACGTGCCATCACACTTGTAAGTATGGCTACTGCAGAGATAGGCATGGTGGCGTTTAAAGGCGGAGAGAGGCTTTTGATAAAGTGTGATAATGGCAATAAATAAATTGTTATCTGCAAGGCTTATTGAGTCATTTAATTAAATGTAGATCAGATAATTCTAGGTTGTTTTAGAGTGGAGTTAATGCTACAGCCATTAATCAGGAGTCATATTTAAATACATGGACACACATAAATCAGGGGCCCATTGCTTAAGATAAAGAGTTGTGGGCAAACATAACTCCCATCTCTCGTGTGTTTCTCTGATGGATGGTTGGTGTCTCCAATATCCCATGGTTGATTTTTTTTTTTTTATGAATCGTTGGTTGTTAGTCACTGATTAATTCCTTTGGCGCTTTAAATGATGCATGACTCGGAGCGCCGTGTTTCTAATATCATCAGAAGTGGAGTTTAAACTCCTCGTTCACATCCTCTCTATTCTGTTTCCCTTTGGTGGAGAGAGCCAACATAGACACAGTACACACCCATGCTCACTCTTTATTGAAAACACCAAACAACCAGAATATTTTGGACGTCGGAGTGCTTTCATCGCACTCATAAGACACTCCGATTGAGTTATCACACAACCACATACTGTACTATACAGACCTTGCAGCTTTGCAAGAGGACATTGTTTATTGTAGTGGTCAGTGTTCACTTGGCGCAGCAACACAACCAGTTTTGTATTTGTTGGAGATACAGTTGACCTAAACTTGTAGAAGATAGAAATGTATGAAAACCCAAATCGACTGAATTGACTGAAACCTCTATAGGTGGAGATATGACTTTTTTGGAATGAGACATAATCAAATCATCAAAGTAGTGATATGTTGAAGGACACAGGCCTGAGTAGGACAGTGTTAACACTCACTCCCGTTAGGCCTTTGTTGCTTTACATCATCTTTAGGAGGCTTTTAGTCGGAGTAGGTGAGATGGAAAGAGGGAGAAGTTGTGAAGAAAAAGTATGCGCAGAGAGTGATATGATGGGTGAGGGAGCAGTCGAGAGGATATAAGAGAGTGAGTGAGGGGGGGGGGGAATGCTTCTTCTCTCCCCCAAATGGCCACGCTTGGCTGAGCCACATAATGCATGCTCAACAGTATAAGTCTGCAAAAGGCCTGCATCCATAGATCATTGTGAAGTGGCATGTGACCTATAAAAAAAACCACTGCCTGCTCCCTCCATGTTCACTGTGTCAGCAGAAAAAAAACAGAACAACAAAACAGCGGGATCGCAATAAATTCACACTCTGCTCTCTTCTCTCTCATCCTTGCTTCGTTGCTCACCGCCTGTGCCGCTCTTCTCTCCTTTTGCCCGTCCTTCTCCTCGTGTTCTTATAGAAATAGTTGCCGGCGTCCCTTCTTCTCATTCCGTTGTGCTTCCCCCTCCTCGAGTCTTTTCGTCCCCTTTATTTCATCCTCTAATGCCTCCCATAAGCACAGGGTGAAGTTTTGTCTCTAACCCCCCCCACCCAAACATGAACAAGAGAATTACAAGGTCGCCTGTAAGTCCCTGACAGGCCACGGCCATCCTCTCAACCCTTCTACTAATGATCATTAATTATATGTCATTAACTAACACGCCACGGGCCATTCTTCCACATTTGTCATGTGCTATCGACTTCACATTCTGAATTCACTCCAATTAATTAGATTATTCTACTCGGCCGCTGCTGTTTCTTTGAGTCTTTTCCTTGATCTCTCTCACGGTCCTCCCGACACACACTCATCCACGGCGCGTTTCATCCTTCACTTGAAAAGAACTTTTCCAATATGACATTCTGTGTCTTCCCACCGATGCTCGTATTTCACGTTATCGACTCTTTTCTGTCTTCCATTTTCCTCCGTGTTTGACCAACCTTTGAATGATGTTGTCTCCAGCGCTGACCGTCTCCATCCCTCCTCCTCCTGATTGCGGAGCTTAATCAGTGGCTGGCTGCTGCTGCTGATGAGTCAGTCTAGGCCACATCCTCAGGAAGGGAAAGGCTAGTAGATTCATTAAGAACATCCAGACTGCCCCCCCCCCCCCCCCCTCTTCACCCCACTCCATCCACATATCCGCTATCCTGCTTGCTCGCTAATTAAATCTCCATACATGATACCACTCGCTAAAGGTCAGAATCCATCACAGTATCATTATTCTGTGATTAAACAAATGTCCTCCACTTCCTACACTATACTCTGCTGGCTGCGCCTCACCTAGAAACACGGACTGACTTGGGTGCCTTCATTTCTCTGCCATGTTATTTTTGTCTTTTGTTGAGCTGTTGAACAACTCTCTTTTCCCACCACCTAATTCCACTGAGTACTGTACAATACTTAAAAAGTAATTTAGAAAAATACATGGATTTACCAATGAAATTGACCAAGCTATTTCAAATGCAATTCGGTCTGTATTAAATATTTTGAAGCTTTGCATGTCTGTTCATTCAGTTTAAACCCAGTATTTCTGCACAGTTGCAGATAAAGATCAGGCTACACAATTATTATTCGTATTATACTATTTGTAGAATTAGATTCCAGTAGGATTGTTACCGACTCGTGAGATCTAAACATTTCCAATAACTCCCAAGCGGTGTAAGTCCAAAGGTGAAAATGTAGTCATTTTCAAATTTCCCAACATGTTTGTATCTGACAAAATATTCCAACTTCAATATATTTGTTAACATTTAATCTTTCAAAAACTACATTTTTTTTCCTGCTGTCAAAAAACTTGCGCACCTATATTAACAGGGTGGTCTAGCAGCAATCTAACGGCACCATAAATTACATTTATATATCCACTAAAAGAAAAACAAACTTATTTTAAACATTATTTTAGGGTGATGGCATCATCAAACATGACAACAGACATTCAAAGCTTCATTTGAAAACGTTAATAGTAGCTTCAAATGTAAAAATATCAACTACAACAATTAATACAATCAATCCTACATACATCATAGTCATGCATTTTGTTGAATAGGTCTTGAATTTCTGAGTTTAACTGTATGACATTATGCTAAAAGATATCTCTAATATGTTTTCCATCAACATAAATGCAACACACTTAAATGTGATGCAGTCCAATTTAACCCCCCCACTAATAACATCCTGACAAATGACCATCAACTTCTCTCTCGCACAGCATCAACCAAACGGAAATATGAAAAGCTGCATTGGATTGCGATAATACGGCCGACTTGTTTTTCTCAATTTATTTTGTTTATCACTTGAATAAATACAGTGTTTGGTAGAAAACTAGACGGTAATGCCTAGTAATCATTCAAAAATAAATAATGAACGATTTTCTGCCAGTGCACAGTGACACGGAAAACATAGGTTAGTGAGTCATCCGACACGTCTCTCTCTTTATGATATTGAGTTCTATTTTCAGCTCCTAATTTGATGTATTCCAGCAGTTTGTGTATTCCCTTCTTTTTTCTTTTTGCTTCCCAGTTTGATTGTTTTCCCTACCCAATATTTATCATTTGTCGTAGTGGCTCAGCTAATGGTTGGCAGGTGCAAGCATCTGCAAACATGAATTAACAACATATCACAGACTTATCAAAGCCTGCCTCCTCACATTGAAACCTGCCAAATAAATCAATTCAGGCACGTCTTGAGAAGTATATCTACAGCCATATTCATACACACTTCAATATACGCATATTTGATCCCTTTTCAAGCATTATTTGATATGAATGTGCACTGAATCCGACTATCATTCCCCATTTTTAGTTGTGTAACTGCACTGATATGCCAAGATTGATGGCACGTCTTCCCTGAGATGACGTTTCGGGCATTGAACCAGTCCTGTGTGTGTGTGTGTGTGTGTGTGTGCGCGCTATATATTCTTTCTTTTTTCAGTCTTAATTATTGTGACTGGCTTTCGAAAAACAGTTCCCAAGGCGCCATGCAAAGGGGAAGTTAAATCTACTYGGTGACGGGGCTCGTACTCTGCATCGACACTTCAGCATTCAAACTGACTTTTGAGCATGATTCAGTCAATGATGCAAAAAAGACTGACTCTTGTGGAACGCCCTGTGGATGCCTTAACTAAATGACAAAGAGCACCGACCTCCAGCCATCAAAAATGGATTCACAATGACTCCTGCTCTTACCACGACAATGAATTGCACATTAGTTTTTTTTAGTTTAGCCTTTTTCATAGGAATGATATTGCTGTTTATCATAGAATATGCTCTGTATCCATGTTCCTTTCTCTTAAAACAGCCATTCATCTTAACAACACACTTGATTCGACAAAAGTTACAGGAATGAGAGTAAAGAATGCAGGCAGGTAACAAATCTGGTAACAAATGCTCCAAACAAGCAATGAGGGCCGATATTACAACCCACAGTGAAAACACACAACTATAAATACACTGAAACTAATTAGACAACAATACACAGGTGGGCAGGCAGGAGGACAGGCTGAAAGCTGATTGATGGTAGAAACAATTGGACCGGGGCTGTTGATGAGGACAAATTAAACACAGATGATTCCCCGAAAAAGGGAGGGAGAACCACAAAGACATCGAAGTAAAACAAATGGAACACTTAAGGCAGAGAACTTTAAAATAAAACAACCACTGTGAGCTCAACATTCTCCGACATGTATTGATTTACTTCAAGTGAGGACTGTTTCGGCAGGAGTCATACAGCCAATGTTTTCAATGTTAAGTTCAATGTTGACATGTCTTACAATGAACACTGCGAACTCATTTAAAGCGTGGCATGATTTTCTAGTGCTGCCAATCACCCTGGCAGGTCAGTCATTTTGCACAGTAGGCGAGAGGAAATACTGGATGTCGAAGCGGCTAATTAAACGGAGAGAACCACTAGGATGTATTTTTTTTTTATTTTCCTCCTCCAGTCTTTCTTTGTAAGGGAAGTTCTGCCATGTAATCACCCGTAACTCTGGTAAAACAATCAACCAAATGTTGCATCAAGACTTTATTTAAAAAAACAAGATGCAGAATGACAAAAGATTGGGGAAGAAAGTCATCGAAACTGCCACATGGAGTATAATAATGCATTAAAGTGGAGTAGCTAGTGCAAGAAAATGGACTCTTTAGAGCCTCCAACGGTTGAGCTGCGACGTGAAGCGAAACGTCTCTGCGGTTTAATGCGTGTCATTAACTTTGTGAACTCGCAGCCAATGGAACGTGCACCTCACAACAGCGCAGGCCCAGATTAGGCCGTACATCAGAGAGCGTCGGAGAGCGGATCTCTTTCAGTCCCCGCTAATCGCGTAGAGCAACTCTCGCTGCCCCCTCTCATTCTCTCCACTCTGTATCTGCTGATCCCTCTGCACAGTCCAGAAGAGAGCTCCCTTTGTGCCGGTGCTGGCAGGCCAACAGAAGTAGAGCGATGGATATGGGTGAGAGTGACCTGATTCTGCCTCGGTGCCTGGCCTCCGCCCAAATACAGGGACTCTGCTCTCCTGTCCCTCTGTCTGTGGGCTGAAATACCTTCCACACCTGAGCAGGAATCGAGTTTGTAGCTTGAAGTCATTCGAGTTCTCAGTCCCTAGTTTGTACACATATTCAGATGCGACACCCGTACCAGTAGTAATTTGTTTCAGGCGTATATCAAAGGGACGTATGCAGTATGTTATCAATCACGTATGCGTGAGTCGTTGGCACTTTTGTTGAGTCCTACAAGAATTCATAATTTGTGTCTGTGCAGAAGTTAATAAAATCAGATCTCCACATGCAGACGGTGTCTGCCAATGGTTGGACAAATTGCAAAGCACTGGCTATCGGACGTTAGGCAGAAATGGTTGAGAGAGAGAATAAGTGAAAAAATGGAAACCGTCTCCGTTGGAAAATGCATTAATGAGATGGGTTGAGAGAAAGAAAAGGGGCATAAAGTGTGATAGAAGCTGTGACAGCGGTGTCATATTGGCAGACGATGTCATGGGCTACATTGATGTTATTTGGTATTTTGACTAGAGACGTCTTTGGCATCGCAACTACAAATGTCATGTTTTGCTGGTGGCGTAATGAAAATGTGGCTGCTTCCTGAAAGGGCTGACAGACGAAGTATATTTCATTAGATTGCAGAATGCGGGACAGAGATGGCAGCTATGATTGGCAACCAGTAGAAATAATACAGCATGTCGGTGGCGAGAGATGAAAACACACGCACATGCACACACACACATTTTCACACGTATAAAAGCAGCCTCTTCGTGAACATACATCACCCACCACTTACGCAGACACACGCGTGTGTTGACAGAAACTCACAGATAATGTGAAGTGATTTTTTTTAATGACGAAAACCACTCTTACTCTTTTGGAAAAGTAATCAATCTTTGCACCTTTTATCATCCTTTGAAGCGGCATTCAATCACAAAGGCTCCAAATACTACAAAGTACTCCATTTTGCTAGTGATGGGCCGTGTTAACCTTTGAACTCTGGGACGTTGAGGCTACTTTATAACTGATGGCAACACAGAGAGGCTGTTTCTTTCTGCAACAAAAACACGGGAACTTAACGAATGCACGTAGAGAAACCGCTCCACTGGTGAATGGAGAAACATACAGTAAGTGGACACCACACTGGAGACCGGTGTTGGCTTGTTATACATCAGAAAGGAGAAACAATTGTGTTGATTATGAATAGTTGCCTCAAAGAGGGGGGACGGGTTAGCAGGTACTGTGATTTCATACGGTGACGCTGGTTCTCATCAGAGCACCATCTATCTGGCAGTGAGACGCCACATGAAGGACCTGTACAGAGTGTACATTCACGACAACAGCTCATTCTCAAAAGGTTGGAAGAGGAGGGGCAACGAGAGGGTGGTGAATTGAAGGAAAAATTGTCCACTTAAGTTTCTTTTGTGCACCAATATTCATCATTGTTGACTCACTTTGGCATTTCAGCATTGGTATTTGTCATCTCTCCTTCCTCCTTCCTGTCCTTGTCCTTGCTGCATTTTGTCCTCATCTCAACCCTCTAACCATATGACATGATCTTGACCCAAATTCAGGTCGTCTCTATCGATCACTCGTACCATTTTGTATATAACCCCGTGTGTAGCCAGAAGCTCATTGTGGTCCCGACCAGCCATGTTCCATTTGTCTAATGAAAGCAGGCCTCATATTTCTTCTGGGGCTCAGTCTGAGGCTTCTGATGATGATGATGATGATGGCCTTTAGTGAAAGGTTGTGAGGAGACACTTGGTGCTTGCGAGATTGATTGAAAGCCCAGGGGGTGCATTTCCAAGAGTAAAAAAAACAGAAAATAAGACATAAACTAAAAGACCCTCTGCTCCCCCCCCCCTTCCCCACCAGAGCACACCACCTCTGACAGCTCAAACCACTAGACAACTGTAGATTTGAAATGGTTCGATAGGTTTAAGCCAAATGAAAGCCGAGATGTTTTTGGTGGATATTCTCTATTTTCTTCTAAAAATGGATATTCCTATTTTAGGCCCAGGTAATTTGCCATTAGCTAAAAAGTTAGACGTTTTGCTTCACTTGACATGTTTTGAGTTAAACATGAATTAAATTTCGGCTAACCTTAGGTAATTATAAGCCAAACACATTACCAATGCCTAATCATTCATATCAGACCGGTACTGATCATAACGTCTTACAAAGGCTTCATTTGTACACTCCAATCAATCTGCAAGAAATTGCGTTTCATCAAGTCATTACAATAACACTTGTGCTTAATAACTCAAACCCTCCATCTCCCCTTACGGGTGATGTTTTCTGTGCGTTTTGAAAGAACATAACGGCAGTGTCAACTGCCAAGGCCTCTCTCCCAATAGCTACCCACCACTTTGCTGAGCTATTAATCAAGAACGATGTCTGCCTCAGTCCTGAAGCCAGTGTTTCAAATCCATCCACACACACACACAGAATAATGACCAATCCCCAGCACCATTATTCTCTTATCAAAACCCATGTCATTCTGCCCACAGTGACTGCTATGAATATCGCCCCGGCAAGGTAAAACACATGCATGCAAACATAAAATGTAGAGAGGCACAATACATGAAACACACCTATCTGCATTTAATAAGAAAATCACAGCAGCATGTCCACACAGAAAGAAAAAACAGATCAACCTCCATCAAGAGAATTCAATGCAATTCAATTCAGATGAATTGCAGTGATTTGCCTCGGTGTGATGATGCAGCTTTTTTTTTTTTTTTTCTTCGATTTCACTCCGCTCACTTTGAATCTTTTCACATTGAATATCTTGCCGCTCTGGCATTTCTGTAGTAGCCGTAGCGTTGGGTGGACAGTGGGGAATTGTGCCTGACAGAGCACCCTCTGGCACTATTACAGAGCTAGAGCCTGACTGCACTCTTCTTCCATCTTCATCTCGCTCTTACTTCTTTCCACATTTGCCGTTTCTTGCATTTGGATCGGCAGACGCACACATGCATACAAATGCTCGCATAGACTTTCACGTACAAACGGTTTCTCCTTTGACCTCCCCTCTATAATGTCTGTCCGTTTAAAGAAATACATCCATATACAAAATATTCTCATTTGCATTAATGTTGAATTAACTCTTTACTGTTTATCAGACCAGGTATAGGTTTATATCTGGATAGCCATGTTGGATACCACTATCAGACTCTCTGCCTGACTTAACCCAAACCTCCCCCACTTAAGACCTTTGTGGCATGCAGCGCCATCCCAAAGAAGAATTCATGAAGTGCTGGCCTAAGCAGTGGCCTTCGTGTTTGTATTTCTCGTACTAACGAGGGAAAGTGAATCTGATTTGTGATGTATTCTCCTCCTCTTCTCCACCGCAGCTCCTGACAATTGACGACGACTTTTGTGGCCTCGACATGAACGCGCCGTTGGGCGTGTCCGAGATGGTGCGCGGGAAGTCTGTATTCTCCGACGCCGTTGACAAAATGTCCTCCGTCATCGCGTACGTCTACAAAAACCACTCGCTGGTCTTCGTGGGCACAAAAAGCGGACGAGTCAAGAAGGTAAGGAGCGGGAATGCAGCGTGAACGGTAGCGGAGATGGCTGAAGTGATGGAGGCAGAGATTTGGTTTCTCTCTTTGAGAATGTGGAGTAAGGGCTGGGAATTGGGGACTGCTGGATTGGATGAAGGATAGTAGTAGTAAGGCAGATTGACTTTCAGACAAATCAGCTGAGTCGGCTGCATTTGCAGAGGGGGAAGAGGTGTGTGTGTGTGTGTGTGTGTGTCAATGAAAGAGAGGGAGAGTGAACGGAGGAATTGTGTGTACTTCAATGTGGAGAGAATTTAAATGTGCCTGTGTGGGTTTTGAGGGGAGGTAGG
>NW_022280051.1:1066360-1069962 GCF_004355925.1 Anarrhichthys ocellatus | reverse complement strand
GAGAGCCCCTTGAGGGGTTTTTATTCCTAGAGCCAAGCCTATCTGGTATCTCTCAACATCCTCCTCATCCATTGCACCATATATCACACGTACACGAGGGTACACACACTATCGGGAGTATCGGCTGTACTTTTCCTTCACTTTGGACTTGAATAAAATCCAGAGCCCTGGGGGCGGATTGTAGCACACATCAGCATGTTGGAGAACTTGCTAGACAGCACAGATCAGCATGTTGCAGAATTGATTAGACAAAGTTTCGTATCTGTTTCTTGAGGCAAATTGAGGGATCAGAATAGAATGAAATGCATCATTTACGAAGTGATTTACTTAACTGCATTACAGTAGCAGTAAAATAAACTATATTTAATACCTAGCAATAGTTCGTTTTACATATTTGTTCATCAATTTGTAATACAGTGGATGGAATCTAGGTGATTATTGCATTATTAGTAATTGTATGGGCTGTGATGGCTTTGAAGCTCCTGAGAACCTTTGGAAATGTCTTTGCAGCCGGGAGTGTCGGCCATCGTGTTTGTGAACATCTTTGACCATAACTGCCTCTCCTTTTGAAAAGCATGTCACACTCTGTGTGACAGCAAAGCCCTCGGCTAAACAAGATTTGTCTCCTCAGAGTTAAACAGGACTGGATAAGCCGGGTTTTGGCGTGTTGTTGCTTCCACCCTAGACTCCCCTCATGCCCCTGTGCCACCCCCCCCCCCATGTGGCAGCCCCTTTTCTGGGCTAATGGGATGATGCACTGCTGCTAGGTGTGATAGAAGGGTGGTTGCTCCTGTGCTTTCACTCCCCACTTCCTCGCACTCGCGCACACATATCATCGTGGGGCCGTGACTGAGACTAATTCTGGGGCAGTGAGCCTCACAGGCCTGGGAGAACCGGCATTGAACAGAGAGGAGGAAAGAGAGATGGATAGAGTGACTGAGGGAGGCAGAGGAAGGCTGAGCTACAAGGGAGAGTTTGGACAGATGGACTTTATTCCTGAAACGATGCGTGTCTTCAGGGAAGGAAGGACGTTTGTATGTGGAAGGTTGAAGGATGAAAGACGGAGCGGAGGATGTTAAACAAAGATGCGATCAATGTTGAGAGGTGTTTTTCTACGGATTCACAGGAGCGCTGGTTTTCACATTATTTGTTTTCGTTGATTGCGGCCCCCCCGTCTGAGTTTGTTGTTTTTGTTCCGCACAGAGGCAGAGTGATCGAGGCAGCGGTTTGCCATGTTGTGAGACAATAACCAACACGCAGGTGGACGTTTCAAACGGGGGAGAATATGTGATGGTATTTAATACCTACTGCTCATCTGAGGCGATGTGTGTGAGTTAGGAATGGGATATTTAGTGGCTTGGAGTGTAAAAAGCAGTAGAAGTTGTTTTCAGGGTTTTTTGAATATTTTTTTTTGCTTCAAGGTTCTTGAAACATTTTTTCCCTGGTTATCGTCAAGCTCTTCTTCGTCTCTCCGTTGGCCTCTCTCCAGGCATGCCTCTCAAAACCACATATTGGCACTTGAGAGAACCGTGTCTGCAGGATTTTTGGCATTGTTCTTATTCAAACTCCACATGAATGAAGATCATATTGTGCACATATGGTATGTTCAGGCGAAAAAAACCTCAAGACGCTCACCATCTTTAACAAAAGGTGATCAATATCCTGTGTCAATACAGATGTGCATACACAGCCCATTACCATCCCATCCTCCCCTCCCATGTACATACTTCCCCTCCCCTGTCATTAACTGTATACCATTAGATGACATCACAGGCAATAAAAGACAACAACAAGACAATAAAAGGTTTGAGCTTCAGTCCTCCTCCTTCATCAGTGACTTTATAACCCCTCCGCTAATGGATGTTGATTTATATACACTCCTCCACCTTACTTGTTCCATCCCTCAACCCCCTCCTCCTCCTTTCTCTCACTTCTTCTCTCACACACTATCCTCCTGGTTTTTTTTTGCTGTTATTTATGATGCTGTGACTAACATGTCACCCTCAATAAATATAAGCATTACGGTAAAAGAGAGTGGATTGACTTTAATGCAATGGTGTTTGGATGAGCTAAATTGTTAGTGTTTACAGGCTCACGTTTATGACATCATGAAGTTGAGTTAGGCAGGAAGCTGAGTGAATTAAATTCAATTTGCTTGTGAAATTGTTTTATATGATGGGGGTGAGAGTAAAATTCCGCTAGTATAACATGAGACCAGTAGACCAGACTACAGACATGGTTGTACTTCTATACTGATAATTAACATATTAAATATTCACATAATGCATACCCAAGCCTCTAAACCCAACCTTAATTACCACAACTACACATACTTAACCGCAACCCCAACCTCAACTTCAACCTAAACTACAGATCAACAGGAGACGTAGAATGATAATTGAGATGGCAATCAGTATTATTATTTTCATGTTACCTATGGCCATGATGAAAGGAGAAAGGACATGTTCTCCTGGAGACGCTAGTGGTGGTGATGGAGTGAATACAAATGTTCATAAAGATGAGCATGGGAGCGCAAAAGTGGCCAATAATCTGGAAAGTAAGGTTGGCCTGCAATAAACCAAGTCCTAGTAAGGAGCAGCCAAAGTTTCCCCTTCACTTTCATGGTCTACAAAGATAGTAGTAAAAAAACACACACACACACAAACATAGCCCTTGCCTTAGATGTCTCTGATGCCGAGTGGCTGTGTTGTGTAAAGACCGTATTGACACAGTCTAAACTGGATTTCATAACACCCTCCTGTCAGCATAAAACCGGCAGTGCTGTAGAAGCAGTAGGATTCTGTACATGCCCACAGCTACAGCCATGCTTGGCCTTTACTGTCTCACACAACACAGGGCTTATTTGATCTGTACACCTCTCTGCCTTTTCCTTACTCTTTTGGTTTCCACCTCACTTCTAACTCTTTTGAATTGATTGAATGTCTCTTCGTTTTTACTCTTCACCACACTCCTTGCCTCTCTTTCCTCTTATTTATTTGCTTCCCCTCGATTTCTCCACCTCTCTTTGCCCTCTCCTCATAATTTCCCCTCTTCTTTTTTCTCTTAATCTCTCCCCTCCCTGCGTCTATATGCGCATGGTTGAATGGAGTTGATGTGAGAGCTCTTTGATGGCTACCTCCTGCCATTGGAAGTGAACGGACCATATGGCTTCTGTCGACCTGTCTGTCAGTCAGTTTTGTGTGTGCGTTGGTCTGTGGCTTAAGGAGGAGATGGAGATGTGATGGAGATAAAAGGCTGGGGCTGGGTAAGGTTTAAACCCATTTGCTACAGGTCAGTGCACAGCAGCAGGTCAAGAGGAAAGCCTTAGCCCCCTGCAGGCTTCGGTTTAGTTTACGGTCATCTGGTCAGACTACACATTAGCATGAGAAGTACACATCTGTACACGCATGCATGACATTCACACTCTGCACACAATTGCATGTATTGAGAGAAGCACACATTCATGCATCATTGAACACACACTCCAGCCTACATGCACGCTGTTGGACAAAGGCTGGCCAGGTACCTCCATGGAGCCATGGATGGCGAGGTGGACTATGGGATGAGGGGGGGGGGGGGGGGGGGGGGGGGGGGGGGGGGGG
>NW_022280051.1:1045779-1066260 GCF_004355925.1 Anarrhichthys ocellatus | reverse complement strand
TGGGTGGTGGGGGGGGTGGGTTGGGGGGGGGGGGGGGGGGGGGGGGGGGGGAGGTGTGGAGGGTAGAGGTGGAGAAGCAAAAGATGGAAGAGATGAGATTGAGGGGCCACCTGCCGAGGTGCTAATGCATCTCCGCTCCGTCCGTCCCGATGGGGGAGCATTGGCGCTCGATACGATGACCAGCTAACCTTGAACTTGACAAAGGCATGGCATGCAGAGGTAGTGTGGTCGAAGAAGCTTTGGGTGAATCTGTGTGTTGCTTTTCTCTGTACGCTGACACAGGTGGTGTTTGTAAAAGCAGACGCATGCATGCTTCTTGGAGTGATCGTACAGAGGAGACGAAAAGAAACTAAACCTTCTTCTCCCCAGAACGTTTGTCAGTATTTGGCCATAGGCATAGAGCATCGTGTCGGGTTGTGACAATTCGTTCACCATAGCCACTACTTTTCGATCTGTTCCAGTCAGACAGAGAATAGGGAAGAAGAAGAAGAGGAAGAAGAAGCAACAGCAAACACACGGAAAGAAGAAGAAGAAGCAAACGCACAGAGAGGGAGGGGATGGAGAAAAAAAAATGGAGGAAGAATTTACAAGAAAGGGAAAGGAGAGGGTAGATTGACATGACAGATGGAGAGTGAGAGGTGAATCAATGGTAGTTTGCGAAGCTGTAGCTTCTTGAAGGAGAAGAGTAAAGCTTGCAGGAGTGGAGAGAGAGAGAGAGAGAGAGAGAGAGAGAGAGAGAGAGAGAGAGAGATCTGTCATTTAAGGTTGTCAGGGGAAATGGCATGAGCTAGAAACGGGTCAATTCCAACGCTGAATGGTTAATGTTTGTTGTTGGGCAGAGAAAGGTCAAACTCCCACTTTTGACTCAACCTCTGCCTATTTCTCTATCACCTTCCTGTGATATGAGGATACTGATTCCTATTAGCCACTCGAAGGCTTTGTAGAGTAAAGCAGACTTTTATGTTTGCTCAGCAACACATTGAACCTTGCAGGTTAATCAGATAACAATTGTTTAATTTGATGGAAATATATGTCCAATTATTATGAATTTATTGCAATCACAATTATCATTGCATTACTGTGGCATTCCCAGTCTAGTAAATGAACCGGGCTGTTCTGCTGACTTTGCTGTTGGAACAATAGATTATGGATGGATAGATGTACGCGCATGTGGGTGTCGGAGCTTTTACGTGAGACCAGTCCCATATGCTTTGTGGGTTGATTGTGTCCTTGTTTCCCGCGTGTGCGTGCCCGTCTCTCCGGGTGTGTATGATGGGTTGGTTAGCCCCAGATGCAGATTATTGAAATGGGCTGAGCTGAGCCATGGTCAGTGGAGCAGAGGATTAACTGCTTAGAGCTAATGATGAAATATGCTTTAGGACGGTGGGCAGGCATCGTGCGTGTGTGTGTGTGTGTGTGTGTGTGTGTGTGTGGACAGTGGTTTGTGAGTTAAGCCCCCTCCCCACCCTTGTTATGCTATAAACACAATGCTCTTCAACACAGGTGCTCACAGACGCACACACCGCTACTATCGCCCTGGCCAGTAGCCATTAGTAGTCCATTCATTCTGCCCAGTGGTCTAATCCGCTGCTGCATTCAGCCAGTATTCCTAGAATGTCAATGTTCCCATACTGTTAAGTATTCCTCAGCAGTCTTCCTAGTTGCCTTGGCACTGTGTGTCTGTGTGTCTGTGTGTGTGTGTGTGTGTGTGTGTGTGTGTTTGTGTGTAGCTGCTCCCACACCAGCTAGTGCAGCAGCACACACTAAAGCATGCTCATTCGTGAGTTGCCATGGTAGCACAGGCTGTACCACATGCAGGATAGAATGTATAGAAGGAATCAACGCAGAGAATATACACACACACACAGGCACACACACACACACACACACACACACACACACACACACACACACACACACACACATACTATATATCTAACAGCATATTGTGATATATGAATTTAATTTGCAGGAAAGCCTACATTACTGTACACACGGCATACATTATGCTGATTAGGATGATCTGGTCTGTGGACAGCGGGCTGGTAGAAGATCACGGGTGCTGTTGACCTCACGGCTATGAGGCTGATTGTCTTCGTCTCGCTGTGTTAACTGCTGTCTGTTACCCAGCTTTACTCTGCTATTTGTTGTAGAGATGGAAAGGCATGTCAAGGGGAATCAGTCAATGGGAATCCCCCGACACCCCCCCCTCACCTTGTGCTTCTTTTCTCAGCTCTTTTTTTCGCACCATTGTTCCTGGCCAATTGTTTCCACATACATCTTCTTCTGGTAATTGCTTGGTGCACAATGTTTGCTTAGGCCCCCTTCCAAAGACCAATTTCTCCCCTATATTTGGTGGGAGGTGGTAAATACTGTGTGTGTGTGTGTCGTACTTGTATACGAGTCTCCGTGTCTATAAAATTCTGTGCAGAAATTCACGGGAGCTAATGAGAAGTGAAGTCCAGTAATGGCCTGGGAAGATGATCAGAACGTGGTGCTTGCCTTGTATGCTCACAATTCCCACAATACTCGCCGTGCCAGCTGTCGACACAAAACACCTCGTCCATTAGCCAGGCGCTCTGACTGGACAGCAGGCAGGCGGAGTCCATGTTGAATTCAGTCAGGAAGTGTTCGCTCGGAGTAGAGTTGGAGGGAGGAAAGCAATGAGAGGGAGAGATGGGGAATATACGATGGGGTGGAGAGACAGAAAATGCAGGGAAAGTGGGCACGTATTGGGAGTTGAAGGATCAAACTGATGTAGAGTTGAAAACAGATGAGGAGGAGATCAAGAGAGAGATGGTTGGATGGATGGATGCATGATGGAGAAATGGAAAAGAGAGATGCAGTCAGGGATATATTGCTGGGAGATTGAATGTGCACCACATGGTGAGGGTGAGAGAGAAACCGTACAGATGGATGGATGCCGAGTGAAACTAAGAGCTAAATAATCCAAGGGGAAAATGAAAAGGTGGAGGGACACGGGAGCAGAGAGTGAGGTAGAAGGAGAAAACAAGGGACCACCAGTGTGTGATAGAGCATTGTCTTCCAGACCAGAACGGAATTTACCCGCGCTTCTACACGTACACGTACACGTACACACCTCAACTTTTCCGTTTGGCCATTCAGCGAGAGTGTTTAGTTGATGAAAGACATGAGGGAAGAGGACGAAAGCAATCTCTCCTCTGATTTAGACGGAGTATCACATGGTGCTCAGGTTAGCAAAGAGCAGCCACTGTGCACTCCTGCCGTCCTGACTCAACAGATACACAAAGTGCCCTGATCTGGTGGATGACATTGCCTGTGCGTTCAGCATGTTTGGCTGTCAACCTTCGTGTGTGCGTACGCGGTGGTTTGCAAAAATAGCTGTTCACCTCACGCGTGTCATTAAGGTGTGTATTTATAGATGCCATTGCTGTAGCTTGGCCTTATCCCTCCTTTCCAGGGCTCCTTTATAATTGATGAGCTGCCAGGGGCTGAGCAGGGCAATAGCGCTTGTGTACACACACACACACGCACGCGTACACACACACACACGCACACACACACACACACAACCAACCTTGGTAACCAGCCCGCTTCACTGCAGGTTGACAACATGTTTACACATGCACACTAAGTCACAACCACGCGATTGCTTTAAACTCCTGTATTGCAGCAGCTTGTCACCAAGGTGAGCCTCCAGCTATGAATCATGATCCATGCACATTGGTGTTGCAGCCGAGATGCGCTTTATTTTTCTCTGACTGGCTGATTCGTGACAACAGCTCTTAGTCAGAATAAAGTTAAACTACCTCGGATGTAACGCTGATGGTTATTTTAATGTTTTTTCCCAACGTTCTTCTGAATTTGAATCCGTATTCAGACACAAGCCTCGCGGAAATCTATTTATTTATTTATTTATACAGATCTTTTCTGACATGCTGGAAGAGAGTGGGTGAACGGCTACAGAAAGAAGATAATGGCAAAGAGAGACTGAAAGAGTGTAGAGGGCAAAATTGGCGAGCAGGAGTGATGGGTGAAAGCTACAGAGATGGAGAGAATGTCGAGAAAGGGTAAAGGGAGACAGTCTGATGGGAGGAGAGGGTGAGAGCGATGAAATAGAGTTTGATGTTCATTTCACTCTCGTGAGTTTGCACCTATTGAGAAGAGTACCAGTATGTGGCAGCCTATTGAGCCGTGAGCGGTTTGAGTGGCTATTCTCCGCAGTGTTGTACATGGAGTTGAAAGGCTTGAGCCAGCAGAGAAGTTGGCGAGAGAAAATGACTAACATCTGATCTTTCCGTTTCCTGGCAGTTTGAACTGTAGTTGACTCTGATGTGTTGCTGGCTCACGGGTTAAAACAAGGTTGTGCCTGGTTGTACAAATCTGTGCCGGTCATTTAAAGAAAAAAAAAAAAGAAATCTCTACTCAGTTTGTCTAGTGCTTAAAGCAGGAAATCTCAGAATTCTTCGACCTTTGGGGCGAGCAGTGTTTCAGCAGTTCAAATTACTTTTGTGTTTATTATTCATTATCCGTTTGGACTAAAAGACTCCAGCAATCTTAGCATGTATTGACTGTTAAGAATATATTGAAATCCACTGAGGATGAACATAACGTGAAAAGATTTGAACATTTATTTTGTCCAACACAATTGTCCTAATGCTGCTGATTATCACTTTGGAGTACTTTTCCCCATGTTTGGATCTGGTCAGAATGATGAAAAGCTGTTTACAGTCAGCTGATTAATTAGTAGTTAATGTTCTGGTCCTATTATTGAACCATGTTGGTGGCTATCTCTCCACTTTAAACGTGACTCAGCTTTGTGATTCTGAAAAGCCTGAGTTACGGTAAACCCAAAGTTAGCCACTAATCTGGCTCTGTAAAAAATAAAAAGCCCCCAAAACTGTACAAAGATGTTCTGTAAACACACACTCTCTCTGAATAAGTACACATGAATATACACATATGCACAAGCATCCTGATCAACACGGAAAGACTGACAACGAGCATGGTGGAAGAGGAATACTATCTACAAACATCACAGGTATCACTCCAGCAACAAAATGTGCACTTAAATAGTTTTGGGTTGACACAGCCACGCTTCAGATGACATACGATAATTGCTTAGTTACATCTCTCAAATGTTCGTACTCAAACAACACATCAGTTTTCTTTTCTCCACCTCGCCTGTCGAGCTCTCTCTTAAAGCGTAGATCCACTCAGCCAGTTAATTAGCATCACTATTAACATTCTTCAGCCATATCAAGTCTGTGTCAAGCCAGCAAATGGGAACGTAATTATGTCCAAGCTTTCTCTCTCTTTTTCTCTCTTCTACTGATTTACCATTGAGTCAGTAACTACAGAGAAACACTCCAAACATAGCTGTCTCTCACACACACAGTCACACGCACACACACACACACACACACACAGCTACACATTTACACAGACTTCCACTCATGTCATAGGTGGCTGAGCAGTTAAGAATCACCATCAGTAGCTGCTGCTGAATGAATCCGCTTCTGCTTTTTTTTTTCCCTGTGCATTGGTAGAAGCGCTTGAATTGGCATTAATTACTCTTGTGTAGCCGACTGTGAAGGCATGAGCTCTCCAGCACCCAATTAACGATTCCTAAAGGTAATTTATTCTTAATTAAATGGTATAGAAAGAAGTTTATAGTAGCTGCTGCACCCCAACAAAATGACAGTCCATCAATTATCATTTCAATTTAGTGTGTTGCTGCTCAGTGGATGGATGGCTAGCAGTAACCCTGCCATGGCCACAGTTTAATTTCCTTTCAATATGCCTCCTTTAGCATTATTATGGCGCAGTGTGAGGATCATAACTAAAGGTTCATGATGATCAAGGACAAGTGAAGAATCGTGTTCTTTTCATTTCAGGGCTGGTTTATCAGAGGCAAAGTAATGTTCTCCTTGTCGAGTATGTCTCTCTTTCTTCTTCATTCCACACTAGACGAACTTTCATCACTTTGTGTGTAATGGATTTTCTCAAAATCACTGATGGATGACTGGTTGAAGCAGATCCATTTTCTTCCCATTTTATATCAGTGGCAGTGCATGTAGCGCCAGTATTTCTACAATAACTCCCATTCTTTGGCTGGTAGAAGCAACTCATCGCTCTTTCTCTTATTCTCTGCCTCTTTCTCTCTTCTACATCTCCATCCTCTCCTCTCTGACTTACCTCCCCTCTCCAAGTCTCTGTGACATACGGCTGAGTCTCTGCAGCTATAGAGGACACGCCACTGCAGGTGAGCCCTCTGCCCCCCCTCCCTCCCCCCCCCCCCCCCCCCCCCACCTTCCCTGCACGCCTGTAGCCAATCATTGCACACCACAGGTCTCTTGGGGCGACTAGTGCCCCCACACCTTTTTTTTTTTCTTTCCTCCACCTCTCCCTTTCTGTCTCTCTCCCTCTCTCTCTCTCTCTCTCTCTCTCTCTCTGCAGAGAACATTTTGCCTCACAACTGGGTCATTCTCTCTCCTCCCTGCAGTAAAACGCTAACAGCCAGTCAGGGAGGCAAGGCTAGACTAGGCTGCACTGTGTAAGCTAGGCTCAACTGCAAGGGACACTTTGGAAACTGCAGATGGAAGTGCGTGCCTTCGAGGGGGTTGCGCTAGTTTGCGTGTATGTGGGCGTATGCACACCTGTTGAGATTGCAGGTAGATCTAGATGGGGAAATTGAACGTGTGTATGGGAGGCGTATATAAATGAGACATTTCTTTTCCATGTGCCTGCGTGTTTCAATTCAAGTTATTTTTGTATAGCCCAAACTCACACATGTTGGTATATATTCTGTGTTTGGAAGCTTCCATCAGCCTTTACGTGTATTAAGTCTCACGCAAACATCAGCTGCATCTCTCAGCACCTGCTTTGTTTGTTTGTTTTGCTTTATTTGCACATTCTTATATTGCTCAGCTTATCCTCCCACTCATCTCACAGACACACATGCTCACACGCACACACACCTTCTAATGTAGCTGCGGTGGTGTCAGTGAGTTGCGATTTAGGTTACTCCGACTCGCCCATTAAGCAGATGCAGGTGTAAACATCTTTAAAAGGGTCCCTGGGTCTGTCTGTCTGACATCAAGACTTTGAAGTGTGCCTACGGTGCCGAAGCCGCTTCATAGACAAAATGACAGCGGAGACGGAGAGTGAGAGAGATTGAGAGAGTAAATAACCGAGATGGAAGGAGGGAGAGATGCTGTGAGAGGAATGCTGGAAGAGATATGAAAAAGATGGCAGAGGCAAGTAAAAAAGAGAAATAGAATTAACATCTGTAATCTTGCACACCTAGCCTCGCAGTCTTCTCATTCCTCTCATCTCCTTTCTTTTCCCATCCACACACAGGCCATAATAAGTGGATTTTTATCTCAGCTACACCAGCACTCCAAAGGATTATGGGATTTTCTCCCCTGTTCCACACACAGAATGGTACTTGCCAATCTGCAGTTAGAGAGACTCATTGTTTTTAAGGAATAAGACTTTTTAAAGTGTAGTTTGTCCGTTGCTGTGGTCTTTTATATTGCCTTAGCAGCTGTGCTGTAATCTATGTGTAGCTTAAAGTTCACACAGGCTCTCATCACTGTCTAGACTGAGGCACATTATCAGTGGCCTGTGTCAGCTAAAGGTGCGGCCTCCTCCCGTCTACTCTCTCCTCTTTCTCTCTAAATCTCACCTTCAACCAGAGTGGGATGAAAAGTGTGGCAACCAAGTTCAGCCATGCATGCTGCTTACAAAAACTGATTCTTAGCACTCCCATGTAGTTACACACAAACTGAGGCAGGCGTAAGCATCTCTGAGGCCACATGACATTATGTCCATAGATGATATGTCCAGGTCTAGCCGGGTTATGGCTAACTCGCTTGCAAGCACTTGCCAGGTATCTCCTCTTCTGCCTGATTATTCTATAGCTATTTGTCAGTTGTGTCCACAAGTATGGTGCTGTGTGGTACCCAGCCCCAACCCTCTGTGCATCCACCACCCCCCCTCCTTTCCCCATCCACTCCTGCCAACTAAAATCCAGTGAGGGAGCCAGTGCAACTCTCCATTAATTGTTTTTTAGGAGAGCAACAATCGCAGAGCCCAGAATCACTCGCATTAACACGCTGTTTGTGACACCTTTTGAGCAGTTGCACGGGAGACTCGATCACCGCACCCACCCACCATGTCTCTCCTTCACTGTCTCTGTCTCTCAGCAAGTGCCAGCTCTTTCCTGCTTGATATTCATCCCTGCTGTGAGACTGGACTTGTGGTTTGTTTAACATGGACGGCAAAATAAACCTCCAGTGAGATACGTGAGTGTGTGTGTGTGTGTGTGTGTGTGTGTCTATCTATTTGGAGGGTGTGTAGTTCTTATACACATTCATCACTGTAATAGAAAATACAGAGCAGAGGCACCCGGCGTGATGCGAGAGATTTGTCAGATAAGTTGAGGTAGGGATTCTATTAGTAGTGTTGGCTATCTATGTCCTCCCTCTAATGTAGCTCAAAACCAATTGGAAATGATCCAGTGGGAAAAGTTGTGAGAGAACGGCGATGCTTTTTGTACAGTACAATGCTCCTTTGTGAGCAAAAGCATCAAAAAGCGTTGGGAATACCATGCGTTCCTCTCCTATCTGTCTGAAAATTGTCTGCCAGCATGACATTATGCAGCACCACCTCAGTCCAGTCAGGGCTCACTGCTGTAATAGTCAAAGATGGATTTAGGTTACCCATCATAGTAGCACTGGAGCTCTGTGTGCTTACAGAGGTGTGTGCGTTTGTGCATACGTGTTTTAGTGTATCTTTGTGTTGCTAGTACCTGCCTGAGTCCTCTAAAAGCCAGCAGCATGGATATATTTTATCCCTTTCTCCACGTCCTTGATTCATGACACATGAGCACCCTGGGGAATTTGACTTCCAAGGACACTCTGACGCGAACACCCCCCCAACCCCAATTCCTTTTTTCTCTGTTTGCGTTCATTGTTGACCAAAACTTAACGCAGCATCTCGTCTACACTGCTCCCTGGAGATTGGGGGGGGGGGGGGGGGGGGGCTAGTTTTCTCCTCCCCATATCTAATCAACTTCTCCTCTTTCATTAAAGTTAAGCCATTAGCACTTACAGGAAGGGGCAAAGAGCTTAGTCACCGAATGTGCTGAATATCAATCAGAGAAAAGGTTTTGGGAACAGACAAGTTATGTAGAGAGGTGGTGAAAAGAGCACATAGAGGGCTGGAGAAAATGCACATTAAATGTGTAATGTAACAAAAAATTGGAAGGAAAGAGAAAATTGAGATGCAGGAGAGACGACATCCCTGCGTCTCAATTTCACACTCCTCCCTTCTTTGTGTCTTCATCTTTTAGTCAATCTTTGTCTCTGTCTGTGTTTGGCTAACACACCACGAGCTTTGCCAGGCAGGCACGTGGCTGTGGCCGCTCCATCTGGTTTGGCTCTCCAGATCTCTCCTCGTTAGGCCATTACTGCCGTTTAGTCTCAGCTGCCCGCTCCTACAACTGGCAAACCAACCAAACCACTGTCGTCCCCTCCTTCTGCCGCCACCATCGTAGCTTGGCCCTCGTCCTTTTGGTAGCAGCTTAACTGTCAGCTCCGAGTTCTGTCCAATAGGCTTTGCAGCCACATAGAAAGTGCTGTCGGTCTCAGAAAAGTGAAAAAAGAATCCAACCAGTGTGTGCGTTCTCAGCAGGAAGTGAACTATTTGCAGCAGTGGAGTTTATTTGGGTCCAAACCCTGCTGTGAATGCAGACGCTGTCTACTTTTTTGGGATTCCCACTTTACATGAGATTTTTTCAAATTCAAATTGAATCCAAAACATGCAGCAATCAAAAGGATATTTAAAACGAAACAAGAAAAAACAACACAACATGCATCAGTCTTGCATCACATTGCATCATCGGCACATGTTAAATCTGCTTTTAAAGGTGGATGCTGGTTTAGCTCTTATTTATTTTCACTAGTATTTTGTGATACAATGCCCTACACTTTAGGCCCCGATTCCCTGGCGGCTTAGCACACTACAGATGTAACTGTGTTTGTTAGAACATGTTGGCAGGCACCCCGTTTCACACAGCGTGGGCTACAGACTTGGCCGACGAAGACACACCAAGGGAGACACGTTCGGAAATAGAAACATCAGTCCCACTCTCTTCCATCCAGACGGATGAAGAAATAGGAAAGCAGGGAGGTAGCGACGGATGCCAGAGTGTTGAGAAGGAGCTCGCAGCTTTGCTCACGCGATTGGCTGATGTGTTTGTCAGTCAAATAAATCTCCCAGTGGGCTGATATTGCACCATGCTTTTTCCTCCTTCATCACTCCTGGTGTTGAAACCACTACTCTGTGGAGGTTTTTGATTCGACGCTCTTGCTCAAGATCATCAGGCCAGCGAGCAGCTGCTGGATAAGCTACTCCTTTCTGATTTGCACATAAGGCCAACATGTCTACCAGTAGTTGAATAATGAGCTTGTGGTGCCAATTTGGGAGTTATGGCAGGTTGGGCGGGTGGTGCATGTTGGATGAAATGCAAAATGAGCAAAACAAGCAAATGAGTAGGAGGAATGGAGGATGCATTCTCATCTCTTAGGAACATGTTATTTAGGCTTCATTTGTCCCAGAAGAATGCCAGCAAAAGCGCAAGAGCAGTCCAGAGAGCCGACACACAAAAAGTCAGTTTGTCTTTTTGCTTATGAATATGTTAAATAATATTGAAGATAAATGCTGTACCTTTCCTCCTTTATCTTATCATTTATTTCCTTCAAATCATTGATTGCAGCCTCCCGTGCTCCCTTTCACGTCTAAAATAAAATAAATGCACCCTGGGGCCATCCCATAATTGGTGATTATCTTTAGCCTTCAATATGCTAATTATTTCAGGCAAATTCACAGTTAAAAGGTGTGAAGCTGCGTGTTTAAATGATCCTAATAATACATGTGTTTAGTAGATTGATGCTGAGGATGATTCAGTCAAAAGGCTGTAAGCCATGAGAAGATTTGTTAACACTTGGAGATAAAAGGGGCCCAACCCACACTCAACTGAACCGTTGATGCTTTTGCAACATCACCATGGCAAATAACTGTGGGAACAGCTACTCAGTGTTATATAGCCCTGTATATTATGTCCACGGTCTCTGTGGTGCTCTCTGAGGAGACTCCGAGCTTGTTTTCTAATGCAGCATTTTGTCCATGTTTTATATCGGTGTAACTCTTTCTGTAAAAACAAAATCATCTCTCACACTGTTCCCACATAAACACGCATGCATGTGTTCATGAGCACACACTCGGTACACTCAAACACTTAGCTTCCTCATGTTAAATGGCCACTAATTCTCTGTATCAGGGGATTATACATAATTGATTTACGGATGAGGAGTGAAATTACTCATCAGTTGAAAGAAAAAAGGGGCATTTTGTCTTCAGACTAGAGCGTGCCAAACTGTGTTCTGGAGTTAATAGAGGATAGTACTGGTGCTCAAGACCATCTATGCAGCCTGTGTTAATCCAACGCAGTTCAGTACATACACTGTATGTCCAAAACTGATGATGATTCCATAATATAGTAACAGTTGCAAAATATTAAACAAATTGAATTACTTAGAAATTGTCATCATCCAAGATATTGGAACCCGAGGCCTGCTACTAACAGCCGTCGGCATCGTTGTGTAACATTTGTCTTTTTCTTGGTCAGCAGGCTCATCGCTGAGTAGAATAATATACACACTAAGCTATGAAACTGTCCCTCACAGACAGCAATCACCCTTTTTTTTCCGTCACATTTGGATACATCCCCTTGCAGCGCTATGAGCGTGTGTTTGTGTGTCAACAGAAATCTGAGCTAGCACCAAACACCAACTCATCAAAGGCGATTCATAGTGTTAGCATACAGCGGGAAAAAGGATCTGTGTCTACATTACAGTTGATACGGCCGATCCATTTCAGTAGAGTTTGATGTTTTCCCCCGGCCCCTCTGTAAATAAATGCCTGCTTTGCTGAAAGTGGAGGCATTCCTCCCCTCGTGTTTCCTGTACAGCGATAGCATATCTAGACCGCCGATGTTGCCAGGCTCTGTTGCCTGGCAACTATTTATCTACTATTATGGGATTCTTGTGGGGCTCAACGGGGGGGGAAGTTTGCGCGGACAATTTGGCCTTCTGTTTTGTACACTATGTGATGTCATACTATGCATAATTCCAGTTGCAAGTGTGAGCGTTCTGCTGCGGTGGAGGTAAACAACAGCTGCAAGTCAGCTGCTGCCCGTGACACATTCATGCATAAATATACAGTACAAGACCAACAACAACAACAAAAGACCCAAGTCAAAATCATAAATCATTCAGACGCTCAGAAACCGTGATGGAAGTCTTGCTTGCTGTTGTGTGTGTGCAGATGTTACAGCTGGTAAGTGTCGAGGAAGAAGGCCAGCTGCTAATTCAGAGCGTAGCTATTTATACAAGAGTGACTTCTACTGTATCTCCCAACCTGTCTCGTCCCACCCAAAGGTGAGTCTCTGACATTTCCAGCACTCCCACTGGGTGGTATTACTGTTCAATCTAATCTTACGCATGCACTCTACAGAACTATCTGCCGAGAGATGCCGTAAATACACGCACGCCACCATAGTATCGTCAATGTCGGCAGCTACAGCAGTGTGGGCTCACCATTGGACGGGCAAAGGAGATGATTGATGTCAATCAGTGGCAGATTTGCATGCCAATAGGACTGTGAGTAGGCAGAGACGGAGTGAATAGTTAATTTCATTGCAGGCTTAGGAAAATCTCTCCTCCTCCTCCTCCTGTGGGGTAAGAGACACTGACTGTGTCAGATTCTCCTGATGGCTTCCACATTTTCACATCATGAATTAGATTAATTGCGTGACTTGGAAGATTTAATGGCCGTCTGTTAATGGTGATAATTTCTATGTGATTAAGGTCATACTGTAGGGATTGCTTTTACCAAATGTTTTGATACTAATCAATAAAGCGAGCATATTTTCTACACTGTTCAATTTCCTAACATTGCTCATTTGCAATTCCAGTTTTCCGTCAAACTCTGCGTACAACATTTAACTAATCATTTATATTTTGGATGAATCAAGAAACAGCAAACATGAAGTGCCTCAAGCATGTTAGCTGAGGTTTAGGTATTTTCTCAGGACACAAGTAGAAACGAGTCTCCGTTAAAGTGGTAAAGCAATGAATGTCTTGTGAAACTGACTTATTGCTTATGACGTGGATATGTTTGCGAGTGTGTGTGTTTACACAAGCTCTTACAAGCTTGTGGATGTAGTGTATCAAACATAGTAAGGGGAGTGCTTTTACGGAAAATGAACACCCATAAAGACAATGGAAGAGTTTTTGTGTGAGTGCATTTGTGTGCACGTGCGTCAGTGTGTATGTGTATGTTGTTAGGGCCTCTGTCCAGGTGATGAATGGTCCACGGTGCTGAGTGGAAGAGAGGGTCTATAAAACACCCCAGCCATCCATGCCCCCCCCTTTTTACCATCCTCCACCCTTTCATCTTTACTCTCTTTCTCTTGCTAAAATACCCTTTGTTTTCTCTCTCCTTTGCCTCTCGCCTCTGTTTTGTTTGTGTGTTCTCCATGAAATCTGTCTCTTCTCTCTCTGCTCACAAACCTCATCTATAGTCTGTGCTGCTTCAGGCCAAAGCTCTAGCGGCCAACAAATGAGTGCAATATCATTTTACGGGACGGCGACTTAAGTTTCCATCTTTTTGGAACAATTAACAAGGCAAAGACCCGAGGGGTCAATGCAAGGGGAGACTGGTTTGGGAGAAGCATAGTCGGCAAAAAGGCAAGTGAGAGGAGTACGCTGAGTGTGTGAGCTGGTGACGCTCTGTTAAGAAACGAATGAGAGACGATAGAGAAGGAGATCAGTATGGAAGTGATAAATGAATGAAGGCATAGCAGGATTAAAGATGCTAAATGGTAAAACTAAGGCCATACCATAACGTTTTAGGCCATTAGATTGTTTTACATTATTTAAAGTAAACTTAAAAATGTACATTTACCGTTGAAAAAGTACTTACAAAGCCAGTGGCTCCATCCTCTTTGTAACTAATTTAGTCACAGGATGTGATTTTGTTCTGCAGCACCTGTTGGCCTTGACCATTATGGCTGTTTTTCTTCAACCCTCAGATCTCAGCCAGCAGCTCGCACCCCCACACACACACACGACAAAAAACACTACTTAAATACGCTCGACACCACCCAGCTCCCTGCCTTTATATCATCGCGTCTAGCCCTTGTTTGTGCCAACTACCCCATACTGTGCCAACTAACAGCCTCCCTGCAACCCTCCATACACACAGAGACTAACACACACACAGGCAACCGCTTCCTCCCCCCAAACCAGCTGAGATGAAAAGGCCGCGGATCACACAACTGCTAAACTTTGATCAATCTGGCAACAAGTGTAAATAGGATCATTAATAGGGATTTAGCAAGAGGCTGCTGTCTGCGATTAGACGTACGCAGACATGCACATATGCTTTTATCAGCCGCTAGTATTTTAAATGGCTTTTTTTTTTGCTGTGCACGCACGCACACACACACACACACACTAACACAGACACACAGTTCATTTTTCAGTTCCCAGAGACGAGCTGCAGCATGCAAACAGAGTACCAATGGGGCCTTTAATTGGGGTGTAATCTGAAAAGTGTAATTTGCCTGGAGTGGATAGAGAGATCTGACAGCAAGAGTAGAGGAGGGATGGAAGGGAGGAGAGGATTACTGCGAGGGGGGGAAAAAGGGGGTTGGAAGAAGAACTAGTGTGGATGAGCGTAGCAAAATAAGATGAGAGCATGGTGGAATAGAAACACGGAAAATCACTTGTAAAGAAAGTGGGATTTAGGGACAGAAATCATGAAGGGAAGATGAGTTAGAGGCAGACGGAATGAGAAAGAGACGGGCGCAAAGGCTGTAAAATAGTGAGCGTCGCATACCATGTGTCACTAGTGGCTGTCTCCCTGTCTCCCCTTGAGCCCCTCCTCAGATTACAGCCATTTACCACATTAGATCTGGTTCTGAACAAGTCTCAATCCAATTCAAATCCACAAATCAGTGAGTCTCTCCCTCCCTAAACTCCTTAGGTTTCTATTGCCAAAACCAGATTACATCGCTTTTATAACCCACAAAAAACCCGCTGCTGCTGTGGCTTTCCAGCTGCAAGCCTCTTATCTATCAAAACGGACTAATGAGTTTGAAACTGACCGCCACCAAAGCCAAGGTAGAGAGAGAGAGAGAGAAATGTGTGGCATGTTGGTTGAAGCTTCTACGAAAACACAACAATGTGATCATGGAGATAAAATACTGTGACTGTGATCTCCCAGTAGAGTGAATGAGGGTTGTCATTCTATGAAAAAAAATCTGACTTTGATGCCCTTTGCTCCCACCCTAATGGATCTTTTTGCCACCATCCTTTTTTCTCTCGTGTAATTTCATTTTGAATCATTCATCATCAATTTACTCGGCACTTGCTATAGACCATGACTGCAGACTTCTAAAGGCACTGAACCAATGACTCCAGTATCTGACAACAGCATTATCTTTATTCATCGGCGCAGGCTTCCCCCTCTGTGTTAAGATCAATTATGAGGAGCATGTGTTTATCCAGCCAAGGTTATATAGTATCAGTCTATTGTTCAGCTTTTCAAAATGGTTCTAACCTCAACCCTCACCGTAGCCTCCCTCACCTTGACCCCTGACCTGTGACCCTTGTGTTGTCTCTAACTTTGTTTGTCCAATGAGCGGAGGCAGAAAGCAGGGAGCCGCAGCTGTTGCTACTTGTTTTAATGGGCTACTTAGCTTTACAAGTCCGAGCTTGTGTCTTTTGGGTCTATCTTCTTTTATATTCTTTTTTTCCTCCTACCTCATTCATCCTTTCACCCTACCTTTGGCTCCTCTTCTTCTAAAATGAAAGGAGCCTGGCAGTTGGCATTTTGCTTTTTTGGACGGCAGGCTTCTCCCCCCCAACGTTCAATTATTCATGCTGAGCTCCCCACTCCCCACAGCTATGGAAGCTAGAACACACACACTCGCTCTGTAAATGCATGTGCCATGTGTTGGCAGTGATATTTTTGGGGCTTTGTTTTGCGAAGGGGAACTGGCAGCTTCTCTACAGAGAGTGCAATACACAAGTGAGAGACTATTATTGGGGATGAAGGCAAAGGGACTTCTTTTTCTCTCAACAGTTTTTACGTCATTTCCCTGAGACTTGAGACCTGCGTGCCCTCACATTATCACTAATCCCAGTTGTTGTTTTCACTATTCAAGGTTCTTTTTAACACTCTAATTGTCCTCTCTTTTATTCATCTGCCTGACTTTTATTTGTTTGCCTTCTTCCATAATGCCTGTCAAACAGTGCATCTCCTTTTTGTTTCTCACGCTTTTCACTTTCCCTCATTTCTCATTCATCTATTTTCCTCTTCAGTCCATTTCATTTTCCATGCTCTGTTCATTTTTCATTCATCCGTTTTTCCTCTACAACCCATTCATCTCCATATTCTCTCCATCTCCCTCTGTGTGCAGCCTTGATGTCCCTCCCCTTCCCACATGTTGTTGTTCTCTCTCTGTGCTGTGACAGTGTCCCTGGCAGGGTTAGGTAACAGTGTGCCCTACTGAGATGCGGTGAATAATTCAGTCAACAGGACATGAGGCTATACTCTTATGTCAACTAGAATTACAAGTTACAAGATACTGTATTTACAAAGGAGAAAGTGAGGCTGTGTGGGAGAAATGTGTGAGAAAAAAGAAACGAGAAGTGAGAAACCCAGGTGTGCCTGCAGATTTAGCTTTCTTAAAAAAAAAGAAAATCAACATGACAATATATTTTAGTATACGCAGTAATTGTGCTATCTTGCTGTATTACATTTTCTCCCTTTCAGTGTTGTGATCATAGTGCGCTGGTATTAGACATGCCAACAACTGATGACATTGTGTTCCTATTGAGTTTGTTGTCTTGCGTCAGTGCAGCGCTTCATTAAAAAGACGAGACATATGTTCAGTTACAAAATACTCAGTCGGGGCTGTTTGTCGTTAGGAATTGAAGCGTACGATAGTGGGAAGGAGAGATTTGATAGTGCCTGGGAGAGGAGATGAGTCAGTGGGACAGATAAAGGGCAGAGTGGAGGGAGAATAAGACTTGCATTTTTTAAAACTACCAGAAAAAGGCTGAATGAACTGAGGGAAGGGATGCAGTGAAAGGAGGAAATACGGATGTGTGAGTGAGGGAGATAGGCATGAACATGACTCCTGGCGTGACTCATCCAGCCAGCGAGAGATGGGTCACCATGGACACGGCCGCTGACCCTGCACTGATGCCCGATCTATTGATCCCATTAAAGCTACACCTCTGTGTTTCTGTTCCTCTCTTTCTCCGTGGTTGCTTTCCTGTCCGACTGTATTAATCTTAATGAGATCAACAACTCTGCGTCTGTCTTTGCCTCTCTTGTCTGTGTCGTCTGTCTCTGTGCCTCCTCAGTTTTTGTCTATAGCTGTCTCTCTCTGCGCATTTGCCTTCCTATTTTCCACATCTACTTTGTCCTTTTTAACGGCTGACTGCCTGTAGTTTATAGTTTAAGTGCCACGACTAGCAAGCATTATGCAAATCGTGATTAAATACGTGGCGAGGAAATAATACCACGAGATAACCTAATACATACAAATGTATTAGGCTGCACATCACTGAATAAAACTGTCTTCTGATGTTCCAACCCTTTCTGTGTCCCTCTTGTCATCTGGTTTGCCACTTTTTGTTCTCTATATTTTGTCCAGTTCTCTCTCAATTGTCCAGGTTTTCTGTCTTTTTCTTATTTTATCTGTCCTTTCGTCAGTAGGTTTGAAATATTTGTCCCCAGCTAATTGGAGATTAAGTAAAGGCCATCAACAAACACATGTTGAGGTTTGGAAGTATATACATGTGTAGGAGAGAGAAGTGCAGTCTGATTACTCACCAGTGAGATCATTCGCAATTAGCCCCCTTTGTGCTAATATAGAAGGTTATCTGCCACGTGGCGATGTGTACACACACACACATATATATATATATATACGCAAACACCGTGATTTAAAGCCATTAAAGTTATTTCTGTGGGAAATCGTCCTCAGCGGCGAAGCTTCACCATTCTACACAGAGACTTGATTAGAGGTTGATTTAATGCTCTCCAAACAATGAGCTCCTGTTTATTTCCAATTAGCATGATGGATGCAGACTGCAGCAAACATACTGCCTTCCTCCTCTTCTTTTTTTTCTCTCTCGCCTCTCTCACCTCATGTCTCTTTCCCTCTTCCTTTCTTTCATCTAAACACAGTTTTCTTGGATGGCGCTCGCATGGCAACAGCACGCTTGGACATGAGTGTTGCCATGGAGCAACGTTTTAACAACTGTGGTTGTTGCTGCACCGTATTACTTATTAATTGGATGTTCAATGTCCTTAACCTCTTTGAGGGTTGAGCTTGGCTTCGCTTTATGTTACCTGTTCAGAATTCTGATTTGCTTCAGTCTCTGAAGTGATGTGCAAGGATATATGGTGGTTTCTGATGCTTACTCTTTTTATGTGTCGTGGATCTCTTGCCTTAATATTATGTTGTGACTAGAGTTGTGAATGTATCTTTATGGAGGGTATTTGATGGTCATGATGTTCAGAGCAAGCAAATTTAAATGAAGAGCCTTTATTTGGATCTAGGCGAAGCATATCTTCAGACGACAGACACAACAGTACATGCATAAGCACCACACACACACACACACACACACACACACGTGCTTTTAGGGCACTGTTCCATTAGATAGGCCACATGCATATCAACAGACTAGCTGACTTAAAAAAATCCCAGTTAAACCCATGCAGTAGTTCTCTTACGTTTTCAATAACTTCTAGAGTAAAATTATCTCAACTGTGTTATCTTTATCACGCATAGAGTCTGGCGTCGCACCCAGGGAGCCCCGAGCTATCAGTCTGCCACACATCCACCTTGACACGGCCCATCATTTCAAATCAGAAGCACTCAAGGCTCTATTTGCAGGCAAAGAGAGGTGGCAATTTTATGCATTTTTGATCTGAGCCTGGAACAAGCTCCTTTCCTCTCCATGCTGGCTTTCAATAAATTCAGATGATTTCCCGTGTCATTAAATGCTGCATTTGAATTGCAAATAGCCTCCTTGTGCTCTCCACGAAGACGAGCTACACGCGCTCGTATATCCAGACGTACACGGGCAGACAGACGCCACTTACATTGCTCATGTTTAATTAAGCGGTTTGTCTGTGAGAGAGAGAGCGATGGGCCTAGTACACACTGTTACCCCAACGTGCATTTTCTTCAATAAACTTTTCCTTTTCACTGCTCAATATCCTGTGGCCCTATAGGGGGCAGTACATATTAGGGGCCTCTTTTGTCCTCTGCCAGCATGACCAAGGTAAACATCCTCTTGGATTATCTCTTTCATTCTTTATCTCACTCTCTTCGTCCTTTCACCCCCCCCCCCCCTCTTCTCCACCCCCTCCCCCGCCTTCTCATCCTCTTTCACACTCACTCCATCTTGATTCTGTCTTTTTTTTTCTTCGTCTCGGAGATGAAAGCCTCCCCACAGCTCCTTTCACTCCTCCTGAAGCGGCCCAAATGAGGTAGCTTATCTGATGAATCCCCCCCCTCCTTCTTCACAGACAGACAGAGACACACACTTTCACACACACACACACACACACACACACACACACACACACACACACGCGTGCAGATACTTCTTTTTTTAGCTTACACTCTCACAGCACTGGCTCACACAGCTGTGAAAAAAGACCAATTCTTACAAACTGCACATGTACACGCTCTCTTTTGGATGTCCATAACTCACTTATGCACCATATAAACATATGCATAGGCAGATGATAAGTAAAACACCCACACAGACACACATACGGTGTGCCTGGAGGCATGGCAGGCCTGGTGGGAGATCCGGGGGCCTGGCATTGTGGTAGGAGGTGCCTGGCGTCAGGTCCCCCGGGGTAGTGGGCCGACTCTGAAGTTAGGTTATTGGGCTCCGCACAGCAATGCCTTTTGGTCTGCTCTGTAGGGGGGCATGAGGGAGTGCATGCGCTTGATGGCTTTTATTAAACAGTAATCCCAACAGCTGTTGTTCAACCAACCAACCCCCCCCTCTTCCCCCCCCCCCCCCCCCCCCCCCCCCCCCCCAACTCTCTTCCTGCATTCTTTCTCTTCCTTCCGTCTTTTCAGGCATCTGTCTGTTTTCCTTGTCGGAGCGCAGCACGAGCCAACCGGATCCACTAGAGACCCCTCATTACCAGCTCACGCCCCCTAAACATTACATTCATATACAACTCATTTACATTAGCACATTTGTTTAGTCGGAAATGTAATGCCGCCTGCATTATGTTTTTAATCAACATAGCAAGGAAATGAATGTAACTGAATGTGTTTGCACACTCCCCCCCCCCCCCCCCCCCCCCCCCCCCCCC
>NW_022280051.1:1039637-1045679 GCF_004355925.1 Anarrhichthys ocellatus | reverse complement strand
TGTGTGTCTCTATGTATGTGTGCTAGTAAACCCTTTAATGTAGCGTAAGAATTAATGAGTCAGAGTGCAAAGGGTGAAAGTGCAGCTGTACACTGGCACCTGCACTCCACACACACACACACACACACACACACACACACACACACACACACACACACACACACACACACACACAAACACAACCCCTATACCTGCAGCTGGCGACTGATTGAGCTGTTCCCCACCCAGGGGACCCCCTCATCGTGGGACACGTGTGTGTCTCTCTCACTAATTACCCCCTTTACACCAGCTTGCCAAGAGTGCACCCCTTCCTCCTTCTCAGGTTCTAATAAGATACTGTAGTTTCATCTCTGTCCCCATACGTCCATACATCCTCCCGTCCCTTCTTATGACCGTCTCTTGGCTCCCCTCCCTCCCTCCCTGCTTGCATGTCTGTCACCCAGGACGTGCTGTCCCACCCCAGCTCTCTCCCCCAGGCCTCTGCCCTCTCCCCTGGGTACCGTGTGGAGGCAAGGTCCAGGCTTTGTCTCCCTGTCTAGACCCTGACACCAACCACAAGGGGAGGGAACTTAATGATGGGTTCAGCAAATGCGCTTACTGGCTCTAACCCACATGGTTGTGGGAGCACACACAAACGCATACACACTCTTTCTACTCTCTGAATTTCTTTCTCCTTTCTCTCTCTTTCAGTGACAGAATTGACAATGGTGCTGTCTGTTCACCATGTCATTAACATGTCCCCCACTGTACTTATCCTGTTGGGTACATAATTAAAGAGTATTTTTAATCGAATCAACAGTTTAAACCCGATACTGAAATTAATAAACTGTGAGCTTTGAGCCTCTCTTCAGCTGACTTTATACTAATGCAGCTAAATAGTCTTGTTTTGAGTTGTGGGTTGTAAACTTTGTTACTAAGATATTTAGATGGATTTTTTTCTTGTGTGTTTCAAAGACTTTGTGTTGTCGTCTGCTGCATAACTAAGTCGTAACAGAACGGACACGTGAGAAAACTTCCATCCAGAGGAATCGCTCTTTTGAAATGTATGTTTTCAAAGAAGGAAAATTAATATTCACAAATATCTCAAAGCCATTCTAATAGATGGAAGCATATTTCATTTCTTTGTTGATTATGTGTGAAATTAGGAAAGCTATTTGTTTCATCCGAACCTGTGAACACATTGGGCTCCATCTTTTGATGTGAATAGAAATTGTAATTTGTAATGGGGTGGAAGTTTATAATATAGTCGTTCCAAGGAATTACATTTCGACACCATTCTCAGCTAAAGATATGCGGCATTGTTCCCCCGATTGTGAAGCGTAAATAGCAGCCGCAGTAGCTTGAGAAATAACTTTGACGAAGATTTTGAATGCATAATTGAGAATTAATCACAATACGGTATTCTAATTCTTCCTGAATGCATTTATTTTCTATTTAATGCGATTGAACACAGAAAAAAAATAATGATGAACTTGCACATTCTAATTAAAAGTATTTACTCAATGTTTCTCGCGCATGCATCATTTAATCCTTGGAAGTCAATGACATTATAATATCCTCAATTGGAAGTCTGGGCAAGATTTAAACCCCAAACATTGAGGCATAATAACACTGCACTGCGGCTGGCTTCCCCTCAGGGTGACCTACAATACTTCTCTCCTTGAGTCACATGTTCAAACACTCCAGTTTAGTGTGTGGCAGTGCTGTCCCTCGCATTATGTCAGGCTCTCAGGAAATGCCCGTGAATACAGCGAAATTGCATGTAATTTTGATTTTAAAATACCAAGAAATCTACAAACCCGTAGATCCCAGTGTGTGAAGAGTTGAAAATCAGGACTGGTATTAAAAATGCATGAGTTTTTCTTTGGTTGGAAAATGGCTTGACCGGCAGACGACGATAAGAGATTGTCTCTGACTCTTGTCGCACACTCTCTGTCGTTCTCGGCTTGCTTTTCCCTCTCTTTCTCGAGCCGACATTCTGCTTTGAGCACTAATGAGAAATCGGGAACGGCTGCTGAAGTCTTTGGTCATGACGGTCAGGACAAGAGATGGACGTTGCCCTTTTCTCTCCTGTGTTTGTTTGGCTCTGCGTTTGTCTGAGCAGTGAGCCAAAGGACAGGGCCAGTGGTGTTGAATGATAAACTGAATATTGCTGTGTGTGTGTGTGTGTGTGTGTGTGTGTGTGTGATTTGTTTTAACTGTCTCGATGACTGATATGAAGGCTGTGGTGTAAATGTCTTGGAAGAGGTTGATGGAGGGTTTAGGTCGGCAAGATTTAGCCACTTTCAGTGGGTATATGATATATGTGGGTATATCTGCACTAAAAATACATTTTCAGTTCCCTATTTTATCTTTGTTTTTATTAGACATTTAACTACGTTTTGTTATGGAAAATTTCTATGATCAAACGGTAGAAGAGTCAAAGTTTTTCAATCTATGTCAATGAACAGAGTCTTGAGAGAATCAACGTTTGTTCGTCTTTTAATATTTGCAAATAGGAGAGCGTTTCAACAGACACGGCTCAGTGTACTGTCGGAAGGCTGTCAACTAAGTCACAGAAAAACACATCTTTTATCCGAGCAAAACCCCCCTTCACAAATGGGTCTCCTGACATGGGCTGTTTTGCTCCGCTCAAAGGTCTGGTGTCAGGGAGGACATAGCAAACATGAAATCAGGATCATCAGCCTTTTAGCTGTTCTGTAAGAGCAAAATCAAACAAGATATTTAAGTTCATTGCTACTGTTATGCCATTGTCATATGTCTGACTTATATCTTTAATACTTAATATGATTCTAAAACATATTTTTTCCCATTACAGTTTCAAACTGGATGTTGCTGTAGACGCTATGCTGTCTTCAGCAGACTGCTACCCTCCTAATTTGTATTCTTGATCACATTGTTGAGTGTAGTTAAACTATGTCTCTTTTCTTCTGTTTTGGTCTAATTGCTCTCCAACTCTTCTCTCACTCTCTCTGTCTCTGTGTGTGTGTGTGTGTGTGTGTGTGTGTGTGTGTGTGTGTGTGTGTGTCTGGGTCTTGTTCCCTCTACAGGCAGTCTAATGAGCACACAGACTTCTGTGGAACACACACACACACACACACACACAGCTTGATTGGGCCCTGCCAGTGCATCTCTCTCCAGCCTAATGAGCAGTGCTGGACAGCCAGTGTAACAATCATATCTCTGTTTCTGTATTTGTCTGTTTGTGTTGGAAGCTTTGAGGCAGCGTTAATTCCAGAGTAAACTCTCAACGGCTTGATGGGCACTGTTTTACTTCAGTACTGCTCTGCAGCACATGCTGAAGAGCAATATACATCTTAGAGCTTTGGTGGTGATTGTTGACTGTTTTGTGAGTATAATAATAAGCTGCTTGACTCTGAAAAGAAATAGGACAGAGAGAACTGAGATGGGGATATTGGTGGAGTGGCTTAGCATTCTGAAAACAGCTGGGGCTTCTTAGTTTGCTGTTGTAAAAGTGAGGGCTATAAGTCATTGCCATTTATTTGGAAATGAATAATGAAATCCAGATCTGTTGTGAAATTTGGCACTTTTTACTGGAGGGACAGCATGTGTGTTTCCTCCAATTGTTGCGCAACTTCCTGATTACTTTGTGTCAAAGTGACTAACAGTACGTTTACGTTTGTGTGTTTTTGAGAGGGTCAGCAACTTTTTGGCTGCGATAGCTTCAGTGTGACACTCTCTCGACATCTGACCTTGAATTATGATCCATCGATTATTTCTTCACTTTTTACTCCGGCGAGGTCTGCTCCTTCAGTCGTTGCACACAATCCTTTCTGTGAGGAATTTCAACAAGGCACATTTTTCCGATGTAGAGACCAATCACTCTGTCTCTCCGCCTCTGACAAATCTCCCAACAAGTGACCCCTCACACACTGATGCAATCCAGAACACATGAAGTGAAAACATGGTTGTGATTATCTGTCTGAATTGAATACATTTCAACAGACTGGCTGTTGCCTCCACACAGACACGGTATCTGGGCTTTGCAAAAGAGAAACAATCCTTTTACCATGTCCACTGATGATCAATCTTACTAATCAGGTTTATACTGTAATATTGTCTCCCGGTCGATCAGATGTCTTGCCGTCTCGCCGGATAAACGGAACAAATATATGGGCAATGCAGCGGTGGAGGATAAAACAACTGAACCATAGTTCTGTTTTATCAAGTCTATAAACCAGTTTCCTCTAGTTTACAGCCTAACCTTTTGTAACACTAGTTACTAGTACACAGTATATCAGAGTAAGCGATGTCAACAAAAATAGTCTTTCTGAATATATCAAGTCCTGTTGCTTTCTGCTTAATGATGACCACCGACTGAGAGCCGCAGTTTGACATGTTTTGACCATAAGAGCAGCGTTAGTAGGACGGGCCCTAAAATGGCAGTGCGTGGGTTTGTTTGTGTCCGTTATTCTTTTAGACTGCAGTCTGCAGCAGCTTTGTCTTATTGGGTCTTTCCCTTTGAAGCTGCCCGGCCTCTAGTCAGGAAGTTTAGACTTCAATTCATCTCTCTCTGCCTCTCCTCTCAACCCCTCTGGTGGACATCTGTGTTCTGTCGCACACACAACACAAAGACTTAAGACACGTACACACTCTTCTTCTGGCTCAGTCTCTGTTAACGTGGCACTTTGAATTCACATCCAATTTGGATTCTTTGATGACGGTGTGTGTCTGTGTGTTAATGATCATGCTGCATCTGTGTGTGCTCGGTGTGTTTGTATGTGCCTTCTAATGTGTATACTATATACTAAACATAATGACCATTTTAATCATTTGGCACATGGACACACACGCACTCATCCACGCCTCAGGGAGCATGTCACTTGGTTTGACCTGTGGAGTTTTGGCACCAGATGTCTCCAGCTGGCACTACTGGAGACATATGCTACATCTCCATCCTTGTGTGTGTGTGTGTGTGTGTGTGTGTGTGTGTGTGTGTGATTCTCTTTGTGCGTATGTACCTTGGCACTTTCAATAAGCCCAAGTGTTTGCTTTTGCCTTATTGCCTTTTGTCTTTTCATTTCCAATCTTCTCTTGCTTACTTTTCCATCCTCCTTTTCCCATTTCACTGTTGTCTTTCTCTCTGATTTTTGTCATAACTCTCTCCTCTCTATCTGTGAGTGTGTTCTAAATAAGCAATGCCTCTCTACATTGAAGTATCGGGACCTATTGTGTTAAAGAAAATAGTTTGGCCCAACTCTGAGCTACTTTGTGTGCTGTAGCTCACCCCGAGGGGAAACCGAAAAGAAAATGTATAATATCCGTTTATGTGAATGTTTGCTTGCGCCTTGTTTGTACTTTTTTTCCTCACACATAGGGAGGCATGATGAATCCACATTCATACATGTAGACTCATGAACACGGACACAGTGTCGCATAAGAAAATAAATGAGTTGATTACACCGTAGTTGCCCCTTTGGTTTGTCGTACTCTCGTTTATCATTTATGAGGCCCTTTATTCTTCAGCATGCACGAGGATGTTGCTTTATTTTGTAGCGTTGCATTATTCAGCTGCTTGTTGTGAGGGATGTCCATGATGATAAGGGATAGTAACACGTGTGTGCATGTGCACTGCACACACACACACACACACAAATAAACACACATGGTGAGATTCCCCTTTGTGATCTGTGGGGATTCTTCTTCCGTTGTTTATCGCTGCGGTGCGTACGCATGATTCCCATGATAGATCACGATGAATCATAGACGTGCCTGATCATGTACTGTTTAGGAGCATCATCTTTTAGCAAAGACAACATCCACTATTCCATGCTGATAACGGAGGAGCAATAATTACTTTACTGCCACAACAACACGGCTTGTTAGGAAGTTGACTTGCAACAATCCCCAGATTGTTACTGAACTGAAATTGACTTTACCTTCATGAGTGAATCCCCTGATGTTGGTAATTCCATCAAAAATATATTCAAATGTGATATGAATGCAGGTCCAAGCCTTTTTTATTCTCCCTCCTACACACACACACACACACACACACACACACACACACACACACACACA